>NC_088324.1:1420240-1772296 GCF_910592395.1 Lineus longissimus | reverse complement strand
TTTTTCTATCGAGTTGAATTTCAACAACGGGGAAGTCCTCACATTCATATGCTCATGTTGATTGATGGTGCTCCACAGCTCAATAAAAACTCTGATGAAGAGCTTATCCAATTCATAGACCAATATGTAAGCTGTTCATTGACATTTTGTGATGAATCTGATGCAACCTTTATTGAGTTGCAAATACACAAACATAGTAAAACTTGTCGTAAAAATGGAAAAGCAATTTGCCGTTTCAATTTTCCTCTGCCTCCAATGCCTGCTACTAAAATCTTGTATTCATTTGAAATAGAGCCAGAAGACATTGACAAACACAAACTAAATTACACGAGAATTACAAATAAATTAGACTCTATGGGAGATGGTTCAGACATATCATTTCATGAATTTCTTAATCAGTTAGAGTTATCTGAAGAAGAATATTATTCTGCTCTAAGGACATCAGTTAATGGGCCTAAAATATTCTTGAAACGAAAACCATCTGAAATTCGAGTAAATGCCTACATGAAATTATTGGTGAATGCTTATAAAGCCAATCATGACATTCAGTTTGTTTTAGATGCGTTTGCGTGTGCAACATACATTGTGTCATATGTTAGCAAATCAGCTCGTGGTATGAGTAATTTATTACACAATGCTTGTAAAGAAGCAAGAAATGAAAATAGCAATTTACGTCAGCAAGTCAGACAAATTGGAAATAAGTTCCTAAATGCCTGTGAAATATCAGCTCAAGAGAGTGCATATCTAGTCATGCAATTACCTCTTACCAAAGCAACTCGTGATGTAATATTTCTCCTAACAGCACCACCTGAGGATCGAACTTTTTTGATTAAAAGTAATACTGAATTAGAAAAGCTTCCTCCCAATTCAACAGATATCAAAGTAGGTAATATCATAACAAGATACAGCACTAGACCAAAACAGTTGAACAATTGGTGTTTGGCAGATTATGCATCAAAACTCAATGTCACATATCCGAAACAAAATTATGATCCTTTTGAAGACAATTTAGATGATGTGGATCTTAGTATAATTGAGGCTGAAAGGGATACATTTCCGCAGACTGAAACTGGTGATATATTTGATTTCACTACAAAATCTGGTGTAATCTACAAACTTAAGAAAAACCCAAGGGTAATTAGGTATGTTAGATACAATAAAAATACTGACCCAGAAAACTGTTATCGAGAACGACTTCTGCTATTCTTGCCCTGGAGAAACGAAACAACTGATTTGCTAGGAGGCCATACCACACATTATGCTCATTACATGGCAAAGGAAGCAACTATAGATGCTAAAAGAAAACAATATGAACATATGGCTGACATCATTGATGAAGCCGCTAAGAGAGCTGAAGCTGAATCATATGGTGACATTGCACCAGATAATATGCACACTGAAGCTGAAGATGCCAATCAAACCATTCATGATGCTAAGGACATGGCTTTCTTCAATCCTGCCAACAGTGAACAAATGAGAACTTATGACATTGGTGTAGATATCGGATTACATCCTCAAAAAGAATCGCATAATTTTGAGAAACTTCCAGGTAGAATACCTGACGATGAATATCACCAGCTGGTCAGAAATCTAAATGAAAAACAACGTACCATTTTCAAATATGTATTAAAGCACATGAAAACATCATCAAAAAATCTACATTTGTTTGTCACAGGTGGTGCTGGTGTAGGCAAGAGTGTCACTATCAAAGCTATTCACCAAAGTTTATTGCGGTGCTTATGTACTGATGCTGGTGATGATCCAGAAGACTGTCGCATTCTTTTAACAGCTCCAACTGGAACAGCTGCATACAATATTCATGGTACAACATTACACACTGCTTTTCATATATTGCCTAACCAAGGGTTGAAATACACAAAACTTCCACACAATTTAAGTGAAAAATATATTACCTATTACAGACATTTATCTGTTCTCATCATTGATGAAATAAGTATGGTTGGTCGAAAAATGTTCCAATTCCTGTCTCTCAGATTACAAGAATTGAAAGGTAATACAAAAGATCCATTTGGTGGAGTTCACATTATTGCTTTTGGAGATTTGTACCAACTTCAGCCTGTGATGGATAAGTGGATTTTTGCAGATCCAGTCAAAGGTGAAATTGTTGATTATAAGGAGTTGGCAACTAATCTCTGGAGTGGTGAACAGTTTGATTTCAACAATGAAAATCATAGTGAACATTCTGAATCTGATCATACATGCAGTGATGAAGGCATGGAAAATGACTGTCATTTTGAAATGTTTGAACTCACTGAAATTATGCGCCAAAGAGATGACATGAATTTCGCAGAACTGCTTAATCGATTGAGAGAGGGCAAACACACTGAAGATGACCAAACTGTATTAAAATCAAGAATGTTTTCCAAAGATGATCCTGATCAAAATGCATTACACTTTTATTGCACAAAACATGAAGTTTCAAAGCACAACCAGTTTGTCTTTGATCACACATTAACAGAAAAAATAACTGTCCAAGCTGTAGATACAGTGCTTGCAGACTTCAGTGATGAAGTTAAACAAACCATTGTGGAACGAATACCTGATGGCATTTTCTAATCAGGTCAATTTTCATACTTCTACAATAGAATCCACTTGGTCTGATCATAAAATGATTGCGGTAGCTGTACCTTTATTATAAATTGGAATATAGATTAAATTAAAAAACGAATTTTCGTAATATATTGACTAATACAATGAAATTTTTAGGGTAACCTTGAAGAACATATACATATAAAATATTCATAGTTGAAATCAAGCAGCAGGAGAGAGGGCAAAGGAGACATAAGACATGATCTGGATGGGGGGGGGGCAAAGGGATGGGAGCAGGTAAAGGATACATGTGCTCTAGGACAGAAATGTACCATTCGGGGTTGATGGCAAACTCCGCAAATAAATAAAACAGCTATGAATGAAGCTTTTGACTAACATGACTAATGTCCTAAGTCGTGGGCTTTTTGGCTGTGACAAACCTTCCGACAAGTAAAAACAGAACAACTCAAGTTTTGATCACTTGGAGTTGTTGCAGAGAGTTGGAGGTTACTAAGAAACCAATCAACCCCTGTACCATAACAGCTATTGTATTTTTCGTTTATTTCTCACTTGTGACAAGCATTACACAACATGCTTGAATAATTATTTTCTTATCCAAATCAGTTATGTCCAGCTTGGTTCATATCACTCATTATTGGAAAATTGCAATTTCAAAGTTACTTCTAATAAAGAAAAGTATTTATCTCATCAATTTCAGCATAATAATAAAGCACATGTATCTTTTTTTAAACTGAATTAAACAAAGCCCACAACTCTACCTCTCCTATGTTGCTACAAATTACTTTCACTTTATAGTTTTAAAAATAAACATTTCCTTTGTTATGTAATCAAAAGATACCCTACAAAGAAACAATTAAACCAGTGCAATAAATAGTCTCCGCCTGCAGCAAAGCAAATTCATCACTGGTGCTGCATCTTGTAGAGGAAGTCAATATGAAACTTGGGGGAGGGGGGAGGGTGACATGGAGAACAACCTCTGTTTGTGTTACCTTATGGACTTTAACATATATGTGCTTGAACTGTTAATTGGACTGTGTAACAAACAAATCTTTAGTGTATTTTCTTCTGAATGAACATTCAACCGATCCAAATGGAAAACATCTAATAAGAGGTTCATATTTTTGGAGTCGCTCATTCATCATCGGAATCATGGATTACATAAACGGGAGGATCATATCTTTGGACAAACTCATTCACCATCGGAATCATGGATTACATAAATGGGAGGATCATATCTTTGGACAAACTCATTCACCATCGGAATCATGGATTACATAAATGGGAGGATCATACCTTTAGACAAACTCATTCACCATCGGAATCATGGATTATCCATAATCGTGCTAATTACATTCTAGAAAAGACTATGCTGATTGAAACCTTCACTCTCAATATCCAACACACTATCCAACTCTAAAAATGTTTTAGTATACAGTAACATAGTATAACACTTATTGGCTCACCGTTAACAGCAGATCAAGAATTTTGAGCTGAATGAGGTCAAATTCAGCCCTACATTATGCTGAGATCATTATGCCATGCACTAAAGACACAATCTGTTTTCACCTGAGAGAGGTCCAGGATTCTTCCCCCTGAAAATAATTGAAATTAGATAATCGGCCAGATGCTTTTTCCTGGTTTATGACGGCAAGCAACATTTGCACCCGTCTTCATAGTTGAATTTACAGCAGGGAGAACAAAGTCTCCGAACAGCCTTGATTACTATCTTTTTGTGGGGGCTACTGTGTTCACAATCAGTTGGTCAAAGAAGACACATTGTAACAAATGTGTTCTCAGTAACACGAAGTGTGTACAGGAACTGACTTGGCTTCTGCTTGGAACCTTGGTATCAGGGCATCAGCTACATAGAAGTAAGAGATAACTATACAAGTGTGGTGATCAGCAGATTTTTGTGACTTCAGTTCACCTTTAATACACTCTACTAACTAACCTGTTGTTACATTTCAGTAAGATTAAGTGTCTCAATGCTGCTTCAAGCTCTACTGTACTTATTTCCTTCCGTGTACCAAAGATTTTAGGCCCTCACTCTGTATTATTACATCATCAGTCTGTAGTACGGTATATAAGGTGTTCTCAGAAATGTATATAATATGTTTTCTTCCACTTCCAGCTCAGAATTCAAAATGGAGACCAACAACAAGGAAATGAAAGACAAGGATGTGGCATCAAACAAACAAAAAAGACCTTTACCCGAAGAGGACAAGTCAGTTGTCGGCTTTGTTCATAATACTTCACCAGTGAAAAGATCTAAAACAAATATGAACTACTTCAACTCACAAATTCAAACATGATCTACACAATTTCAACGAGTGGTTTGCTTTCACCAAAGACACCACACCTTTTTCAAGGAGGCTGAAGAGAAAAAGTAAGAGTCCAGTTTCTTCAATACTGCATTACAATGATTATGATGATCACCCCAAATTTCTAACTCTCATGCCAAGACCTAGTAGAGCTACCAAATGAAATGGCCAGGGCCATTGTGCTCACCTCATGTGGAGGAAAGATGGATAAAGAGCATGGTATTGTGTCATGTAGTGTTAGGTTTGATGTAGGTCCAAGCAATTACAATTTCCCCAAAATGGCCAATTTACAGTACATTCGACCTCTGTGACCTTGAAAAGTAGGTCAAATCAAAGAACACCCGGGTGACACATTGAATGGTTGTTAGAATTAGATGTACCTATGATATAAAATTGGTGCCAATCGGGCAAGTCATTACTAGGAATAATGGCATTTTGAAGAATTTAGGATTTGGCCCCCTCCCTGGAGGCCAAATGGCAAATCAGATCGCACCAAACTTCGGTACCTAAGATCACCTGACCAAGGGGTACATGTGTACTTAATTTGTGATCAATAGTCATTGCAGTTAAGAAACGTGCCATAGTTACGGCCTGACGGCGAATTTACGCCATTTGACCTCTGTGACCTTGACAAGAAGGTCAAATTAAAAACCTGTTTGACATATACTGTATGGTGGTTAGATGTACCCATGATATCAAATTGGTGGCAATCGGGCAAGAAGTTAAGGAATAATCACATTTTTAAGGTTTTTGGATTTTGCCCCCTGGTGGTCAAGTGGTGAATCATATTGGACCAAACTTCGGTCCCTGAGATCACCTGACTAAGGGGTAAATGTGTACCAAATTTAGTAACAATAGTCATTGCAGTTTAGAAACGTGCCATCGTTACATCCTAACGGCCAATTTACACCATTTGACCTCTGTGACCTTGAAAAGGAGGTCAAATCAAAAACCCGGAGGAT
The DNA here is from genome assembly GCF_910592395.1 of Lineus longissimus. Taxonomy (NCBI): domain Eukaryota; kingdom Metazoa; phylum Nemertea; class Pilidiophora; order Heteronemertea; family Lineidae; genus Lineus; species Lineus longissimus. Next base: position 1,766,442 of record NC_088324.1, on the reverse strand, counting down.
ATATGATGCACCTTTGCTAGAAGTACCTACCATATTTTTTTCAAAATTTCCCGACTACTATTAAGGGAGATATTGCATATTTTCACTTTTAACGTTTAGCCCCCTGGTGGCCAAACCATGAAACGAATCAAACCGAAACTTGGTCTCCAAGGTGTCATTACATAAGGGTACATGTGTACCAAGTTTCAACTCAATAGCTCTAACAGTTACGAAACGTGCCCTGCTAACGGACGACAGACGACGACGACGACGACGACGACGACGACGACGACGACGACGACGACGACGACGACGACGACGACGACGACGACGACGACGACGGACGACGGACGCCACGGTATGGGATAAGCTCACCTCTGCTAAGAGGTGAGCTAAAAATGTACATTGATAGATTTAGCCCTGGCCTTTCAAAAATTTATATTGCGGTTGAAGTAAAATCTTTAAATTGACCTAGTAGAAGGACACTAAGTCCTTGATTTCTTGTTAACTCCAAGCAATGATGAATAGGACAAGAAAAAAAAAAGCTGATTATTCGAGACTACCACTTATTCAAGACTACCAATACCACTTATTCATGTATCGGCAAGAATTGACCCAGCACCTTCATTGTCCCTCAAATCAACCAGAGGGGAATTGAGAATACTGTGTGTCAATCAGCGCTCACCACTTGCTGCTCAATGCTCACCGCTTGCCATCCATATGGAGACATTGTCCAGAAGATATCTCCCCAGGGCATTACAATTACATCAGTCACATGACGACATGGGAAATTGTTCCTTTTCTCACTATATTCCAGTATTTTTTATTCATATTTTTATCCCAGTGCAGCCTGTTTTTGGCGAACTTGTGGCATATGAAAAATAAAAAAATGCCCCCTTCACTGATCCTTCTTACCAGAACGCAGTCAAATTTTCTCGGGCCAGAAAGCCCTCTACCTCTGGTCTGGAGCTTTCAAAAGCCAGAAAAAAATGTGTGTTCCGGTGACTGTAATCAATCATTCAGTTCAATAGCCAGAAAAAGTCATCATGTGTGTTCTGGTGACTCAAATCAATCATTCAGGCAGTTTTCACATGTTTATCATTCTATCTAAATGATACCTAAGTCTAAAAAGAAATTATCCATTTGATTTCAACTATTTCCATTACTTTTCAGAAGCCCAATCAAGCTCGCCAAAATCCACACAATACCCAACTGGTATGACAACACCAAGGAAGATATCAAAGTCAACAAGGACACCACCCTTGAAAACACCAAGAAAGCTCTTTCCTTTAAGTACAAGACACCGAAACTTCAGCAACCCGTAAAAACAACTGTTACTGATTTCGTTTACAAAATTCCATCAACAGAAAAGAATAAGGTAAATTCTATGGAGCCATCATTTGTACAGTCTTTGTCTCTACAGGAATAACATTGTTACTAATTTCTAAACCAACTGCTACAGATACAGAAATAAATGAAAATGTTCTTTTTGGAATCATTGGATGGTTCACTTCTTGTTCATTTAAAAGCACTTATATTCGAATATTAGCCCACCGTGTTGATACGTGCATACAGTCCATTAATTTTTAACCATTTCGTTACTGGCCATTATCTTACTACTACAGTACGGAAACCAAAATCAACTTTGTTTACTACTTTTCCCCCTATTTCTCCATTCACTCTCGAAGAAACGTAGACTTTGGTCTACTTTTAAGACAACTTCCTTTTAAAATTCCAACCTTACACTTAGTCCATTTCTATTGTTTCTTAAATTTCAGATCAATATCACAGCCTTTGTTAACCAAGTAGTCGAAGAACAAAGTGAGGTTCAACTCAGCTACAAAACGGAGCCAACCAAAAAAAAGGTTTTCGCTATTGCAGATGACAAAACATCCGTCAGACTCACAGCTTGGGCAGACAGCATTGACATAATAGAAATCAACCATACTTATAAATTCACAAATCTCTTAGTATCAAATTTTAACATCAAACATCTCCAGACCACTACATCAACCATTATCACAGAGACTGATGAAATGGAAAACCCTTGCTTGGACCTGCCTGAATTAGAAGATCTTACTAAACTCACCAGTGCTAAATGTGAGAGTGTTCAGTGTTGAATCATTGTATCATGCAACAGCTGCAAAGCCATTGTTAATACAGTAGACCTCTTGCAAAATACATACAGGTGTAAATGCTGTAACATGAGACAACTATTAGCTTCTGTCCTTAAACAAGTCAGGGTCAAACTAAACCTGTCTGACCATGGTGTCAAGTATCGCATCAGTGCGCACAATCCCGTGCTCTCTGATTTCTTGAAAGCTCAAGAAGTTTCACTGGACACTGCTGAGGAAGTCGAGGAATTCTTCCTCTCAGCTAAACCCTTCGCAGTAACAATCAACGCAAATTTCATAGCCACATCATTTGCCATGGAATAAATACTGAAGAGTGACATGTATCTACTAAACATTCCATAGTTTTGTTACCAAACTTTGTATACCAAGTTCATCATTTTACTGAGTTGAAGAGTCTTAAAGTCAAGTTAAATCATGGGCACCTAGTGGTGAGTTCATTGAGTAACTGGCAAAAAAGCCAGGAAGTAGGACAATAAGACATACCATTATAACATCTGTTTTACATGTATGTACACTCATGGTATATGGACACCTTGTTTCCTGAAATATCTATGGAATGAGTTGGCTGATTTTAATTGAGTTTTCACCATTCAGTAGGAAAATGTGTTTTCTATTGATCTCTCCGTAATTTGAAAACTATCTGATATTTTGATAATAATATTTTTTAAAAAGATCCAAAGTGACAATTTTTGTCTTTGACTTTTTATAACTTTTCCAATTTAACATAAAATAACAGCAAATTCTAAAACCTCCTATGAAGAAATAATTTGAAAATTAGATCACATCTTCATGCTATACCAAATTTTGAAAATTTTTCTTTCTGTGCCATCACATACAATGTACTACAGAGTAGCATATAGTCACACATGAAATTTCGAGTTACAAAATTGCCACTGAATAACAGATATAAGCCAAGTAATTTTCATGATATTCAGAGATTCTTAAAATATTGACAACTAACTGTGAAATTTTTAAAAACCTCAGATATGTATTTTGGGGATCAGAAGAAATGAATGTCAGGGAAAAAATCACAAATTATCAAAATGTCAAAAGAGAAGAAAGTTTTCAAATAATGCAGAGTCCAAAAGAAAATGCTTTATCCTACCTGAGAACCCTGTGAAAATCTCTAAACCCCGTTAAATAGATATTTCATGAGGCATCCTATCCATAAACTTTTTTTTGTTTATAAGGCTGAATTCACTTAATTACATTCTATTTCCTGAAGACCCATTTACTTAATTATTACATGTACATCTATGATATTGAAGAGAATCTGTTCATTCACTTTCAAATTCACACCATACAGGCTGCTTGTTTATTCCTTCCCTTCACCAGCTCTTCACCATCTGCTTACGTCACATGTTTTATATTTGTTGATTTACAAGATTGACACATAATATGAAAAGTGGTGTTATATTCAAAAGAATTCTTCAACAGTGTCAATACCAAGTATAATTATTGCGTCACATGATATGTCTAAAATGATCTTACACCCTTTCTAAAGTCACAGGTTTACTTCTTTTTACCAAAGACCCCAATTTTTGAGTTACAAATTTCAAAGCATTTGAATATCAATTTTATTTTTTCCAGAAAAAAAACCAGGTTGGCACTCCACTCCTGTAAACCAAGCAATAAAAAACATGTGACCTTATACATGGAACATCAATTCACTGGCATCACCTCCACCCATGAAGATTGAGAGTTAAAAAATCACCATTGATGTAGCAGTAAAAATAAATAAAACTGATGAATTAAGTGAGCTCAGCCTTGAACTTTTCACCATCTGTTAATCATGTTAGTCAAACTTGCATTTATCCTCTGTTTTATTTCATTTTGTTTAATCTGTTATTCTATATCTAATTCTATATGTAATTCAAATGTGATTCACACGAATCAAAACTATATCAGGTGGCATACAAAAAACAAGTACACAATATATTTTGTTATCAGTCAAAAAGTCTCCATCGCATTGTAATGCAATTTCTTGCACATTTTTTGTTTGACATCTTTCACATCTTCTGATAAGAGTTTCAATGAAACATCTGAAATGTTTTAGAAGTAATAGGCATTTGAAAAATTAGATAGAAACGTGTAATGCCAGACCTTCAATAACCACTAAAACCAATTTCTGGCTATAACTTCCATAATATTGCTGGTATGATTATGATTTTGATGTCAAAGTATAGGTTGTCGTGACCAAGAAATCATTTAAACTTGGTTTAAGAGTTGTTACACCATTGCATCATGGGAAATGATTCTGGTTTTTTAGGCCAATTCACAGCCATCTTTGATTTCCCATAATGCAATTGTGGTGCAACTCCGAAACCAGGCTTAAATGATACCTTGACCCAAAAAACCTATATTTCGACACTAAAATAGTTATCCTATCTGGAATATTATGGAAGTTATAGCTAAAAAATATGTTTTATGAATCACCCTACATGTCATAGGCCTGGCATTTTGATATCATACCTCAATTTTTCAAATGCAAGTAATTTCTAAAATAATTTAGGTTCTTCATTGCAATTTCATAGTAAGGCGGGAAAGAAGTCAAATAATTATGAAATGGCATTTCAGCATGATAAATATTTCCATACTTATAATGAAAAGGTTTGTGGACTCATTTTTTTCTGCACCACCCGATGTATACTTTGCAAATGATTCCAATCACCTGCTGGTCAGGACAATTTGATACCAATAAAAAAACATCTCATTTTTCAACTCTCGGTTCATTTGTTCAATTATTTTCCTGTCTTCAGCATCTAAGCTATGCTGCATTGCCCCAGTATCAGAAAGATAACCACAGATTCCAACTACCACAAATGGACCACTTCCAACTTTCCTCATACAAGTAAGAAATATGGTAATTTACATGTTCGCTGAACACCTTCAGCACTCCTACTCTGCAATCAGGACAATACAACAAAAGACATCTTCAGTCCTCATATAAAAGCTACTTCATACAACCTGTCAGCTCAGTACAATCCCCATGTGCCTTTTTTTAATTGCTATCAATGGTTACATGTCCTGTTGGCAAGCGCCAGGCCCATGGGCCTCTTGTTAAATCCATTGTCGGAGTTTGAAAAGGATTTATTTTCAAAAATCAATTGGTCGTTTTATGTGGTGCAGCTGTATCTCGTCATCTTCAGAAGCTACTGTCTTTGGATAATGAATCTGCCAACCATATATTTTCAGAAAATGGAAAAAAAAATGGAGTTACTAGTATATGACCCCTCTTAAAGCATTTTCTTGCCTTTAGATTGTCTGGACCCGGTAATTCCTATTATGCCAGTGTTTCTATCAGAAGTAATCATGCTCACATATCTCTCATTTCCAGATTTTCAAATCGATTGTAAAAAGTTGGCCTAATCTTCTGCTTCAGACATCATTAGTACTAACTATTAAACCAACCTACAAGAAATGTCTCCTTAACTTCACTCTGGCAGGAACCCTGACCTCTTTAACACTTGCTTCTCTAGTACACATACACGATGTACTTAAATCAGCTGAGCGCCAGGCCTTTGGGCCTCTTGTTTATCAGATCAGTTGATTTAAACGGTAAGATTGTGTTTACCTCAGGTTGAAATGAGACTTTTCGCAGGGGTATTTTGGAAAATTCATAGTTCAAGTTGTAATTTGGTTTATTTTGTATACAGTTTTGTGTTTTCTCTGTGTTATTTGCATAATGATTTGCTTTTGTTTGATCATCGTCGGACTGATTAGTATTACTCGATGATGCCTGAAGACTTGGAGTTTTTGAATGACTATCATGTGCCTGTACATTTTGCCTTTAGAATGGCCATTGGGCGGTAGATAATTGTGATTTATTCTGACCAGCCTGACCACTTTGATCATATGAGTGTGAATTATTACTCTCTGAAGGTGTCTCAGCGTGTACTAATTGTGACTGACTAGGTGTCTGAGCACGTTGATTGTCAAGTTCTGAATTGCTACTCTTTGGTATTGGATTACTTAGTTCTAATTTTGAAGCTACTTTACTATCACGTTGAATTCCTGACTGACTATGTGCCGGAGCACTTTGACTGATTTCTGACTTTGCCTGAGCAATAACTAATTCTGACTGACTATGTGCCGGAGCACTTTGACTGACATGCGACTGTGTCTGAGCAATACCTAATTCTGACTGACTGTGTGCCAGAGCACTTTGACTGATTTGTGACTTTGAGGAAATTTTGAGAAATTGAGGCAAACACACGTTTTGAAAAAGGCAAAGGCTCAAAATCGAAGCACATATTGGAGGTCATTGTAAGTTTGTTAATCCACCATTTACTTGTTGTAACTGTAAATATTTTTTAGATGTGAAATTGTCGCATGACAAAAAGGGATATGTTGATCATACTCCACTTCAACCCCTTGAGAGTTATCTCTTGGAGGTTTGCTCTCAGTCCAAAAGTAAAATCGCCAGTTGAATGTGAATGTTTAATGACTGTCCGGATGAGGGCTTATAATTCCCGTCATCCCTAGTTCTCTTGGCAGTACATCAGCTTGAAAAAAAAGTGGAATGTGCCTTTACTCTAGATAGTGGAGGGATTTCTTAAGCCTTAAGGGAAGTGTGAAAAAAGTAAAAAGTTTTCTTTAGACTCCAGCGAAAATAGTATAGAATCTTATGCAGAACGATAGTAACCATCTGAATAGATAACTGACAGAGTGTTCCTGATGCTCAGGTGCAGAATGTTCTGACTAACTCTACGAAAGAAGGAACAGCACCAAAGCTTCTGGTCTTCACGAACGAAGAAAAAAACGAAGTTATGATGCTGAGATCATGTGAATTAACATTTTTGCGCTGGGGACCTTTAAAGGGTTTCTTACGCTGTGCCAGTGCGATGGTGTCGAATATACCTGCTATAGAGTTTCTTATGCTATATAGGGGCACCTACAAAAAAGGCTCAAAACCTACTTGACCTACTCATTACGTTTCTTCGCATTTCTCCGAATGTACCACCGAGCCTTTTTTATGGGGACACTTTGGATTAGCCGCTCAGTCTCTGCATCTCGGGAATCCAGACTGCTTGGTTTCGCATCCACCGTAGAGATGATGGATGCCACAATATCACAACTTGACAGCTGACCTTAGGGTCAAAGTTGTAAAGTTAGTTTTTTAAGTGGCAACATTCCTAGCTATGGTTTTATGCAGTCGGTTAGTCCCAGTAACATAAACATATAAATCAACTGTCATGTTTCTGACACCTGCTAGTTCTCAAGAGTGTCCTAGTTGGCTCAGTCCCTAATCAGATTGTCTTATTTCTTCTTCCCCTTTTATGTTTATTAGGTAATGCAACAGTCTGCTATTATTTATTTCTTCTTCCCCTTTTATGTTTATTAGGTAATGCAGCAGTCTGCTATTATTTATTTCTTCTTCCCCTTTTATGTTTATTAGGTAATGCAGCAGTCTGCTATAGATGCTATGTGTTCAAGGCCTGATCTTATTTCGACAACGAGGTTGAGAAAGTACACCGCTACAGTAACCCAGGTAATGGAACATTATTTATAAATGAAATTGCTATGTGGAACCATAATGAAAATGACCCTTACTTTAAGAACCTCCCCTGGTATGTAGGACCCCACGACTAAGTTGATTCATAGCGCAGAGAATTAGAGATCATGTCTCACACCAGGAGGCCCCATAACCAACATACGGGTCCTAGCGCTAAATTTGTCATCTGTCAGACGTGTTGTGCTGTTTTTGACATGTCGTAGTAAGCGTTCACTGAATAGAAACCCTGTAATCAGGAGTGGTTTCCTTTACAGTGCAGAAAACACTGCAGTTTGCGCGCACTTCATGTGGCAAATTCATATGGGAAACCATCACGTTTCTTTTACGAAATCATTTTAATGTAATATGTATAGATATACCTTACGGTATCAGGGCACGGCCGACAATCGACCGTGATGGGTGCCATCATCTCTCAAACACGAATATTTCATTTTTGCAATAAAATCATTAGTGAATGGTGTGGTTTGGTGAATTAGGTAGGAGTCACTGAACGTTACACACATTTTTTCCCTTCAGATTCTTGGCTTAAAATCTGGAGAGCTCGAGTGGCTGGGTAACCACCTTGGACACACCGTTGAAATTCATAAGGACTCGTATCGCCTCCATGAATCAACTATTGAAATGGCCAAGGTTTCGAAAGTTCTCTTGGCAATCAAAAGTGGAACAGCACGGAACTTCAAAGGAAAATCATTAGATGAAATAGAACTTGATGGTAGGTCCCTACTTTTCATGTTGCCTTCTCAATGGAATTTCATCACCATTTTATCATATATGTAGCCTATTCTATTTTCTAACCGAGTTTCATAAGACAAACCTCCAACGTGAGACACATAAGTTGTTTGGGCAGGATTGTGAGATGTAACAAACGAGATTAGCGCAACATGAAAATAACGTATATTGTGGTATTGTTTTATATGGCTCCTTGTTGATAAAAGTGCTTCAATATATTTGTAGATGTAAAGCTACCAGAGGACAACAACGATGACGGTAGTGATGATGAGTTTGGAGTTGGCAGTTTAGACAACAGCGGCGAGGAACGAATGGATGTAGCAGCAGTATCTCATGAGCCTTCCAGCAAAGAAAAAAAAGGGAAGAAGAGAAAACCACCCAAGTGTGACAAAAGGGAGAAAGATTCAAAGAAGTGTAAAGTACAAGAACCGAAAGCTTCAAAAAGTCGTCCTAAACGAAAGATCAAGAAAGTGACAAATTATGACATGTCAGAAGAAACATCACAAGACGATTCTTTTCTAGATGAGCATTACGTAACTGAATCAGATGATGAGTCAATCACTGACTCAGGTCATGATAGTTTGCTGTCTGAAAAGTCAAATACTAAAGTGTCAAAATCAAAGAAATCTTGGATTAAATGGTCCAAGGAAGAAATACATTTCCTACAGATTGGTTTCCAACGAAACATCATGAATGGCAGGGTTCCTCGTAAAGCAGATGCTGAACGTGTCATGGATAAGTATCCAACGTTGAAAAAGCGGACATGGACACAAATCAAAAGCAAGGTGCAAAATCTGATCAAACAAAAAGATTCGATTCGAGGTGCTCTTTTGGAAAAAGCTAAAGATAAAATGTAGTTTTTTGAGCTTCAGCTTTTAATCTAGAAACCAATCATTGATGTAGAGTTTGATGTTCCTTTACCTACACTGGACCATTTTTTTATTGCAGTTGAACAGATAATGATATAGCAACGATATACATATGTAACGCATTTACATTCTAAAACATTAGGTCAACTATTTTGCGAATTAAGGCTCATCATAGCTAATGAATCTAATAACCAATTGTGCAGGCATGACACACCAAGTTGAAATATTTATTTGAAGTGGCATAATGTTCTTAGGTCTATTTTAGGATTGTAATCTGTGCATGCATGAAATTTATTATCAATTTGCATTGTTTTTTCGTGTCGAGCTGCAACTGTCATGTCTGTACACTTTTTACCCGAGTGCATGGATGGTTAACATAACTAGAAGTTCGATTGATATTATGCGGGAAAATGGATGGAAGTGGGACAATACTTGTGGATGTTTATCGTTGGTGGCTGATAAAACTCGCATATTGAATGATGCAGTGCTCTGCTGGTTCCTCTGCATAATGATGCAGTATTCTGCTGGTTCCTCTGCATAATGATGCAGTGTTCTGCTGGTTCCTCTGCATACTGATGCAGTGTTCTGCTGGTTCCTCTGCATAATGATGCAGTGTTCTGCTGGTTCCTCTGCATAATGATGCAGTGTTCTGCTGGTTCCTCTGCATACTGATGCAGTGTTCTGCTGGTTCCTCTGCATACTGATGCAGTGTTCTGCTGGTTCCTCTGCATAATGATGCAGTGTGCTGCTAGCTGCACTTATGCAACTGTTTAGGTAACTGAACGGGTAGCTAATATGAACTTTCTTCACATGAGTGCAAGCTGTTAGCGTTCTATCTCATACAATTGGATTAATGTCATTTGTTGGCCTGTACACGAGATTTGGGTCGGTGTGGGCTGGGTCTGTTTTGATGTGTAGCGGGGGTGCACTTGAGTAATCGATATAGTGTTCTTATTGAGGCTGAACGACAATTACGTCCCCGTCACCTCCAACAATCTCTGTAATCAGTTCAGGTCAATATTTCTCCCTTTTTTCTGTTCATAATGATGCAGTGCTCTGCTGGTTCCTCTGCATACTGATGCAGTGTTCTGCTGGTTCCTCTGCATACTGATGCAGTGTTCTGCTGGTTCCTCTGCATACTGATGCAGTGTTCTGCTGGTTCCTCTGCATACTGATGCAGTGTTCTGCTGGTTCCTCTGCATAATGATGCAGTGCTCTGCTGGTTCCTCTGCATAATGATGCAGTGTTCTGCTGGTTCCTCTGCATAATGATGCAGTGTGCTGCTTGCTGCACTTATGCAACTGTTTAGGTAACTGAACGGGAAGCTAATATGAACTTTCTTCACATGAGTGCAAGCTGTTAGCGTTCTATCTCATACAATTCGATTAATGTCATTTGTTGGCCTGTACACGAGATTTGGGTTGGTGTGGGCTGGGTCTGTTTTGATGTGTAGCGGGGGTGCACTTGAGTAATCGATATAGTGTTCTTATTACTGTTGGGGGAAGAGTGAAATTCAAACTTTCGTGGTAACGAAAGGGTATAAAGGCAGCGAGAAGTGCTGAAAATTATAAGCGCTTAATGGGAAGAATGGAAACATTCACACATCTTGAAGGCAACTTGACAACCATCTGTCTTTGTCAGACGGCAATTACCAACTCTACGAGACGTTAATCACTCTAATACATCTTCTCTTTGTTAATTGGCACGGATTGAATAATACGCAATAATAAAAATTGCGATTCTTTTTTTCTTTATTTTCTTGAGACTACAGGGCATCGTACAGGGCATCTTCCAATCAGGGTTTAACATGTCGGATTCAGGGACTCCAGCTTGTGCATAATGCATGAATGGTGCGGTGTTCTGCTAGTTACATTCATGCAACAGTTTAAGCAACTGAGCGGGCAGCTACGGGGACATCGTCTGTTGGTAACGGGGCCACCTGATGTTAGTCAAGATCCCAATCAATCTCCCCCATTTCTCCGCGTTATAAAGCTACTTCGTTAAAGTCCTAATCCCCACAAGCGGGAAGAGGTCATCAAAGTGATGAAAGTGTTATTTGGGTTCTCCCTAACGATGTACTAACAATCATTTGTTGGCCTGCACACGCGAGTGGGGTCGGATAGGGTTGGTTCTGTGTAGATGTGTTAGATGTCAATGTAAGTTCCAGCACACGATAGTGGGGGTTGAGCCAGGTTGGGTCTGTTTGGATATGTAGTGTAGTGGTGGGCGAGTGGGTGGGCGAGTGGGTGGGTGGGTGGTATTCCATCGAGCATACTTGGTAATCGTTCAGATTTCTTCCATGAAATGTAACTGTGGGTTCATTGGTGTGCTGAAACTGCTGGTGGTCTTGACTTTACTCATGAGCATAATACCTCTTAGGTTGATTGTCGCAGACGGATCTTATTGTGAACCAGCGAGATTTACACAAATAGCTAGTTTCTATCGACAACCAGCGGAAAATAAAAGATTTCCCGATCCTGTCGTTGGGCCCCAGTTACAAAGCGTCGCGGAAACATTGTCTTCATTGATGAGCATAATATTCTCGTAGCTGACGCTCGTAGTGGGATATTCAATATTTTGTGGTTGGGAAAGGGGATGATTGGATGATATGGTGTTGGAATCTTAAAGTAGCTGTAGATGGCATGGAAACATTCACTCGCGTTCAAAACAACGTGACGTGAATTGTGTTGTGTCTGCTAAGAAACCACGTTGGCATGCGTCAATCTCTTCTTACATTCTGTCTCTTGGTTTAATCTTGACCACTCACTGAAAATAAATGTTAGCTAGTTACACGGTATTTGCTTGAGAGCAAAGGATTCCACTAAGTCAGAAGAGGCTCAAGTCTTCTTCAATTGTTCAGCGCATAATGGACCGAATTAGTATCATCCCACGCACATCAAAGACTTAAAAATCGTAAATACAGTTCCATTGAGCTGATTCCTCTTTAGTGGACCTCCTTTGATTTATGTGTTTCAGTGCATCTGAGTGCTGACTTTGCGGGTGGACTTGGAAACCGGAGGTTATTTGGGTTGTCATTAACTACGTGCTTACAATCATTTTGTTACGAAGATAATTTTCTGATAATTAGCACGTGATTCCATCAGAAGCTGAGGTCACTAGTACATGTAGTAGGGCCACAAAGACAGGCAATTGTTGTAGGGACATGAGAATATCACCTAGACCTTTAGTTTGCCATTTGACCATTTGCTTGCATTGTTTTCACCTTGTTGCATGAAGACGAACTGGTTGATGGTGGGAGGGGGGGGGGGTACTAAAATACTTTTTGCGATAGTGACCAGGGAAATTTTAATCAATCGTTCTAAATATTGGTTTTGGCGTCATAGGTAGATGTAGATGTCACGCACTTAGATGATAAAAAAGCCTGCACTCTATTGGGGACTATGAAATAATTACAATCAAGTTTACTGTTGGCTCTTTCCTTTGTATTCTTAATAAGAGAAACCTCCATTGATACGTGTGAGATGCTGATGGTTATTGATAAATAGCAGACATACGTTATTGGGTTGGGCAAATTTCATACTCGCAGACATAAATTGTTGTGTTAACGTGACGGCAAACCGTCCGAGTAATGATGACTTTGTAAAACAACGTGCTTTTGACAATATTTCAGATAGAGCTACCCCATTTACTACTGAGTTTGTTAGAATCGTGACAATAAACCATCCGATATAGGATAATTGTAATTGATTTTCTGGCTTTCTAAAAATTAATGTATCATAAAACATATTCATGATCATGGTAATTTTTTTAACATTGTCCTAGGTTATATCTCTAGGTGATATAGTTTTGCAAAATGTTGTGTTCTTTCCAAGCACAGTATGCTACATAACAATGAAATAAACATTTTATCATGATTTCTATATCAAACCAAAATCTTTTCTTATCTTTGTGTCTGTGTGGTCCTTGATTACACAATATGTTGTTGGTACTTCATGAACTTCTTCGAAGTTGATGACTTTCGGCCAATATATCTGGCAATATCCCCAGGATCAGTCACGGCCAATATATCTGGCAATATCCCCAGGATCAGTCACGACCAGTGCATTAGTAGTCAGTGTGATCCTTCTTGCGGACGTGTTCTTTCCACAATATAAAAATGTCCTTATAGGAGAAGAAGGATTCAGGGTCAGTTGACGAGGAACGACCAATCACGAGGACATCCATAAAGTGTCCTTTAAATGCAGAAATGGTCTTTGCCGAAGATATCGAAAAGGTATCCAGAGAGAACAAAAGATGCATGGACTATTCGCTATGGGGACCTGCATTTTTGAGGCACGAAAATTTATGAAGACCTGACTGTATAAAATTTCCATCAAGAGGACATGTTTTTAGCCAAATTTCAAATAGAAGTATGGTCCATGCACATCAATGAGGCACTGTCGTTCACGATGATCTGCGCTCCCTATTAAGGGCCGAGTCTTTTTCCAACACCAAAAAGGTCATCATAGTGACAAAAAGATCTATCAAATGTTCTTTTATTAGGAACTGCGTTTACGAGGACCTGCCCTATATGAGAAATGGCCATTTATGAGGTCCTGCCCTAATATGAGAAATGGCCATTATGAGGACCAATCCTTTGCAAAACATGGGCTTCTTAGTGACAGATGCAGTTATGTCTCACGATTATGTGCAGAAAAATACTTTTCTATTCTCAAAGATATTTAAATGAAAGTGTAATAGCATTACGGACTTGAAAGGTGGGTGCACAATACGGACACCATTTCACTCCAATTAAAGTTAAGCTAAAGTCGTCTGGGCTATTGCCAGAGCCGCGATGTGATGGGATGCTGGTCTATCGCAGGTTAACTTCCCAGGCAAGCCTGGTACCATTTACTCCTGGGTGTAGAGAAGCAAGTAAGGTTGAGTGCCTTGTTCAAGGACACAGGAAACAGTGTTGATCCGTCTGATAATTTAACCTACAACCTCCTGGTTATAAGCCCAGTGTTGTAACCACTCTGCCACTGATCCCCTCGATCCGATACTGAAAAATAATGGCCACCATTTCCGCTATAACACGACCGTCACCAAATGTGTTCAGTTATAGGTTAAATGTGTCAGAGTTGGCCATGCAAAGTCACCTTTCGAGCCATCATCCTACTTTTTTTTCAAATGGCAGTAGCCCACCGAAGGAAAGATTGACCACGGTGTTTAATAACAAACTACCATGACAATGTTTGACGGCTCTCAGGGGCAAAATGACACTATATGGCAAATTTATTTTTTTTCTGGTAGCTCCGATCTTCTCCAGCTACGCACATATGCCAGGTTTACTTCTCCAAGCTTCCATTATCAGCAACAACATCAAACCGGAAGATAACTGTGCACTCGTGTTGCCTCCTCGATCAGGCGGCATTCGACAAATTCAAAACCTTTCTACTATAATTGAAGAAAAGTATTAACGTACGAAGCCAAACACTAGTCACAAATAAATGTGTATCATTTAGAGATCAGTGAAGCCATTGATGCTTGTGATCGAGTCAACTGCGTCTACTTTGAGTGACTTAAACAATTAGACATATAAAGTAATCATATTAAGCCCGTTTGATCGGAATACAACTACAAATGTTATTGAACGAAATGAAATTGAGCACACCTGACAGAAATACGTTTGATTTGGTATTTTCAGGGCTTATGGGAACATATACAAGTTGACATAATTATTATGAGGACACAAAGGTCAAGGGCAATTTTGTCCCTAGAACTCTGATTAAAAAAAATTCAAAAGGTCCTCATAAAAATGAAAAACACAGCCATCCAAAACCGAGTATTTTATGCCTACCTCAGCGAGTAAGCATTCCCCATTGGAAACTACTCTCGAATACGCGTTGCGTGACACTGCTTTCATGATAACAAGAGAATTCCCATAGCGCAAAAATTTTTTCGTGTACTCCTAACTACTGGTGGACCAGTATATGTACATGTTTACGTATAAAACAAAAAAAAGAAAAACCAAATCAGAAGGCCTAGTATTGGTATTTCAACCCAAAACCTGAAATTTCTAATTAGTTTCCCATTTGTTATTTCAGATGCAGAGACTGTTTCAGTAGTGGCGAGTCAGAAAAGTTGTCTATCACGGTTGATGGAGGTAAGTGGTACGCCTTGAAGATGTCGCAGGCCTACTCAAACCACCAGGTGCCACCTCAACCCACAGTACCAGTTCTGCCCATAACGAATTGGAAAACATTTCCCGCAAATCAGGTGCCCAGCAACTTCAACTATGGCCACATCTACCATTTTCTCTTAGAGTCCATTCAGTTCTTGAATGTCGGTGGAGAAGATGATGGAGAGGAAGACGCTTGTGACCTGTCCCATATGACATCGAAGGCCCTTCAAAAGGGACAACAGTACGTCGATTCCCGCAATGTCTCTGATGTGCACGACAATGTTTCAACAGGACACTATTATATCAAAGCTGGGGTTTTGCCTTCAATGAGAGCAGGGCCACCATACAAAGTTACTGTGACTTTATCTGCTGCCAGCGGTTCCATTCTCGATAGCAGTTGTGAGTGCAAGGCGTCTGCAATGGGGCGATGCAGCCATGTGGCAGCAGTGTTGCTGCATGTTTGGGAGCATGTCCAGAAACACGGATATGACAGTGCCAAGACTTGTACGGAAAAGCTTTGCCAGTGGAATAAGGAGGGAGAACAGGGAAAGATCCCAAGGAGGTCCACAAGGCGTTGTACGATAAACTTAGTTCAGGCAGTCGATTCAACACCATCTACTGTGACCCTAGGCCACCAACCAAGCAAAAAATATCCATGGGACAGGTAAACCAGTTCTTACAGAATCTGCAGTATATCTCATCCAATGGAAGCAGGAGTATGTGGGAAACGGTTTTAAAGTACAAGTATGAGGACTACCCACTTACTCCTGAACGGAAGGAGTTTCTGCAACAACAGATTTCCCTTTTGCAAGCCAACTGCCAGATCAGTGGACCACGTCAGGTAAACATGGTTCCTGACACGGAGTTGCAGAGTCAATCGTTTGCATGGGGACAGAACAGATGGTGTAGAATGACTGCCTCTTATGCAAAGGAAGCTGCCAGTCTTGGAAAAACTGTAAAAACTGATGCTGTGAAAAAGAATCCTCCAGCATCTTATACAAATTTTCTTAGGCAACATTTGTGGAAAACTGAGCACTTCCAGACGAAATGGATGCAGAAGGGTTTAGAGGAAGAACCAAAGGCTAGGGGACAATATGCCGCCATAATGAAGGCTAAAGTTCCTGGCTTTCATGTAGAGGAGACCGGTTTCTGGGTCAACAACAGCATGCCTGAACTTGGCTGCAGTCCTGATGGTGTTGTGATAGATCCGTCTGAGACTCCCCAAAAAGGACTATTAGAAATAAAAACACTGAAGTTGCTGCAAAGTTTCGCCCCTAGCAAATTGAAGGAAGCTGTTGAAAGTGGACAGTGTCCAAAACAAAATCTCAGCAGTGCTTGTTTCAAAATAAGTGACAGCGGCTCCCTGGAGCTGAAGAGAGAACATCAGTATCACTACCAGATACAGTTTCAGCTGTTTGTAACAGAACTTGAGTGGTGTGACCTTGTTCTCTACTCTGGGAAAGGTGCACCGAGCATTCAGAGAATAAGGAGGGACCACAGCTTTATACAATCCATGATCCGCCCTGTTGTTGACCTTTGGCACCGACTAGTGGCCCCAGAGATATTTGAGATGTGAGTTCCACGAGAACTGCCTCCTTTTGTTCTGTGAATCTCTGAACTGACACATTCCAAATGCATACATGTACATGTACACTGATTTTATAACAAGAAAAAAAATGAAATAATGGTTGTTTTTTAAATAAACTAGTAAATGTATTTAAGTATTTTTACATGCTTTAGAACACAACATAATTACTGTAACTCAAAATTTCTGGATCTACAATGTACAGAGTGCAATGGTTACTGTAAAGTCCCTTGAGAGAGATTGCAATCTTACAGGCCCCCATATTCCTATCACTTGACAGACCTACTTGACCAGTTCATCTTGAAAATTGACCAAACAACAGGCAACAAAAACTACTTGATTTGCCAAAGGTGCCAGAGACAGTGGGATAGTATTGGCTAAAATTCGAAACCTTTTTAGGCGTTCGTTGTACCGCTCTACATGTATACGAGCTTTTGCAATTCATCTAGTCAAAAGTTCTTCTTGTGGAGTGAGACATTTCCTACCCATAAGAAAGGGAGGTATATTTAAATCAACTTGTTTACCCATTAGAATCTCCTTTACAGTAAAGCCTCGATCTGCCAAGACCAAATCACCTGGCATCAGATGGTCCATAATGCCACATCTTTCAAATAATTCTTTGTCACTTATGCCCCCTTCAAAAAGATCTGAAATATATACACCAGTGCCATTTGGAGCAACTGCTATCAGTGATTTGAATGTACAGTGGTTCTTATAACTAGAGTACAAGTTTCCTTGTCGTTCAAAGTTTCTGGGCATTTGTACAAAAAATTCAGTACAGTCAATCACACACCTGATATTCTTGAATGAATAGAATGGCTTGGGCAAGAATTAACAGCTTCCAAACTCAGTGTACAAGCTGCATCATTCTGACCTTGACTTTGCCCATTGGCAGGGGGAGATGGTGTTTCTTGTCTTTTCAAGATTAAAGTTTCAATTTTGGCCCCTAAGGTATACTTGTCGTATACAGTCTGCATACCCTGGTCTTTCAGGGGAGTAACATGAGTTGGTGTATCCTGATCTGCTTGCAAGGGAGTTACATCAATAGTCTGCGTGTCCTGGTCCTTAGTTTGGCGTAATTCACTGCCAGTCCCCTTGTTGTACTGGCAACATGCACAATGCCACTTATCATCTGCATCCTCATGATCATCTTGATCAGCTCCAAAACTTGTGGACAGGTCGAGTAGTACAAGAGCTGCATCAGTTTTCTGCTTCTTTGAGACTGCTCTGCCACGGGGCGCCGGTGCTTTGCGTTTACGCTTGAAGTTTTCAACCTGGAAACAAGAATAAATAGAATTACAAGATGAAACAGAATGCAAGAAACAGCAGGTACTCCATCAGTAAAATATGTCTTCTTTTATTTTGCAGACTGGTCAGACAGCAGTGACAGTGACCTAAGTGATATTACTCATGTATCCGAGACTGATCTAGAGCCCGACTCTGAACAGGACTGTGGAAGTGGAGAGATAAGAGTAAACCCTGATAGCCCTGTATTTCCAGCAGAGATGTGTGTGTCTTGTGACATGCCCTATGGAGTTTGTCAATGTTGTGCACCAATTCACACCCCCAAAATTTCCTATGGATTTACACAGGACATGATGCAGGAAAGTGAAGTCTTTGATCCAGCTCAGCCACTCATGCCAGAACTTGTTGTTGACAGTGATAGTGAAACCACATGTCCCCAGTGTGGTTTCCCCCACAATTGTGACAAACCATGTTTTAGATAATTGGCTAAATAAAACACTTGATTAAATCATCATGAATTTCTTGTAACTTATATTATTAAAAACAATTATATGGGACTATGTCCATGAAAAGGTCAATGGTCATAGGACTAGGAGGAGCACATGTAATGTATGTATGTATTTCTGCAGCCTATATTTTGGTACCCCAGTCACACCAGTACCGTAGATGGCCATCACTTATGACTTACCTGTTCAGGAACAGCAGCAGCTGGTACAGGATCTGGGTGCTCTGCTGTTGGCCCATTCCCTCCAACAAAATGTTTCGTGCAGATTCCTAGTGATTTTAGTCCTGTCAAACCTTAGTCTTCCACAAGCCCTTGCCCAACGATCACACTTTTCGCCCCGAGTAAATGACTTTGGAAACGGTATAAACGAAATTCCTTGCATATGGGGGCTCTCAGAGTATCGAGAATCACTGTTGCAAGTCCCGTAACAGCAGTGTTTCGTCGAAACCATGTTTATTTATGTTAAAAAGCAATGGAAACTACAAGTTAAGACAAATGCAAACAGCCATTGTTTGTCTGACATCCGGGAACTTGCGCAAGGTGGCCAGGTATCGGATGACGTCATCAGCCTCTCGCGTACTATAAATAGACTGAGTGCGGAGCGCTATTATCAGTTTAGTTTTCTATATAGGATTTATGCATTTTGTACACAGAAAACTCAAGATATATCTAAATATGAATACTATCTATAATCTAAATCTAAATACGAGAATGGTGCGACCTTTTTTGTATATTTAGGATTTAGAGAAGCAGATGTTGAAAAAACTCTGTATTTAGCTATATGCTAAATATGAAGTTTTGTAGAAGGCGTTATTTATAAATCCCGAAATGAAATCGTAAAAGGGAAGTTTAGAACTTATCTGAATCCTATCCTATACATATAAATAATATTTATAAATAGTAGCCAAGTCTAAATCCAAAGTTAATATGCAAATGAACTTAGTAATGTTTTTTATCGTAAGCGACAACACACTTATTGATGACGTCAAGAGGAGTGGCGCGATCTGGTACACATGGTACCAGTGATTTACACTTCCGAGTTAGTCAGTGTATTTTTGTGCAATGTCCAGCGGTAATGATCAAGGTATGGACAATGGCCTAGCTGATAGGATTGCTGCAGCTGTTGTCCGCACAATGCAGGAGTCAAACAACAACCTGAGCCTCAGCACCAGTAGGCTATCTGAAAGTCTGGTTGTGGTGGCTGCTGCCTCGAATGTCATCAATAACTTCTTAACGCGTTATACCTTTAATGAATGATTTAATGATCTCTCTCGTGACACATCTGATCTTACATTCTTTCTCTTTAAAACGGTTATTTGTTCTGGGTTTAGCATTTCCTCCCGTCTTCTTACGTACACGCAACAACATCAGCACCTGGCCACCGGACCAATTCCGAGGGCGCCGGACGGAGCCGTATTCGCGGCTGCAAACCCTACCAAAACTTGCAACAAAGATTTACACTATCTACTACTAGTACTAGTACTACATGTAGCAGCATGACAAATAGTAGGCCTAGGCCTAGTAGTATGTCAACAAGTACTAGGACTGCTCATGCTGCTGGTACTGCCACTGCCAGTAGGCCTGCTGGGCAAACACAAGTACAGGGACTTGGCCTTGGTGGAGGAGATGAGAAGGAGTTCCAGACCAATAATAGCGAGGTAGGTAGGCATGTCACTGATGGATACACACACTAGCCACTAGGCGCAAGGCCTACTCAACTATGTCACATGTCATGCATTGCACGTGTGCGTACTGAAGCCCCTGATGCTGAAGACTATAACAGCACGGTCTATAAAGTGAGCTTGGCTTGCTTAGACCCGGCCAAATCCCTGAATAGCGGCTGGCTAGTTAAGGGTCAAAGATTAAGGGCTATGGCTATAGGCCCTACGTGCAAGGCTACGGGTACTGCTATAATGGATTAATGCGCGCACTGTTTTCATGCAATGTATCTTATACGATAGCCTATCTATTTCAGAAAAAATGGCGACTTCCATCCCTGGTTGCGAGAAGAACGAGTGGGAAAAGGGCTTGTACCAGTAGTACAAGAACAGTTTCGAAGGAGGTGGTTTGCCTGCCGTATGTTTCCTCGCCATCGATTGGAATTCCTCCTAAGGAAAAGCGAGCAAAATTAGCTGAAGCTGGTCTGATCGGCAAGGTCACTCTGAATTCCCGCCAAACCCCAACCGAGGTATTGGAGGAAATTTCATCACTTTTCGGTGAAACTTATCAAATCCGTGGCCAGTTTGAGTTCCATTTCTTGAGGTAAGTGGTGCAAATTTTCCTGTTTACTTGATTCTGTTCAGTAACTTGTATTGCTAGATACATGTAATTGCTAAAATGGTGGTTTGTAAAATGTATGATTCTATCTACTTAAATTTTCAGCACAATTCCAGGCAGTAAAAGGCTCCAGCGTCCTCAGGTTTCCACAAGTTTTAGATGGGGAAGCAAGGAGGTGCTCGCAAATTCATGGTCACAAACTATATATATAATGGCCTCCGAGCGGTACCCTCCAATTGAAAATGTAAGTATGTTCTTGATGTAATGATTTCATGAAGTCTTGACCATTGACGGATACTCATTTTATTTCATATTTGATGTCCCTGTAATGTTATGGCGTACTAGTTCGTAATCAATATATATCGTGTGCCTTATTTCTTTCAAGCTGTTGCCCAGTTCTGAAACTAGCGAAACTGACAAATCTGTTGAGGAACTGGATGATGAACCACCACCACCACCAGAGAAAAGGTAATTATTGGTAACTCCAACTTAGGCTTTCAACAGACTTCGGATTGCTACAAACTAAAAATATGTTTTCATGTATATTTGATATGTTTTCAGACCAAGACGAACAGCCCGGCCACCTGTGCGCTATCAAATTTCTGATTCAGAAGATGATGAACTTCCTGAGATCTTGCACAATAACAATCATGATGACAGGTAAACACATCCTGGCACATCTCGGTCTGGTTCCTCCGCCCCTCCCCTGACCACTTGTGCTGACCCTTTGACAGATGATTCTGATGGTAGAGGCAGTTTCACATTTGATAAATGAAACGTGTAACTCTAGGGTTGGCATTGTTAAGCCTTATGAAAAAAGCTTTAAAATGGTATTTAGGGGTTTGGTTCATATATTTTATCAATAGATACAGTTACATGTACACTTGTTTTGAAATAATACAGGTTCACAACATCATCTTTTGTAAAATGTAACATCATAGTTATTGTCTTTTTAGGTCTGCTAGTGCTCGAAATAATTTGACATCCTATGGTATTGCCATCTACCTCTCATGATACCAATCCTCCTGTTCTAGATGCAGATGATCATTATTTAGCTTTTGTGTAAGTTCTCTTTTTATCTATATGTGTGATTATAGAAAAGGACATGTCATTCTGTCCCAAACATGTTTCAAGAGAAATTATTGTGGGTTTCATGGATAATATACCACTACCTGCCTGGTGGTAATTTAGCTACTGCTCTTTCCTCTGTAGTTAACCCTTTCAGGTCTGGTCCTTACCCACCCAGATCACCGAGGCGTTTTTAGTGGTTTTTAAGACTAGGTCAAAGTACTCATTTATGAGTTGAAATTACAACGAATGACCACTACGGTGTTGAGGGAACTGTCTAGCCTTCAAGAAAACTGCAATTATACTTGACCTTTTGACCTTGTGTCAAGGACACGTAATCCAAAATGGCTGTCGCGGGCCAGAAAAACTTTTCATGGGTAGTTGATGCTGTAGCTCCTACAAAATAAATTGCCCATTGTACAAAGCCAAATATATTGTGTATTTGGTAGTTTTCTTCAGAAAAAAATTGGATACCTGCTATATAATTACATTTTTCATCTTTTATGGCTGTTTTTCATGCCTGGACAATGCTGACTGTTTGATCCAGCGTGTTTAGGCCATCTTCCCGCCATTGTACTTTCGATTTCGTCTGCGGGGAATCCCCTTAGTTGTACAAACAGTTACGAGATGGCAGCACTGTAGTTTTGATCAGTAAAACGGCACTTGAATGCCATCCTATGTCATACGGTCCACGCCATCTGCGTGAGTATTTTGGCACGTATGTCATATGCGCCACAACCTGAAAGGGTTAAGTGATAATTTCTGCTCTGCAATACCGGTACTCATTTACCGTATTTTCTCATTGTTAGACCACTAGAACTATTGGGGGATGATGAGGCAGCCCTGAGGCAAGCATTGGAGAACAGCTTGAATACTGTTTCTGCGACGAATGTTCTGACGTCAAGTAAGGTTGCTTTTTTTCTCAATTATACCTATAGCATCATATCGTGAATTCTATGATTTTATCACAATTTACTCTTTTCCTAACTTTAGGCCTATTTTGTGGGACAGGCATGTCCATTGATATTCCTTTTTCACTTAAACTTGTTATGTCGTTTTCTTTGACTGTATCAAGTCTCAATATCAATATTCATTGGGTGCATTTCTTCTCTCTCCAGTAGTTGCACTGTTGAAGACAGCTTGTCCAAATTGGAAATTGCCGACATCCTGAGGGCACATCAGTCAACAGTAGTGAAAGGGGACAGCAGGTTGATAACCATAAGTCGTACCCGGACCTGGGAAACTTCGCTCCCATACTTCAAAAGAAAGACATTTATGAGCCAGACAGGCTTCCTTCAAGTTGCATTTGGCTACGACGAAATAGAGGAAGATGCAGTTGACCTAGGAGGCCCTAGGAGGGAATTTTTCCGCCTTCTGCTCAAGTCCATTTTGAAAGAGAGCAATTTGTTAATATGTTAGTATGCTATAGCTCTATTCAACAATAGTGATCTCCTATAAATCCGTGGAAGTAAAAAAAAATCTACATACAGTACATCATTCTGTAAGAACACTGTTTTATTGTTTCAGCCTCGCCTCATGGGATGTCATTAAAACCCAGTATCTCTGCCCAGACTCAAGGCCTCTACTCCATTTTGGGCCAGATAATTGCGATGGTAGTAGTCCAAGGTGGAGAAAATCCTTCTTTCTTCACCCCAAGTATTGCGGCATATATATCGCATGGCGATATATCCAGAATCATGCCCATACCTGATGAAGTACCTGATTCAAAGGTCCGGGCAGACCTGAAGAAGGTATGAAAGTCCTTCTGTTAAAAAGCACAGGCATAATGCACTCTCTGTTGGTTAGTTCATGTAAATAAATCATTTATCGCAGGGCTGTGTTGCTTTCCAAATTAACTTTCACTCGAAATATGTGGCGAAAGACTTCAGACCAGTTTGCATGTAAATTCATTTTATTCCTTGCAAGTAATCTAGTATGTACATCATGATAAGTCCTGCGGTGAATCTGACCCCAAGGATGTCCACCTGATCTACATTTAAAATAGAGTCAGGGCCAAGTAGCCAGCTAGGGGTCTGAGCCAGAAAGTTATATCTTTCACCACTACATTATGCTTTACTTCTTACATTCCAGGGTGTACTCTGATATAATCGATATCGATGATGATGACGAAGCTGAGCAGGCAGCCCTGCAAGCGGCTATTCATGCCAGTTTGTCAGAGCCAGTGTAAGTAACATTAGCGTCCACCATTCAAGAGAATTGTTTAATTTTCTTTACTTTTGCCGCCAGTGATGACGGACAAAACGGTTCGCTGATTATAATTATAATTGTTTTGTTGGGAACAAGTAGTGTGCAGTTGTAAAGGTATAAACGCTCTTAATTATTTCCTAATTATTTTGGTTTCATTTCAGTTCGGTTCCAGGCGAATTCACATCACTCGATGATTTGCTAATGCAACTTCAAAGCAATGTAGACAGTACGATGCCGCCTAACTTGATCAACGTAGTAAGAGGAAAAATTCTAGATGGTTTTGGAAGAGCCATTAAGAGGAAGCGATTCATCCCAGGAAGTCCATTGTCGGTCAAGTTTATGGACGATGTTGGTGTGGCGGAGGGAGCAGTTGATGGAGGAGGACCCACTAGAGAATTCTTCACAATGGTGTTCCATGAACTTCATAGAAGCGGCATATTTGCAGGAAGTGAAGAATCAAAGATTCTTGTTCCCTTTGAATCAGGTGTGTATAGTACCGGTAATAACATACATGTACATACTTTATCAGGTGCCCCCAAAAAAGGTCACAATTCATATACCTCTTCAGGATAGGGTCCTTAGAATTTAAAAGTTACAATACCCTTTGCACTGAAAACACTAATCAAATTGAAAAAGTGTTGGGTTGTCAAAAAGCTTATTATGACATAAAAACTTCTCCGGAAATTCATAACTAAACAATTTTTCAGCAAAGGTCAATGATGTGAATAGAACGTAGAAGCCTTGAAAATATCAGTTACAAGAACTCGATTATGAATACTAAGTAATTACATGTTTTTCAGGCATCGCAAAGGATTTGTATTATGTTTGTGGGGCTATATTTGCCCTGGCTCTCGTACATGTCGGTCAGGGACCACACTTCCTGTCGGACACTTGCTACTCAATCATCACTAAGGGGTATGCCAAAGTAAGCCTGAAGTTGGAGGATGTTCACCCAGAAGAAATAAGACAACTCATTTCAAAGGTAAACAATAAAGGAAAAGTACTTTGAGATGTCTAGCGATCTACATGTAGTGCATTTAGCAACAAGTACTAATATACCGTAGAGTTGGATAATACTTTCCACGGCGGTGAAGTCCCGGGGAAATATAAAATAATATGTTTTTAAAATTAGAAATTAAATTAGGAAAAATGCATGGCATATACAGTAGGGGCCACCGTAGTACTCTGTATGTCATGTCTCGATCCTACAAAATTCAATGTCAATGGCTTGGTAATACTTTACATGCATTCTCAATACTGACTGTACCATTTAATTTCATTCTAGATTAACGATGCCAACAACATGGATGAGGTCTACACTAGCATTGATCAAGCTAGTGTATTTCTTGATATATCCGGCAGCTATGTTCCAGTTCGCGAAGTGAAAGATAAAGAGCGGATCGTAAAATCCGCTGTGCAAGTTGTTCATCGATCAAGACACTGTTTTGAAAGGTGAGGTTATGGAATAATTCACATTCAAATGGACACTCGTACATCAATGCCTGTGTTCAATTATTCAAAATATCAAAGATCAAAGTACGATGTTTATAAGTAAGACTGTTCTCGGTATTTGATCAGCCATCAAGGTGAACATGTATTTATTTGAAGTCTCCACGGTTCAAGCAACAAACCAACACTATGATATAGGCTTAATTCATTTATGGAGGTGAAGAGTCCAATCGGTTTGTATTGTACCTTCTCGACACTTCTATTGCCACCCTATCTATACCCGGTTCGCCACCCAGTATGTATTTTCATTTCAGATTCATTGAAGGGCTTTCCATCATGGGTGTCTGCGACAACCTCCAGAGAAACCCAGAGACATTCAAGCCACTGTTTTGTCTACCACCGCCGCCACTAACATCGGATGATATCAGATGAATTTTCAAGCCGGTTATGTCTGAGCCTGGTAATGCTCGTACAGCTGAAGAGGCAATAGTGGCTTTCTTGAATGATTTCATACTTGATATGGATGGTGAGTTGAATAATGTTTACAAAAAAACTGAATAATGAACAAGTATACTCTTCAAATACTGTATATAAGTTGTATATACCGTAAGCCATGTATAGGATTCTACCTAAGTATTCCTTTTTCTTAAATTTGCAGAAGGGGCGACGCAATCAAAACCAAGAGACATTCTCTTCTTCGCCACGGGCGCCGAATCCATTCCTCCGATTCCATTCGAGCCACCTCCCAGCCTTGCCTTTCACAAGGAAGGAAAGTATCCAATGGCGTCAACCTGGGATTGCCTGCTACGGCTCCCTGTGCTGAACCACACAGACTACGACATTTTCAAGGCTACCATGGACGAAGGATTTCTAAATGCCCTTGGTTTCGGCCGTGCTTAAAGAACGCCCCAAAAATGTTAGTCTGAACCTAAAAGACATTGATTTCACTACCTCTCACATAACATTCGCTATGTAATTTGACATCATTAAACATTCGCTATGTTATTTGACATCATTAGATTTATTTGAAAATTATGATTCGTATAGTAATTTTGAGACATTGATCAACCGATTCAGAGTTAAAAGAACCACAGAATGTAATTTACACTTAAAGAGGTCTGCCCACGAAGATATACCGTACGTCCCTGTACAAAGCTCCATTAGAGTCAACATATTTTATTCATACAGGTGCACTCTTCGGGGTATTTCAGGGTGCAATTAGTTCGGAGACAGATGCAACAGGAATATGCGCAGGAGGACAGCATCTATGACTATCTATGACTGAAATTTATTGCGATAATGGTTTATACAGGGACGGTAAAATTTCGTGGGCAGACCTCTCTGAGTACGCCTACGGGTAACATTAGTATAAGTTTTAACTGTGAAGTTCTAACTGATCTAACTAACTATTTTTAGTTCTACAGTCAGTGTATACCTATACATACTTTGGACCACTAGTAGCAGTGACATAAATTTCCATTAGTATAGAAGACATTTCCACAGGTCAGTGGCACTCTTGGGTAATTTTCGTTTTTACTGCAATAAATGTTTTATTCAATATATACTAGTCTTTTGGTTATCCGTAAAATAATAAACGGCGGTAGAAGCACACTACATCGCAGACAACTTGTCTGAGTTACCTAGGCTCCTGTTTTCAGAACCTTTTGACCAACTGGCTTACATATAAGTATCCAGTTTATCCAACAAAAAAACACAATTATCAGTTGCCTCTTCCAGATTTGAGGCAAGGGTCATGTCCCCTTCCGCCAACAGAATCTCGAATAACTCTGTATTATCTGGGAGTAACGGTTGTGGCTGGCTTGTGAGAAGGTCTGCAATGGCGTCAACATCGGTTTGGTGGACATACTGCTTGCATTCGATCCCACCCGAAATCTCTGGCATGTAATAAAGGATATCTGGCTTTCCGCCTGGTGACCCATGATCTCTGGACGGGCGAATATGATGAGTGTTCCAGAGAATTCGTATCTCATCAAATTCGTCCTTTAGTAGGTGCATATAAGAAAAGCGGCAGCAGTCGATATCTAGTGGGTTGGATGTGTCTATTATTCCGGCATCTACAAGAGACTTAAAATGTTCGATCCAGGTTGTCATGCCTCTTGGTCCAAATTTGGACCACCAACTCTCTATCCTTTGATTCGCAGTTGACCGTCCATAGAGAAATGATGTGTTCATTATGGCTCGCTCATCATTGTGACCACTTCGAAGGACAGATTGCATTTGTTCAATGTTAACGTTCTCTGTACCTCGGTCCGCCCTAACCACATTAGGCAGCCCACCAACTTCAGTAAGTGCATCAGCGAAGTATCTGCCAACGACATACGGATCGTTGTTCGTTGATGCTACCTCGAGCCACAGAATCTTGCGTGAAAATCCATCAATGCCTCTGTGGACACAAAACCCAAATGTCTTCAACTTGTCCCATCCGTCTACATGCCAGAGGTCATTGGGACCTCTGCTGTGGTACTGCCTTCTTCGCAGACGTCTTTGTCGCCTAAAGTAAACGCTGGATCAAGGTGGCTCAGAACCAATCGCACCGTTTCTCGATCAGTTACTATACTACAGAACTTGGTTATCTTAGCATGCATTGCTCTGTATCCAAGGTCTTTCCCAGTGCCCCGTAGTTGATTTGCAACGGCATTTATGACAGTTTGTATCTGGTCCTTTGAACGACCCCTTCGCCCCAAGCCAAGTTTTTTCAAGATACGTTTCAGCTGAGTTAAACTCAGCGTGTAGTTATGAAACGAAGCGAGGAATGCAAGAATTTCTTCGTATCTAAATCCAAATGTGAAATACTGCGTGATTATCTCATTCCGATCAAGTCCTGCACTCGGTAGATATGAAAAAGACATCTTGAGCATCAAATTATGGAGTAAATTCAGTTATTGAAGCCTATGCACAGAATAAATGGCAGAAACATGGCGGATAGCGGAGTCCTTGACATTGACGCCCTCGGCCAATAGGTTTAAAGTGGCGGTAATTAATTTCGGGCACGGTGGAAATTATCGCCACGCGGCGGAAATAATTATCGCCACGCGGCGGAAATAATTTCGGGCACGGTGGAAATAATTTCGGGCACGGCGGTGATAATTATCGCCATGCGGTGGAAATAATTTCGGGCACGGTGGAAATAATTATTGCCACGGCGGTAATAATTATCGCCACGCGGCGGAAATAATTTCGGGCACGGCGGTAATAATTATCGCCACGCGGCGGAAATAATTTTGGGCACGGCGGTAATAATTATCGCCACGCGGCGGAAATAATTTCGGGCACGGCGGAAATAATTTCGGGGAGGGCGGTAATAATTATCCCCACGTGGCGGAAATAATTTCGGGCACGGTGGAAATAATTATCGCCGCGGCGGTAATAATTATCCCCACGCGGCGGAAATTAAAAAAACCACTTTATTTAAGAAAAATAATGTTAATTAAAAAAAAAGAAATATTCCGGAAAAAATAATGATGGCACTTTCCAGCCACCGTATGTGCCTGTGCATTTTGCCTTTAGAATGGCCATTGGGCGGTAGATAATTGTGATTTATTCTGACCAGCCTGACCACTTTGATCATATGAGTGTGAATTATTACTCTCTGAAGGTGTCTCAGCGTGTACTAATCGTGACTGACTAGGTGTCTGAGCACGTTGATTGTCAAGTTCTGAATTGCTACTCTTTGGTATTGGATTACTTAGTTCTAAGTTCTAATTTTGAAGCTGCTTTACTATCACATTGAATTCCTGACTGACTATGTGCCGGAGCACTTTGACTGATTTGTGACTTTGAGGAAATTTTGAGAAATTGAGGCAAACACACGTTTTGAAAAAGGCAAAGGCTCAAAATCGAAGCACATATTGGAGGTCATTGTAAGTTTGTTAATCCATTTACTTGTTGTAACTGTAAATATTTTTTAGATGTGAAATTGTCGCATGACAAAAAGGGATATGTTGATCATACTCCACTTCAACCCCTTGAGAGTTATCTCTTGGAGGTTTGCTCTCAGTCCAAAAGTAAAATCGCCAGTTGAATGTGAATGTTTAATGACTGTCCGGATGAGGGTTTATAATTCCCGTCGTCCCTAGTTCTCTTGGCAGTACATCAGCTTGAAAAAAAAGTGGAATGTGCCTTTACTCTGAATAGTGGAGGGATTTCTTTAGCCTTAAGGGGAGTGTGTCAGTTATCTATTCAGATGGCTACTATCGTTCTGCATAAGATTTTATACTATTTTCGCTGGAGTCTAAAGAAAACTTTTTACTTTTATCAGAGTGTTCCTGATGCTCAGGTGCAGAATGTTCTGACTAACTCTACGAAAGAAGGAACAGCACCAAAGCTTCTGGCCTTCACAAACGAAGAAAAAAACGAAGTGAAAGCTGTCTTTGTGGTGGCTGATGGGATCTCCATTGCATGTCCAAGAATGAAGTTGCATTCTTGTCTTATTGCACTCATCAGTGCATATTACACATTCGACCTTGCCTATCCTCGTATCTACTCGCAGCTTCTGGGATTCATCCAACAAATTCTTTTGGGAGAGCCATTTGATCTCGTTAGGTCAAGAACATTTAAGGAGTTCACTCATGAAATCGGGGGGAAACTGTCCAAACTTCAGAGTGAAAAGTGTCAAGCAGATCGTGATACTGAGTAGTTGAACATTCTGGCTGTGTCCTTCATGTATGAGCAGCTCAGACAATTCAGGATATTGATGTTATTGTGATTATAAAGGCTGCAGGTGTCAGTGGTATCATTCCCATTCAAAAACCTTTTAATGGTAATTTTACTCTGGATTCAGGACACAGTGGATCGCATTGTGATTTTAATGTTTGAGTATATTCTCATTCAAACTTGTTTAAATAGCCATTTTATGTTTGCACTGCAGCAATTCGGGACACAAATCTTTTGTTGTGATTTTAGGACTTGAGTCAATGTCATTTTACTCTGGATTTAGGACAGTGGATCGCATTGTGATTTTAATGTTTGAGTATATTCTCATTCAAACTCGTTTGAATAGACATTTTATTTTTGCACTGCAGCAATTCGGGACACGAATCTTTTGTTGTGATTGTAGGAGTTGAGTCAGTGTTACCATTTAATAACTCTTGAATAGGCATTTCTCTGTTCTTACATTCAGAACATTCTTACTATTACAAACATTCGACATCTTATAAACAATGTACTGATCATAATCCTAGATTAGGCTGGTTAAAATACAATAATTTTTTTACCTCTGTATTAGCTTCACATTGTGGGAGTCTCGTAATGCAACATTTAGAGTATTGAGATCTTTATAGTTTTGAACGTAGAGTATTAGTTTATAGTTTATTAGTAACAGGGGCCTAGTCTTATATCACATATAAGTTGAGTCTCAACCCTGGTTATTGTGCCCAGATCTTGTGAGGGAAATCTAACCCTTCTTGGCTTTTGTTATATATGGAAGCTATTGTGTGTTGGGTTGGCTCTGGCCTGCTGTTATGTCATGTACATAGCCCCTTCCAAGGGAGAGGGCAGACAAAACGCAGACACGAGACAAGTAAGACACCAACGTTGAAGACCCTGAGTATATGCGTAGAAGGAGGACAAGTTCTGCCACCAAGTTGTGCATCACCAAGTTGCAGAGCGCCTGAAACCAATGTGGGTAAGTTGCCACAACATCTCTTTTCTCTTCCCTTTTCCCATAGGAGAACAGGAGGATATGTTGACATGTTTTACCCTTGTTGTTCTTAAAAACACTTAATTCATTTTACATGTTTTAGCAGCTGGTGTTGGATAAAACACACAAGTGTTCTGTATTAAAACACAAGTTGCTTGAAAACATGTAAAAGGTGTTTTTAAAGTGTAACATGGCTGTAAACATGTAGAAATGTTTTTGACATAAACCACGGCCGTTAGACAACAATGTGCCTTAACAATTTATTTGATCACATGACTCCTGTGGAATCTCCGATCTGATTGGCAACATGATGCAAACAT
Organism: Lineus longissimus; assembly: GCF_910592395.1. Classification (NCBI taxonomy): domain Eukaryota; kingdom Metazoa; phylum Nemertea; class Pilidiophora; order Heteronemertea; family Lineidae; genus Lineus; species Lineus longissimus. The sequence goes on along the minus strand of NC_088324.1, from coordinate 1,734,775 downwards.
GCAAACATGACGCCTTCGTGGTAATTTGCATGATTTATGAAGTAATTTCCCATGACCAACTTTGAACGCGTCGATTATGATAATAAAAGGGAGGGACCCAAATCGGAAGTGAATAATAATTAGGTCATGTGCCAGGAATGGTTATTTTTGGGTACTTCGTCAACTGGCGGAGAAATTTGCTGATGCGCCAAATCCCGTGCGAGTTTCTTCGATATTTCGCCGGAAAATCAGTTTAAAACAGGTAAGATCGGTTCATATGCCAAGAATTCGTACATGGTAACGAAGAACCCATATCGAGGGACTCTTATGAACCAAGAATAGAAACTAGCAAGGCTTTATAAACGTAAACAGAATGATGAAAAGGGAAAATTATATGGTAATTTCTCATCTTGGTGGTGTATGCTACAATGTGGAACCAACTACACGGCTCGTCGATGGTGTAGCAGGAGAAAAAGTCACTTGCATACAGTATGTGTCAAAATCAATGTTGTCCGAGTTAATTTACATTTTTTCTGTATGCACGCAATCAATCAACAATTTATAACGAGGATTATAAGGATCCGGATCATGCAGCACTAGTATCAGATTATCAATTATGTGAATTGTTCATTCAGGCATGTCCGGCTCGTTTTGTTTTGTGTGTTCATCATGCACTTGTTGGTCAATTTAGTCATGTGTTTGTTATTTTTTTGACAGATGCCAGGTCCAGGAAACAAGAAGAGGGGGTCGAAACGTGGCCTAACATGGCAATACAAGGGAGCCCGCAAAAGGGGGAAGGCAGAGATAACGAAGAAAGCGACAGAAGCCCGTATGGCGAATCGTCGGTCACACAATGGTATATACGATTGAGCAATTTCACCCACTTCTCCATTTCCCTGTTTTCTGTATACATGTAATGTGAAAAATGGGCAATAATGATGAATTTGCGTAAACATATAACAGTCAATGGTCATTTTTTTAAACACCAATAATAGCAGTCATGAACAATTGTATCTGGCGGTTATAAATTATGGCATCTGGCAACATTATCACACCAAGGTACCTCCCAGGGCTCATTTACAAGTGAATAGGTGACTAGCTTTTAGAAATATTCAGTTGTGGTGGTGGATTTTTCCCCTTGTTGCTATTTTTTCCTCTTTTCTTTTCTTTCTATCTTCAAGAATCCTACTACTACATCACTTGTCTACTGTTAATTGTATTATACCTGTATCCAAGCATGTTTGTTGTTGTAATTTCTTACTTCACTTCCAATTTTTACTGTCTTTTCATACTTGTGTATGCTGAAGTTGTTTAAGTGGCTTATTCACTGCATGTATCTGCGTACCGCGTGCCTTTCTAAATGCTTGCTGCTTTGCCAAATTCTATGCTATATGCTTTCAATGTGCTTTGCTGCCTGGCAGTGCTTTAACATTTTATTGAATGATGCTAAACCCTTTTCTATGCTTCCTGCTGTCCTCCTTACTTTGCCTTCAATGCTCCTTTCCTCTGCTTACAGCTGATTTACATTTTGTTGTGGCCACTGTGAGAAAGGTGCGCCAGAGTTATAACACGTTAAAGTTGTCTTATGACGAATGTGTTCAAGACCTCAGCAAACAAACAGATACAACCCTGGAAGATCATCAGCTTATTCTCTTCTTACAAGAACAGCACTCCAGGGATCTAGAGGCGTGTCTAGAGTTTGAGGCCCGGCTCCTCCATCAAAGTCAAATTGGGGAGGACCTTGGTGTTCTTGTTGTCGAATTGAAAGATGCGATGGCACTAAAGGACGCTGAAATCGAAAGATTACGTCAAGAACTTGACATTCAAAGAAAGGCCTTTGAGGCCAGAATAAAGCAACTTCAAACAGCCAATTCCCTGCAAAAGGCAGAAATTGCTAGATTGTCTAACTTGGCCGCTTCAGATGCAGGTGATTCTCCACAAACATCGGCGCCATCTCAGCAACCTGAACTGCTTGTAGTTACTCTCAGGAGTCCTCCATTTCTTTTCTGCCGCTGTCCTGGTTTCAAAGGCAAGTCTTCATCACTGGTTGAAATACCCATTTACAGGCAAGAGGCCTCTAAACTTCAGCATCTTCAGAGCCTCAAAAAGCGCTCCGACATGCTTCATGAAGTTCTGAGGGTGCTTGCTGGTGCCAAGGAGGGTGTTTCCCCCAGTGATGAAGACTTGGTGAAGGTACTAGGGCAGTTGATGAAGGACCATCCTGAGATTAGCTTGCAAGCTTTTCAGGAAGCTGAGATTTCGTTCCATTCGCAGTTGTCTGTGGAGAGTACCCTGGACCTGAAGCTGCTATTAAACCTGCCCTATCACAAGTTGCGGTGTTTACGGGCTTTTCTTGAAAAGCATGGGTATAATATACTGGCCCCTGAAGCCTTGGTGAGAAGAGAAGTTGACAATCGTTATCTTGCAGAAACTGAGGTTGAGGTTGGCTTGGCCAAGTTGAGAAAGGACAAGAACAGTCCCACACAAGAAAATGTTGCATTTGTCCGTGTCAAGGACATGGGCAAAGTGGTTCAAGATTTTTATAAGCTTCATGAGGGGATGGGTAACTTTGTGGAGTCTGAACATTTTCAGAATGAGGTGTGGATTAAATTAGGTGGTGATAAAGGGGGTTCATCCACAAAACTATGCTTTCAGATTGCCAATCTCAAGGAAGGCAATAGCGCTGAAAGAACCCAGATAGTTTCATTTTTTGAAGCCACAGATTATGCCACTAATCTGTGGCAGATGTTCTCCCTTTATACCACCCAATTTGCCCACCTGGAAAATGTTCAGACTGCACAGGGTGAATTCAAAAACGTCAGAAAATTTGTCGTTGGTGACTATAAATTCCTATGTAGTATTTTCGGGCACATGGGAGCTAATGCCAAGTTCCCTTGCTTGTTTTGTTTGGTGCCCCTTGCCAACTTGCGTATCACTAACGGGTTGACCCATTCCCCAAAAGTTCGTAATGAGGCCACAGGGGAATTTGTGGATAATGATAGCTGTGCCTTCACTCCTCGCACACTAGAGATGGTCAGGGATGACTTGGCACAGTGTCTGGCAAGACCGGGCGACCCCAAGGTAAATGCAAAGGATCACCACAGCATATATGCTGATGCTCTTTTTCCGGTCCCAATTGACCAAGTTGCACCCCTTCCTTTGCACATTTACCTTGGGGTTGTTCAAGACTTGTACAAAAAGATGGAACTAACTGCCAAGTCCCTTGACCAAACCTCTGGAAATGAAAGTGCTGAGGAGTGTTGGATACAGTTGACAAAGTCTGTGGAACATCAAAAAGATGTTGTGTCTGCTCTACAGGTCCGTGTTCAAAATGAAAAGTCTGTTGTGAAGGGATTTAATGAAGTCCAGCAGACAAAGCAGCCTAGAAAAAGGGCAGGTGTAGAGGCCAAATGTGCTGCGACCTTTTGCATAATCCACACCAAATCAGCCAAAGTGATGACATCAGCTGAAGAGAGTGGCATTCAGTGGACCTCTTGTGATGTATGTCAGCAATGGTATCATCAGATTTGCCTGGGTATTACTGATTCATCAGTTCTTAAGGATGGTGATCCCTACAGTTGTCCCATGTGTCTATCAGATACCAATGGGTTAGACATGTCCACACATCTGGCATCTTTTATTTCACAGTCTGAGGAGGAACTCGCCACCGCTTCTAATCATTTGGACTTCTTGCAAGCTACCCTATCAGCCAAAGGGTCCACCATTCTAGGTGAGATGGGACCAATTTCTTCCTCCCTGGAATGCAGCCTGAAAAGTATAGGCGTTGACAAGCAAGCCTATCACTCACAATGCTTTGTTGGTAACCATGTCCATAAGATGTTGACCATTTCAGCAGAAAGAAATAACCCCAAAATCCTTGTGAGTGCATTTCAGAACCACCCATCTCAACAGGATAAGTTCTATTGCATCCTTGAGGTTTTGAGTAAAATTCACCCACTGCTTTTCAAGTCTACTTTTCTTACACAGACAGAAATAGAATGTCTGTGCTCCCTTTGCTGGGACTTGGGTTCCCTTTATCCCCGGCTATTCCCTGACCAAACAGTTACCCCTAAATTGCACATCCTTATCTTTCATGTACCTCAGTTTGCAGTTAAATGGAGGTCAGTAGGCATGTTCACAGAGTCAGGATTCGAGTCCATTCACAAACTCATGAATGACAAGTGTCGCCAGTTCTGTCAGATTCGTTGCAAAACACAGAAGGCGTCTTTGATTTTCAGGGAACACTACATTCGTTCAACCACCTCCAAGGATGACATATCCCCACCTAAGAAAAGAAAGTGTTCTGTTTCTGGGTGTGGTGGCAGGTATGCAAAGGGATATTGTCAGAAATGCAAAGCCGCCCAACCTAAATAAGGATGGGTTTTGCAACGAATCTGATAATTACAGGGAGCTTAGGGACAGTAGCAAAAATGAAACACGTCAATAAAAAATTAAATTTTTCGTTTGGGGGGGAGGGGGTCAAAGGGTCATTTCGTTTCTCTGAAAATTTTTTGGACACATTAAAAAAATCAACTTCTGACTGCCTAGTCTTGATGGGCATGGATCTAAAAGTCTACTGACTCCTAGTCATGATGGGGATGGGTCTAAATAGTGATTGTTTGCCTTACTCCCTGTGTTAATTAAGTGTGAATATGAACGTCAAAATTCACCCAGAATTTAGTTTCTCAGAGAGGGGGGGGGGGGGGGGTCTGGAGAGAAACTAAACAAGTTAGTTTCTTTTTGACGTACATATTTTTGCTACGCTCCCTTACTGACTTCCACATAGCAGCCTTCTCAGTTGACCTAAAATGCTTGCAACACAAAACATGATTTGATAATACTCCTAGGTTTCATTTGAACATTCTGCAAATACAATTTGATGAACTATGCAGTGGGTTGCAAACTTTTTGGATCACGTATTGTACATGCATTGCTATCAGAATGACTAAGGCAAGATTTAGGTTTTCTTTAGATATTAATTGCCAGGATAGAAATTTACAGCAGTGTCCAGTTCGAGACACATGTCTCCTGTCCAAGGTGACTGTGTTGCCTTGGTTGATGGTGGAATTTCAACCACGTCCTTGAACCTTCCATGGCATGCAAGATGCAGCTCAATCCAGTGGTCTCTCACTGCTCTTGAAACACTCTTGAGGGGCCCAGTCATGACAGTCTGACTTGCACATGTGGAACTGGTCTTCTCCACTGTCTTAGGACTCGGCGTTGACTTCCGGCGGTGGACAAGTTTCTTTCTGCGCTTTGGGTTGATCATTGAGTCAGACATTGAGTCTGATGACTCCGTGGACACTGTCAGATCTATTATTACTGGACTTGCCATGTTGATGATAATGATACTGAAAAAGAAAATACAGTTGAAGAACATAACTGAGGCAAGACAATGCTATATTTACAGTGTAACAATAAGTACTGTCCCATATAGGTAGTTGTCATCCATGCACATGGTGGTACCAATGTGGAAAAAAACTCTTAAAAATTAGAAATTAATTCTTTGTTTGGACAAAAAGCCATCAGAGTTGAGATGAGGGGTGATTCTGGGCCGACCCTTTGCATCAAATTCACCAGTACTGGCAAAACGCATAACAATATCAGCATAGTTCTCAATTCACACAGCCACTTGTGCCTAAGGGTCACATGTACCCATGTGAAGAGAGAACTGTAGCTGACATAGTTCTTCATTTGCTAGTACTGTGAAATTAATTCGAAGGCAAAGTCCAGAAACCGTAGTTAGTTGTGGTTACTAAAGTAATTTGATTCTCAAGTTAATCAATAAATATCAATAAGCCTATTTCAACTGTAGTTAGTTCCCTATCTTTTGATTTCCAGCTGACTTCTTTGGAACAACCAGACAGGTGTTGGAGGGTTAACCCCAACATCTGATTCAGTACATGTGACCAGGTGGTATAACCAGGAGCTGGTGTTCGGCTTGGACAGCAACGGGAGCGTGCGCTATTACCGACGTATACATCACTGTACATTTTGTACAGGGCAACTGTTGTTCTCCCCCCCGCCGCCATCGCACTGAGAATGATATTATCTGTTTAAATTGTTTTGCGTCGATAAAACGCTTTAAAGTGAGGAAATAATGCATGAGACATAAGAATATGCATCATCATATACTTAGACATACCTTTCGTGTTTAAGGATGAACGTGGAAAATCGCAAGCCCGGGTCTCCTGGTCGTATTCCTTATTATATACCAAGCCACTTTGGTTACTCAACCCGCCGTTGGCGCGGTGGTCGGCAGGCTATTCATAGTAACAAGACCGAGGGATTTCTCCACAAGTAAAAATTACCTAGCTAACGGCCGTGAAACACATCTACGTGTTTTTTCATGGAAAACAATAAACCCTTGAGTGTTTTAGAAATAAACGCATGAGTGTTTATAAAATAAACACTTGGTGTTTTCCAGTAAAACACATTGAGCGTTATGGAAGAAAACACATATAAAGTGTTTTTAAAGTGTAACAAGTACATGTTTTTTCAAGTGTTTTAAACTAAAACGCTTGGGTTTACAGTGTGTAGGAATATTGTTAGGTGATTCAGGAGGAATAAGGATTCAACTAGGCCTGTTGTGATTTGTGCTGGAAACTCCCTGTTATGAAATGTTTTGGGGTATGAGCTAATGTGGGGTGTGTGAGCAGGAGGCTGGGTCACTTTAGAAGCCACCGAGGACCAAGCAGGACCTGTTTTACGGAAAGAGCTCCGACTTATATCCTGGCGTTGGTGCCGCTGTGACTGCAAGACTGCAGTGTACCGTTCCTGGCGTTGGTGCCGCTGTGACTGCAAGACTGCTGTGTACCGTTCTTGGCGTTGGTGCCGCTGTGTCTGCAAGACTGCAGTGTACCGTTCTTGGCGTTGGTGCCGCTATGACTGCAAGACTGCTGTGTACCGTTCTTGGCGTTGGTGCCGCTGTGTCTGCAAGGCTGCAGTGTACCGTTCTTGGCGTTGGTGCCGCTATGACTGCAAGACTGCAGTGTACCGTTCTTGGCGTTGGTGCCGCTGTGACTGCAAGGCTGCAGTGTACCGTTCTTGCCGTTGGTGCCGCTGTGTCTGCAAGGCTGCAGTGTACCGTTCTTGGCGTTGGTGCCGCTGTGACTGCAAGACTGCAGTGTACCGTTCTTGCCGTTGGTGCCGCTGTGTCTGCAAGGCTGCAGTGTACCGTTCTTGGCGTTGGTGCCGCTGTGACTGCAAGACTGCATTGTACCGTTCTTGGCGTTGGTGCCGCTGTGTCTGCAAGACTGCAGTGTACCGTTCTTGGCGTTGGTGCCGCTGTGTCTGCAAGGCTGCAGTGTACCGTTCTTGCCGTTGGTGCCGCTGTGTCTGCAAGGCTGCAGTGTACCGTTCTTGGCGTTGGTGCCGCTGTGACTGCAAGACTGCAGTGTACCGTTCTTGCCGTTGGTGCCGCTGTGTCTGCAAGGCTGCAGTGTACCGTTCTTGGCGTTGGTGCCGCTGTGACTGCAAGACTGCAGTGTACCGTTCTTGGCGTTGGTGCCGCTGTGACTGCAAGACTGCAGTGTACCGTTCTTGGCGTTGGTGCCGCTGTGACTGCAAGACTGCAGTGTACCGTTCTTGGCGTTGGTGCCGCTGTGTCTGCAAGACTGCAGTGTACCGTTCTTGGCGTTGGTGCCGCTGTGACTGCAAGACTGCAGTGTACCGTTCTTGGCGTTGGTGCCGCTGTGTCTGCAAGACTGCTGTGTACCGTTCTTGGCGTTCGTGCCGCTATGACTGCAAGGCTGCAGTGTACCGTTCTTGGCGTTGGTGCCGCTGTGTCTGCAAGACTGCTGTGTACCGTTCTTGGCGTTGGTGCCGCTATGACTGCAAGACTGCAGTGTAGCGTTCTTGGCGTTGGTGCCGCTATGACTGCAAGGCTGCAGTGTACCGTTCTTGGCGTTGGTGCCGCTATGACTGCAAGACTGCAGTGTACCGTTCTTGGCGTTGGTGCCGCTGTGACTGCAAGGCTGCAGTGTACCGTTCTTGGCGTTGGTGCCGCTATGACTGCAAGGCTGCAGTGTACCGTTCTTGGCGTTGGTGCCGCTGTGACTGCAAGACTGCTGTGTACCGTTCTTGGCGTTGGTGCCGCTATGACTGCAAGACTGCAGTGTACCGTTCTTGGCGTTGGTGCCGCTGTGACTGCAAGACTGCTGTGTACCGTTCTTGGCGTTGGTGCCGCTAGACTGCAAGACTGCAGTGTACCGTTCTTGGCGTTGGTGCCGCTGTGACTGCAAGGCTGCAGTGTACCGTTCTTGGCGTTGGTGCCGTACGAGTCGTCGTGAAACGCGGCTTGACCACTGTCGTGGACGTGGTCAAAATCTGTTCCTGGCGTTGGTGCCGTTGATATCCTTTTCAATATCTTCCTGCCTGAGGGCATACGGGGTCGAAGCGCCTAATTCCTGCACTGTGTCTCGTCGAGGTTCAGCCGGCCGAATGTCATCCCGTGTTTATAATAATTCGTTGCTCATACCTCCACCCGAACTGTCCCTTTGATATTTGCTGAACACTGAACACTTGTCTCTAGAAGAATTTTTGGACTGTTGTAGTAGTAACGCGCTCTTATGAACTATTTTTCTTGGGTTTAATATTCGTTATCTATGTTTATTCTTGTAAATAATCACTCAGTTTATTTTAACCAGCTTTTGTTATAATTCTTGCCCGGAGGTACCGATAGCCTTGATGCACTTTGTCACACCAAACAGTTGTCTTGAACAGTTTGGCCCGCCTCGAATGTTGGTAAAGTTGCATAAAAGTGCTGCACCAATTGTGATCAAAAACACATCTAGCAAGCCTGTCACATTCAAAGAGTCAAAACATCTTGTCTTTACAGACTGTCGCACCATGTTCATGTGACACAACCATTACCCCCTCAGCTTCTCTGTTGGTGCCGATTAGTGGCAAAGTTAAGAAATAGTAGAAATATTCACTTTAGTTTGTTACCACCCCAGTTGGTAACCGCGCCGGTCAGTTTCGATAGCAACTCAACCTAATTAGCATATTGCGTGGTTTTTTTCCCCGGCAACTAGGTCATCACCTACGCCATCAGAGAGTTTGGTAGGCGAGGAATGTTGTATGACGTCAATTCAATTATTGTTTATGCATTCTTGGCGTTGTTCTAGGGGTATATAACGTGGGTCCTCTGAGCATTGGGTAGAACCAACCAAGGGAGCTTTTTTGATTGCTGAAGGAAGCAACAAAGTTAAATAGCAAGCAAGCCAGCCAGCCATCCAGCTAGCTAGCAAGCGTCGTACTTACAGTAACCGGTGAAACTTCTGCCCAAAGTTCAGAGCCCGAGTATAGTCCAACTGACCAAGCCAAGTCCAAGTCCTCAAGCCTATTGTCCCCATTGAAACCCTGGTTCAGGAGATTTCTGGTGAGATAGATCCTCTGTAGACAAAGATTGGTTTATGTCCCTCCTGTTTGCAGTTTGAATATACAAGTTTAAAGACGTCAAAAGTTATCTTACTTTCTTGCAAAGATTATTCTCAGTAGCAGCATCAGGGAGCTGACCCAGGTGTCAATTTTGAGATCGGCACCGCAACACGAAAGAATTTCGCCTGTGACTCACTGAACAAAGATTCCACACGCATTGGCTTGCCGATTGTCTCAGTCGACGTCAGGGGGAAAGGGCAGCACGAGTTCATTAAGACAGACACGCTGCTAGACTCCTGCAGCAACAGAATGTTCTGCTCTAAGTCCTTGTTGTCCCAGCTCAAGTTGGAGGGATCAAGAACAGCTCCATCTTTGGAGACCCTCGGTCAAAGTGCAGCCACAGATGCCATTGAAGTGTGTCTTCAAGTTACGCCGACATCCAGAAAGGCCAAGAAGAGAAATGTGCTTGACTTTCCCAGGTTGTATGCCATCGACAGCTTTCCAAATAGCATCACAGGACCGAGTCAGTTGGATATTGGCCGATAGCGCCATCTGGGGCGGCGTAATAATACTGTGAAAGAACAATAAAATGATGAATTGTAGCAGTGTATGTCAGAAATTATGTGATTTCCATTGCATTTGACGATCCCAAAGTTTCGAGAGTATGGCAAAATGGCGGCTGTCGTCATTGGAGATTAGCGTCAAGCCGGAACCTTTCGTTACAATGTGGGCTTTTAAACACAAGTTAATGGTTTATAATCACCCAGACGCTACTCATTAGGTAAACCTCTACTAAAGACACTTGCTTTAATTTTTTGTAAACATGTCACGAGTGCTTAAAAAGAACCATTTTTGTGATCGTTTTTCGTCGCTGTAGAAATGTACACAGTCAGAGTCAGTCAGTGTGTCAACACAACTACGGTGTTAGTATACACATGAATCCATGATACACGGAGACACGAATGTAAACATTTGCCTGTTGGGTCAGAAGGAGTTCACCGTTACCGATCACTGCCCCAAGAAAGGTCATCTGAGCTGGCTGACTAAAGTAGATGATGATAATGATGAAAATGTAGCACAGCTGTCATCAGTGCTTTTATGGTTAGGCCTATAGACGGATTCATAAGTAAATGTCACTGACACTGCCCTTTTGGGTCGCTGTGCAAAATCTATTGGGCCGATTTCTTCAAAGTTTGGTTTTTCTTGAATCTAATTTCGGGACCCAATACAATTTCCAGGTTAGAGATTTGCAAATTATAAAGAAAAAAATTGTCAACTTTGGAGCCCTTTGGCCATTTTGGGGGAATCTGCAGGGCCCGATTTTTTTTTGATAGTTCTAAATGAAACTTGGCAGCTTTAAAGATACACACGAAAAAAAATTAACCTGAACATTTCAGCAAAATGCATCCAGAAATAAGCATTACAAAGGAGAAAATGTCAAAATCAATACACTACGTCAATGTACACCATTACATACAAAAAAATTATTTCGTAACCATGGTTACTGAAATATGAAAATCCTCTTGGGTCCCGAAATTAGATTCAAGAAAAACCAAACTTTGAAGAAATCGGCCCAGTAGTTTTTGTGCAGCGGCCCAAAAGGGCAGTGACATTTACTTATGAATTCGACTATAGGGCTGTCTTGTAACTATGTTATTGTCTCAAAAATGAATATCAACTGCTACCTAGTTACTCAGTACATCATATTCTATACTGTGCATTCCTTGCTTCAATTGTTCTTGCATCATAATTTTCAACATTTCTCTCTAATCGCAAGCCGAGGATAAATACTCCTTTCAAGATAGCGTAATCACACGCAATTCCACAGGTACATCCCATTCATTTGAAATTTCGGCAATGACAGCAGGTTTTACAAAATGTAAATGCGCTGTTTATTTTCAATAGTCACTGAAAAGCTAAGACACATGTAAACCTGTCTTAATTGGCCAGAAAACATCTCTCAGCTTCTCCCACAAATAACGATTCACTTATTTCAACGTCAGTAACATGTGCACGCGGAAAACAATATGACTAACTCCACTTTTTCAAGACAAACCACACCATCCCACAACTATTGCATGATTAACCCCTAACAATGACAAGTTCTTCCTCATACTCTCCCTTTCATATCGACAGGTGAGCACAATGGCCCTGGCCATTTCATTTTCAGTTGTGATCTGTAATGTTGTACTGTACTTTATCCTAATCATTGTAACTTGTAAGAATAAAACATTTACAATATTATCATTTTTTGTCCAAGATGGCGGCAAGCGAGTAGACCATATGGCATAGGACGGAGTTCAGTTTGGATTTTCTGGCAAAATTACTGTCCTTCTAGATTCTAGGTTGTGGCAAAGTTAAAGCCTTAGGAACAGTGACTCTGGAGAACATTTCACTTAGTGGAACAAGTGCTTCGTTGGGTTCGTAGTCTCCATTTTCAATCTCAGTAAATCTCGGATTCGAATGTGTCCTTACACTGGCCATTGAGCATACATGCAAGCCGTACACGTATAACGCCGTTTACAGGACCTAACCGAATGTCGAGAGACTATTGCGTAAGACTCCTTGTTATTGATTGTAAGTGTGTTCACGGAACAAGGGCCTGATTTGAAGTATTGAGCCAGATGCGTCCCCCGCGTTCATCCTCAAAAAGACGGAGGCATTCCTCATCGCACGATACCGGTTGTGAGTAAAAAAAAGCCGACACGAAAAAGACGCCGACTAAAATGTCCTCAGGTTCGAAGGATACCCCTGGTCTCGATAAGCTATTTGAATGTAACGACATAAAGGACATTTCAAAATGGTTCATGAACATGTATAAAATGCTAACTGCAGACACTACTCTCCTGAAGGCTGAAGTGAACGAGATAAAAAATTCGGTAGAAGACATGGAGCAAACTCTCGGCGTTATTGAGGAAGATGTTGCAAACATCAGGGATAAGGAAATAACGGCGCTAAAAGAACAACTAGCAGAGATGCCATTTGAAAAAGACATGAGAAAGCCAAAGTTTAAAGAAAGCATTGATGCATTCTGATTTGAATGATCACTTAACTTTGAATGGGCCTAGATCAGTAGATGACTGACCAACACTAAAGCTGACCTGTCCGAAATTACACTTTATTTCCAATCATGAAAAATTCAGTACATTCGGTTTTTGAAAATGTCCTTTTCTAAATCAAGTCTCATTACTTTTAAGGTACATTCAGATTTCTGACCATAGGAACAGTGGAATTATAAGGCATCACCTGGATCATTATTCTTAAGGTCATCAAAATCAATCTGATTATGAGTACTTTACCAATGTAGACGACAATATTGGGAACGCCTTGACCAGAGCCTCAGGCACGGTAATAGTTGGTGGGGACTTCAATGCCCGCAGTAAGTTTTGGTGGAGTGATGACATTAATACTGTTGAGGGAAACTTACTTTACGACATCTCTGTCAAACACTCACTTTTCCAGTTCATTGATAAGCCGACTAGGATCACAGAGGCAAGTAAATCATGCTTGGATCTTATATTTTGTAATACAGCCGGCCAAGTCTCGAGTTCTGATGTTGGTATCCCGTTTTCATTGTCTGATCATTGTACAACCTCAATCTGTTTCGACTTCGAACGGTCCTTTCCATCTGATCCTTCCATCTCGAGAGCTTGGAAGTTTTCCCAGCTTGATCATGAAAGGTTAAATTCATCGGTTCGCAATTTCGACTGGGATTCGGTCTTTAGATCTGGCAATCCCGATGCCATTTGTAATCTTTTCGTGAGTACTCTGTACTCAATGTTCGAGGCCCATATTCCTCATTCTGATAGAGTCAGCAGACGTAACGATATGCCATAGTTCAACTTAGTGATTAGGAGAGCAATACAGAGGTGTACAAAACTTTTCAAGAAAATGACCAAGGTTAACAGTGCCGGTAATGTTTACCGCTTCAGGGAAGCAGTGAGGAACGTAAGGGAGCTTGTTACCGGAGCAAAGCGTACTCATCACGATAAAGTCTGTAATTCGCTCAGTGAGCACTCAACAGGTTCGAGGAACTACTGGGCCATCCTGAAACAGCTACTGGACAAAAAGGTCAGTGGTGGAATAGCGACCTTGGTGAGTTCCGGTGTTGTCCTTGACTCGGATGGGATGAAATGTGAGGCTTTCCTCAACCATTTCTCAGCTAAATTTCATCACAACTACGTCACATCTACGGTTCCTGATTTTGGCAGAAGAACCGAGCGTTCGTTATCAGATCTACATGTCTCCAAGGAAGAAATCAGGAAGCTTTTGCTAAAGTTAGACTCATCAAAGGCCGGGGGCATTGATGGTATTACTAACAAAATGATAAAGCTGGTTGCTGGTTCCCTGGACGAACCGTTAAGTCGGTTATTTAACTTATTGTTGCTGTCAGGTCACTTCCCTTCAGCCTGGAAGGTGGGTATTGTTGTTCCCATATTCAAAAACAAGGGATCGAAATGTTCAACCGATAACTACAGGCCGGTAACCTTACTGAATTCGTTGTCAAAGGTATTTGAACGCACACTGTATGAGGCTATCCTGAGGTACCTTCAGGAGGATAACTTGTTGTTTGAACGTCAATCCGGATTCCTGCCAGGTCACGATACTCAGAAACAACTTGTCGCCATTGTTCACAATATCTTGTCAAACAATGATGCAAAACGGGTAACAAGGGGCGTCTTTCTCGATATCTCAGGGGCATTTGATGCCGTACCACATTATCTCTTGCTAAAGAAGCTCAAAGGTTATGGCATTATTGGAAAAAATTTTAATCTCCTTCAGTCCTATTTGAATGGTAGAGGTGTCAGAGTCAGGGTTAATAACACATTATCCAACCTGACCCAACCAGGCTACGTAAACTCAGGAGTACCCCAGGGATCAATACTGGGGCCTCTCATGTTTCTCATTTACATTAATGATTTAAGTGAATATGTTAGGAACTGTACCTTGTATATCTATGCCGATGACTGCTCACTATTTCTGCCAGTAAGCTACGCAGAGGACATCAATCTGTCAACAAAATTAATTCAGGAAGACCTTCACAGTCTTCTTGCATGGTCGAAAAGATGGAAGCTAGACTTCAAAGCTGAGAAAAGCAAGGAGGTTATTTACCACTCACCTCGTCGTAAGGTCCGCAACTTTGGTTATCTTGAACTAAATGGGAGTGTTATCCCCCGTGGCCAGTCTCACAAACATCTTGGTATCATACTGGATGAAACACTGTCGTTTGAGCATCACATTTTGTATGTCGTGGGTAAATGTAACAACTTATTGAACCCATTAAAAACTTTGCAGGGTTCACTACAGTCCAAACACCTCGAGAAGCTTTATTTCTCATTCATATTACCTCACTTGGAGTATGGTTCTGTCATTTTCGACTCGGCAAACATCACTTTACTATCTAGACTCGATAAGCTTCATTATCGGGCTGCCCTGATTGTGAGTGGTTGCATATGGGGCAATAATACCACCAAGGTTCTTGACTGTCTGGGCTGGGTGACCCTTGGAAGGCGGAGAACGGAGAAAAAGTTAATCCTGATGTACGATGTTGAACATAACAATATACCCACAAGTGGGTATATTGTTATGTATATTGTTATGTTCAACATCGTAAGTTTACGTTCACAATGAATTTGTTCAGTATCGAAACCCCGTCTTTGACGGGCGTCTTAGAAATCGCAGAACCTACAATCTTCCTAGAAACATGTCGCAGAATCTCACAAAATCCACAATACCCAGCTCAATTAGGCACTGGTCTTTCCTTCCAATAGATGTCCAAACTCGTTACTCTCGAAACTCTTTCAAATATCACTTAAGACTATTCCTAGGCAGGAATCAAATGTCCATGGCTACGCCCAAACTAAACCTACCCCGTCAAGCTGAAATCATTTTGAATAGGACCAGATGTGACCTTATATTCAAAAACCACCTGTTTTCTCATAACTTTGTAAATGTTAACGACCCTTACTGTATTGCGGACACAAGGCGCAAACCACACGCCACCTCTTCTTCAATTGCCCTCTTGCCGACATGCTTAGGGTTGATCTTCTTGATGACCTGAATACGCTGCCATCATTCACCTTTATATTCATATTCTACAACCTTTGTCAAGAAGACAGGCTGCAGGTGTTATTGAATGGCCATTACAGATTGTCTATTGTAGACAATATCTTTATCGTTACTAGAGTCAGCGCCTTTATTGCTGAACTCGCCATTCTTTAACTTATGAAGCCTGTTTTCAATTATCATATCCTTGTTTGTTTAATTCTTCTCTGCCACCTTTCACTTTTCTCTATGTAATAATAACCAGGGCTAATAATGCTTGATAGCCTAGCCCTGGGATTCATCTGTATGTTACAATATTATTGAAAGTAATAAAAAATTATTTCAAATCTGTAATGTTGTACTGTACTCTATCCTAATCATTGTAACTTGTAAGAATAAAACATTTACAATATTATCAATTCATTTTCAGGTCCAGAGCCACCGGATCCAGTACCCCAGCAAGGAACTTCTGGTTGTTCTAAAGGAAGGAGAACGCCTCGATCGTCTTCGTCACGTTTGTCACCGCCATCGTCAACTCGTTCCTCTCTACGACGTCATCAAGGGCCATTCACCCCTAGGAAATTGAAACTAAAGAAAAGATTGGATTTCGTTTCTCTTTCAAGAAGTACCATGAAGGCAAAACATAAAAAGCAACTGCAAAAGTTACGCAAAGACATTGACTATACACAAATGAAAAAAAATGAAATACATTAATCAAGAGAACAAATACACGAAAAACTCTCTCATTATTGAAGAGTAAAGAGAAGGTTAAGCTCCTGAGAAGACAGTTTTTGAAGTCTGCAATGGCAAAGGAACTGAAAGAACTGAAACAGAAACTAAAAAACACTGAGCCTAAACCCAAACGTGCAAAGAATGTTCATGTCATGAGGAAATAACAAAGTTACAAGATGAACTTGCAGTGAAACAAACGTCAATACGGGTCTTGGAGAACGAAAAACTCTCTTTGGAAGAACAAGTTGAGGAGTTACAATCAGGAGAAGTTGAGACTGTGAGTGATTTGCAAAAAGCAGGAAGGACATATTCATTAGAGTTGAGGCAGTTTGTGTACGATGGCTTAGTCAATAATGTGCCTACGAAAAATATTCCTGTCTTCATTCATTCAAAAATTCGCTCAGAGGTCTGGTGTAATTATTGACAAGGTGCCACACAGGAGTACTGTTGAGATGATGGCGAGAGAGTTGGGTGTTATTTCCGATTTGCAGGCTGCTGAAATGCTAATGGATAATCAAGACTTGACTCTTGGATTCGATGCTACTACACAGGAGGGCGTTCATGTAAATAGCATCCATGTGACAAGTCCATCATCATGCCAAGTTCTCGGAATAGATCAGTTGGCTGGTGGAACTGCAGAAGACTATTCACTTCATGTTGATGAAAGCATCGATCGCATAAATGATGTGTACTGTCAGTTCTATAGCACCGATTTTTCCGAAACTAGAAAAAAGATATTGAAGAACATATCAAACACAATGACAGACAGGGCAGCAGTCAATCATGCCGCCATTCAGCAATTGGAATTGTCGTGGAGAAAATCAATAAATGAACTTAATTGTCATCTTCACCCATTAGATACGATTGCTACCCAGCCAGCAAAATATATGGGAACCACATGGGTTTTACCTGGGCAAGCAGGGTCCCATCTGGCCCACATGTAACCCATGTGGGACCAAGATGGTTTATCTCACATGGGATTTCACCATGTGGGGCCCATATGGGAAAGCCCATATGGGTTTCGAGTTATGGGCCCCATGTGGGTTTGCGATGGTTAATATGGGGATCAATTGAGAATTGCAAGCCCAATGTATCCCATATGAACCCCATATCAATCCCACATCTGAGAATTTCCAATTATATTGTTTTAAAAATAAAAGGTTTACATGAGGCCCATTCAAGATTATGATAATGAAATATGTTTTATGAAATTTATGAGTAAAGCTCAAGGAGTAAAGCTGGCATTTTACAAAATTTGTTTGGCGCCAAAGCAAATCAAAATCGTCCCCATTGGCCTCCGAGTGCATCGTGCGTCTCCAATGGAGCTGAATGAGCTGATGGGGACGAGTATTGTCACCTCCTTGCACGCCATTGTCTGCCGCCATATTTGATTTTGTTCTTCACGCCATTACTCAAAAAGCAGAGAACCTTTCCCATAATTTCATTGACCAGAATAGTTTTTTGTTTGCCAGGTTAGTTGTGACCTTGTCTAAAGCATCAATCTTGATGTTTGTGTGCTTTATATACATTCTTTCAATACAATCCTGCAGATTCTTCGATGTTCTTGTTGTGATATCCCATTCGTTGTAGGCTGCTAGTGCTGTTGTAACTGTACATGCTACACTGTACATTTAACTGTGTACAGTTATGTACGTGAAAATACACTGCAGTGTGTCTTGCCTACCTGTTTTGCTGTTTTATCATGATCATGTATTGTAGGCCTATGTAGTGGTACTCGTAGCCTTGTTTTTATCCTGTTCAATCAATCTTAATCTAGTGCTACTGCTATTTTTGCTTTTTGTCGTCATGAGTTGTTCAAACTCAAAGTCACGTTGGTCACGATGGAGGAAAATCAAACAAAATGTCAATGCGCATCTTGATTTTTTTCAACCAGCCGCAACCTGAACATCAACATGCTGAAGCTGAGCCTGAGGATGAGGTGGTCCTCCAGGACCAGGAGCGTGAGGGCGGTGGTGTGGCCGAGGGTCGGTTTGAAGCAGCAACCTCATCGCCGTCAAGTAGTAGGCCTAGTAAATATCCCAGGTTAGATGATCCTATTTTTGTTGATGAGGCCCCTTATCTTGATGGTGTGGGGCCAGCCTCAGTCTTGGATAAAGGCCTAGTGGGCCTATGCAGTGATCAGTCGGACAATGAGGAATTCACTCCTTCTGTAAATGACAGGCCGGTTGATGATGTTGAAAAAAGACATCAGTTTGACGGTTATTTTGATGATAATGATGATGATGATGAGTTTGACTACTACTCGTATTCGGATAATACGTCGGGTTCAGACTCGAGTGAAAGTGATGATGAAGGTTGTGGTCATTCACAGCTCGCTGATAATCTTGCAGTTTGAGCAGCTGATTCTCAGATTCCACACAACAAAATAAGAGGTCTTCTTTCCGTCTTACGCCCATTTCATCCTAGTCTTCCCAAGGACCCACGCACCCTTCTTGAAACGACCACAAGCTATGAAATTCAGAACATAGCTGGGGGTAGTTATCACCATTTTGGCCTAGTTCAGGGTATAAAAACCAGCTCATCTGAATTACTTGACATCGGCAATGGTGGCACTATTCATATCCAGATCAATATAGATGGTTTGCCTCTCTACAAGAGTTCAAAGACGCAGTTCTGGCCAATTTTGGGAAGGATTTCCATGCCATTTACGGCTGATCCATTTATCATTGGGTTATTTTGTGGACAAAGTAAGCCAGACAGTGTTGATGTATTTCTTGCTGCCTTTGTGTCTGAAGTCAAGTATGTTGAAAAGAATGGGATTGACATCGAAATTGATGGTTTCAGGAAGCAGTTTTTACTCAATTTGTCATGTTTCATATGTGATACTCCAGCACGTTGCTTTGTGAAGAAAACTAAATTATACAGTGGATATTATGGCTGTGATAAGTGTGTTCAGAAAGGTGTCTGGGTGAAGAAGGTTACCTATCCAGAAGCTGACTCTCCTCTGCGAACTGATGTTGCTTTTGATGAGATGGCAGAAGGTGGCCACCAACTTGGTATCTCACCTCTCTCAGAGCTTTCATTGGGAATGGTTTCCAACTTCCCTCTTGATCCCATGCATCTGGTGTATCTTGGTGTTGTTAAACGAATCATCTGGTCTTGGATCAAGGGCCCAATTGCAAACAATTGTCGTATTGGTTTCAATGCTGTCAGTCAGATTTCTGGTTCTCTCCTCTCGTGTCACAAATTCGTGCCATGGGAATTCCCTAGAAAATGTCGATCACTTGATGACGTTGATAGATGGAAGGCAACAGAGTTCCGCCAATTTGTCCTGTATAGTGGAATTGTGGTGACTAAAAGAAATTTGTCTGATGCTTGTTATTGCCATTTTTCTCTACTTTTCGTTGCTATCTATTGCCTGTCCAGTCCATTGTATCTCACTACTCATTGTGAATATGCAAGTGATCTACTCAGGTTATTTGTGATAGAATGGGGGAAGTTTTATGGTAGAGACATGTATGTGT
This sequence comes from Lineus longissimus, assembly GCF_910592395.1. NCBI lineage: Eukaryota > Metazoa > Nemertea > Pilidiophora > Heteronemertea > Lineidae > Lineus > Lineus longissimus. The sequence goes on along the minus strand of NC_088324.1, from coordinate 1,715,153 downwards.
ACAATGTTCATGGACTTGTTCATTTAGAAGCTGATGCAAAGATTTATGGTGTTCTTGATGGGTTCTCTGCCTTTCCATTTGAAAACCAGTTGGGTAAACTTAAAAATTTGGTGCGTAAACCCAACCAGGCAATTTCTCAGGTTATTCGTAGGCTTTCTGAATCCAAGGGGACAGCAAAAGAGAAGAACAAAGAAGGCCTCATTTTCAGGCAAGAGCACTCCTCTGGTCCAGTTCTTTTCCCATACAGGACTTGTTTGTAGTACAAGAGCATGGAACTTGATGGTTTTAGATATTCTTCTCAGGAGGGCGATAGCTGTGTGCAGATTGGCTCAAAATATGACCTGATTAGGAATATTTGTAGGGATTCAAAAAATAAGCAGTCGGAGCCAGTTGTGATGTTTGAAGAATTTAAATCTGTAACTGCATTCTTTCAATACCCATTGGACTCAAGGGACCTTGGTATTGTCAAGGTTAGTGCTTTGTCTGGATATCTTAAGGCGGAGAAAGTGTCTTCATTTGTCTCAAAGTTATTCAGGATTCCATATAAGGAACAGAGATTTCCACTCGTTCTCAACAAAGAGGAATTTGTACTTGTCCCTATCCTCCACCAGCTCTTTTAAGTGGGTGATACTTCTACTTTTTGTCGTCTCTTGAAACTGCTGTGTACTTCCAGGTTCCGTGATTTTACTTTTTAGGAAAGTGTCCCCTATGTACAATGTAGGCTTATGTAGATTTTGTTGAGGTTAAAAGTTTGTCAAAAGGTCTTTAGGTGGTCACATTGGTAGTTATCAGGCTAAAAAAGTTACATGGCCTACAGGAACTCTGTTCCGGTTCAACATTAGTAAAAAAAATTGGTTGTTGTAATGTAGTACGGTATGTTCCTAATCATCATACATTAACAAGAAGATTCTGCAGGTTTATTACATTGTGTATTTCACAATCTTTCATGTTTTTGATCTTGTCATGAATAGGTAAATATGGAATCATCATTTGTCAAACCAAACAAGGATTTGGAAAAGGAATACCTCGTAGTAGAATTTGTAGTAGATGGCAGGAATGAAAATGCAAAGAAAACTTCAGTGGCGGTCATCCCAAAAGTTTGGTTTAATGCGCAACCTGACGAGCTGTCTTCACATGTTTTGAGGCCAACACACATCAAGGATTCCCAAAAGATAAAGGCTGCTGCGAAAAGGGGTGAAGCCCCCTCTGACAGGTGGAAAGTCTACAGGATCAGTCGCGTTCTTTACACAACAAGTAAGTTAAATTGTTTACATTCAAGATTCATTGTTATAAATGTAATTGCAGTGGCACAAAACATTTGCTTGCCCCATGCTTTGCCCATGGGATGAAACATTATTAAAATTATTAGCAGCTACATGTAATATACAATAATAACTGACTAATACTATACATTTTAAAATCTAGGGAGAATGCATTCTCAAAGATCAAGTATATTCTCTGTCTCTCTCCCTCTCTCTCTCTGCCTAAACACAAATTTCCTTTTCAGTGTGATGAGGTCTCAGCGCCGAAACACAGGTGCACAACAGACCTTTGGGAATCATCTCAAAATTAGCATTGCAATAATTAATTTCTTCTTCATTGACAGCGGACTGGGAAAAGGCCAACAAGAAGGCTGACAAGTCCATATATACCAGCTCCCTGGACACAACTGAAGATGAGGATGGAGATGAATCTTTTCACAAGAATAAGAGGAGAAGAAGGTAGGCCTTATAGAAAATGATTCATTGATCGGCCTCTGCCATAAAGCTGTTTACTTGTCAACTAGTAGAAAGGACTACTAAAAGCACAATCACTGCAACCGTCACATTATTTTGAGAGGAGTACCCGGTAAATCAATTCAAATGTGTGTGCATTATTATGACAGAATATTGTGATGTATCCTCGTGGCTTAATTTTGTTTTAAATTTCAGGTCTCCAGATCGATTTGGGTACGAGCCGGAGGGTAATATTAGTGATGCCGAAGAATCGTCTTCTACGTTTTTCCCTTTGGAAGTCGGCCTGCCATTGTCATATGTTGGTAACAATTTACCAAAGCCACCCCCGAGGCAAAGAATCAGTGGTAATTAACGCAATGCAGCAATATCCCCTATTTTTGGATTAGGGACATTTCATGATATTTGTAGTCCAATTATTGGGCCATTAAATGTCATCTTATTTTGAATTAAACCTATACTGCCATGCCTGGCTACTCGCTTGTCAAGACTGTTAGCCTTTATCACACGGACATTGGCTACCATTCGATTTATTGTCCTTATTTTTGCCTGGTGATTTTATGTATCATCATCATGGAATTCAAGATATATAAAATCATGATTAAGCAATTATTGTAACTGTGGGAAAATTTGGCTAGATCATGATACTGATGGCTAAATCTAGGAACTGCGATTCCATCATTGCCAGTGACATCGCTGTTACACCGTAAAGTAATTGTACATTGTATACTCTATTATTCTTTTCAGGCCGGAGCTCGTTTTCTTCAGGCGCCTTTCCATCATGTTTGCAATCCCCTAAAGGATGTTCCGAAACATTCATGCCGGAGTCGCCACGTCAGACTGCTGATAGTGATAATGCATCATTTGGTAAGTGAAGACAATTTGTAGAAAGAAACTATTATCTGATTGAACATGACAAATCAGGTGCAATTCAGTACCTTAGGAACACATCAGATCTGTAAGTTTCAATGCCTTGAAAGCTCAGCTCTGATATTGGTCATTATCAATCAAGTGCTTTGTAGCCCATTGATAACCAGGAAACCTCCTTGTAGGGATAAGGGCAAAACATCAGAAGACATTTCTTCGTCCATCAAAATTCCATATCGGACTCCCAAACATCCACTATTTGTATATTGTATCACTTGCATTAAAATGCTTGCTTTAAAATGCATGCTTCCATCATCAATGAAATGGTCATGAGGAGGGTACATGTCGCAAGATGGTGTGAAGTAATGATTTGTGCATTGGTGTAATAGAGTGGTAAGCACTGATATAAAACAGTTTAGAAACAACTTTTTCTGTTTTCAATTTCAGATCGAAGAAATGGTACATCTGGGACTTCGGTCCAAAGTTTTCGGTCGCCGTTGCAATCCCCTCGACCTTCTGATAGTGGCATGAGTGGTACTCCAACACATGTGCAACAGCCTGTTGCCAATGTATCCTTGGGTAAGTGTTTATGTTGGTCATTTCATTTATAAAGTTTTACACGTATACCGCCGACCAAAAAGTTTTGAATCTCCCGGTCCGCCATTACCCAGGGGTCCCTCACCAAAACTTGTTACCTCCAGTAATGAACAGTCTACACCTCGCTAATGTATGCATTATGAATACTGAGTCCTACCGTGCTGCCGGCAAAAATTTTAGCATGCATTCATCACTGCCAGACTTATCTCGTAGTGACCAACTGAGTTCAGTGTCACCTGAATTACTCATAGTGGCAAATACAAATAACCTACTACTACGAGATAACTCGTAGCCGGCAGTCAACGTGTTAAGCATCCTTTGGTTAAACAGTATGACAAAAAACTTCACAATTTGATACCTTGTTGGAATCGAGATCAAGATCAAGAAATAACTTGGTACCAGTAGGACATTGTGGGGATTTCTTGATAACCAGGAAATCATTGTGCTGTCCACCGCATTTGAATATTGTGTGACACTGACAGTATTTTTTGAAGTTGAAGATTCTTCCTGTGGTATTGATTTCTTTGTCATAACAAAATGGCTTGAACTTTGCAACTCATTATCTTTTTTGCAGGAAGGGTGTTTGGTCTTCTGGAGAGGATCTTGGACAGGCAAATTGCCCAAGAAGCCTTGTTGAAAAAACTGGTGGAAAACAACCCACAACAAGATGAGGCTGTCGAGGAAGAGTTGGAAATCCCTTGCACTTCTCTTCCAGACCTTCGCCACCTCGAAGATAGTCTGCAATCAGAAATTGTATTCAAGAAGTTGGTGAGCAACAAGAAGTAACGACCGCACCAAAGTTTGACTCGCTCTCTGATCAAGTGTACCTGTCCTTGCACTACACAGCGATATCTTTCAGTGTTTTATCAAATGGTAAACAATTCTAAATTGCATAGTCTTCAACAAAAAGCAGTCTTAAGTGAAATACTGAAAATGAATCTGAGAGGTTTGCAAAGAAGTCTCTTGGAACAAGCTGATTAATGCCTTTGTAAAGAAACTTGTTTTTTTTGTTGTGAATATAGCTATACCCATTTCTTACTTCAGACGCGGCGATTGAGTCTTGTTGGGGGCAATGACCTCAAGGGCATTGTCGGCAACATAATGAAGGAGGTGGTAGATTGCAAGTTGGCAAAAACCATTAATCCAACTGGGGCTAAGAAGAAGGATGCCTTCAATCAGTTCAAGCTTTTAAACAAAGCAATAACAAGTAAGTTGGCGACATAAAGGAAAAATCATTTACAACGGAAGTTAAATTTATTCTCACAGCGCCTGTTGTGAGCCATCCATCACCAGGATGAAAACATGTGTGTTTGAAATAAAAAGTAACACTCCAATTTTGATCGGGGGTTTGATTGGAAAGTTGATTAGAATCTTTCCCCTTATTTTCTATTCGGAAATACTGACATAATGTAACTTGAAGCAATTCAAACTTTGTCCATGCAACCCAAAAATTGAGTGCAGTTCCATTAGATCACAAAAATGATGTCAATTATGAAATATAGCTCATCTGTTGTCTGTCATACTACTTATTGATTGTCTTCTTGTCAGAAAACTATTGTGATGTACATAACACTGTTACACTATACGTCTCTGGTTTCAGGAAGTGTTCGCAAACATGCCTATCAAAAGCAGGCAACAGACAAGGCAACCGCAGAGAAAACGTCATTATGGTTCACGAATGCGCGTGATCGAGGAGTAGGAGGAAAACGTGCGGCGAGAGCAGTTGAAGTGGTCATTGAACAGCAATTGCCAGGTGGAAATGACCCTGCCCTGCCAGAGCCACAAAATATTGATAGTGACAATTAAGAATATACATGTATATAAACATAGTGATGAACAGTGACTTGCCAAAACATGGAAATGCAGGACGACATTAATTGGTGCTTTGACATTGTTGATACTCAGTATATCGTTAGCATCGTAGCATAATTGCCTATGTCACTATTCTGTGTTATTCAAGCATTGTTTACTTATTTTCATGGTTTTTAAAATGTTGAGACATCTGTTATAAGTTATTGTTAAAGTTTGAGTAAAAATTTCATGAGCGTTTTCTAAAAAAATAGTTTTCTTTAATTTTTCTCAAAACCTTTAAATATGAGTTAGGCAATTATGCTGTGAGGCTAACAATATTATAAGGATTTCTATATCAACTGCAGTTCATTATAAAAATCAAATAAATATTTTCATTTTTTTTATCATACATTTTGTTATGCAGGACAAAATCTCAGGTTTATTCAATGACATTGGTGCTTTGACATTGTTGATACTCAGTACATTATAAGTATTTCTATATCAACTGCAATTCATTATAGAAATCAAATAAATATTTTCATTTTTTTATCATACGTTTTGTTTCGTTTCCATTCTCAATGAACTCAACTCAGTGTCCCCAATCTCTTTTTGAGACAACGTGTCTGGGGATGACATAGACTATTCAAAGAAGTGTAGAACACATCAGACCAGGTGGGCACTAACTGGGATTTACAGGGGTTTAAGGTGGTGCTTGCCCATGCAACCCCCACGTCATACCCAGATACCCCACTTTGCCCAGATGGTACCCACATGGGCGTCCACGGTGCAAAATACATATGGGCCCCACATGGTTGAAGTGGGCCCCATGTTTCCCATCTGGGTCCCACATGGTTTGTTTAGATGGGGCCCATGTAATTCGTTAGCTGGGTAGTTCTATGAGATCCACACTCAAGGCTCTTGAACCTGAAAATCTGGGAAAAAACTTTGGGGCAATGAGTCCATCAGCCACCAAATTGTTCTGGCTGTCAATAAGTTTCGTTACAAGGATGGTCGGGGTGATCCAAAGGGATTCACAACATATTTGGAAAATGCTAGCCTGCCAAAAGGACTTATACCACGTTATAGAGGAAATCGGCTGCACATAATGTTCCATATTTGTGCCCAGCCTCATTGCCACCGCAACTTCTTCGAAACCTTCTTTGAAGAAGGAACTGTTACCTGTGGGGGACTTCAGGGGGGTCTCAGGCAAGACTTCTTAAACCCATGTGCAAAGGTGGAAATCCAGACTCTTGGCCTCCTTGGAAAGTTGTTGTCAGGGCCTTGGATGACGAAGTTTTACACTTCTAGCAGCTCTCCGGTCACCCATGTGGATGGCATTTGTGTCGTCAAAGATGTTGTCGGTGTACTCAAGAACTTCTCTGATGCGCCATTGGATACACTAACTACCAAAACCGATTTCTTTGGAAACGAACTGAAAGCCTCCGATTCCGTATCACTCCAACAGGAGCCAGTGAACGTAGAACAGTTTTCTTCCATGATGGCAGGCTGTCTGAAGAAAACCATGGAGGTGTTAGAACGATAATATCAACGGTATTTCGTCACGGACCTGACCGACAAGTTGCGTAAGGAGACTGAGTCTGCTCGGTGTCATAACATTGATGCCGAGGAGATCATGGGAATGTTCAGTGCCGCCCAAAACCGTGCCCCCAATGCAACTATGTGCTACTTGTCATCTCGCATCCGTGCCCAAAAAAACAAAGTGACTGATTATCTTGATAGCCTATCAGCTGGTAAAAGAGAAAAGGTAGTCAAATTGGCTGTGAAATTGGGCCGTAAACAAAGGCAAGATAAACGCAAACAACATACAGTTCTGAAGGCAGAAATTTCGAAACGTTTGGTTAAAAAGGTCCAGAAGAAGAAGTCGTTAGAACGTAATAAGCTGGAAAGAACGCTAAGGAACTGTGATGTTAAATCATTAGACATCCGTCTTCAGCCAGACTTTAAAGACACTGAACCTGCTGTCCTTGAGGTAGTTGGCGACATCTTGTCTGGGAAGGTTGTTGGGCATCAGATCTCACACATCTGGTATGATGAAGATACCCAGGAAAAATCTGTGTATAACGGAAAAATTAAAAAACTATTGAAAAGGAATGGCGGAACATATCGAATTGGATATTGGCAAGGGAGTGCATGTGAGACATATGATAAAGACGCCGAGGACTATGACCTTTCCAAGTTTGCTCTGGCAGTTGACCTCATCTGTGAGGACCTTGTTATTTCATAAAGGATTATAGTGGATACATTGTAAATAAGACTGGAAATATTGCATATAGGTAAGAATTGCATTTTCCATGCAAAATGACTTGGAAGATCGACATTTTATGGTTTTTTTTGTCGAGTGTTTGTGTATTTCAGGTGAATTGTTCAAACTAAAATTAAAAATAAACAATGTTGTAATGGGTGCCATTAGATGACAACAGGTGCAAACTGTTGGGTTTTAGTATGGCTTTCCTCCCTAAAAATCTCATTAGAATCCTATGAATAATAAAAAAGTTATGCCACTTTGAACTTCAAAACTACTCCGAGCGGTCACAACTTTTTCTTTTATTCCTATTGTTTTAGCAGTACCAATTAGGCCCGTGTCCCAATTTCAAAATCATCATAACTTTTTTTATTATTCAAGCAATTAAGTTGATCCAAGAACCATTTTTAATTGTCTTTCAGAGCTCTTTCCAATGCTACCAGAACTGTTTCAATAGCAGGTGTTTGAATTTTTATGGCTGAGATCACTGTCAATAGAAAAAATGCATTGATGGTGAAGAGACCCTGCCAAAGGTCTGACTAAAAATCAAAAATAAAAAAATTTCTGGTGACTCAGGGTTTTCCCCACTTTTAGGTAGGGGAGAGTGGGGTACCATGAGCCGTCGGGCACCATGAGCCAGACCGCGGAATTTTTTTTCCAGAACCTTTCGTACAACACAGTGTACATCGATAAAACTTTCAACCAATCAGATAGAAGGAAACTTGTGACGTAAATTTTCGTCAGAATCATAATGGCGGCCGATCCAAACTTAGAACCACAACAATATCGTCAACAAAACCACAATATTCCAGGATCAAATATTCTTAAGGTATGTTTTACAATTGTCAAATGATCTACCATTCACCCCCGATCAATTAGTGTTCATTGGATGACGCTTGTAGGGATATGCTGTCTTAATTTCGCCTTTAAACCTGGTGCTTTGTTGCATTATTCAAACACACACACACCATGCACTGCCTCATCATGTGCATGCATATGATGTGTGTTTTATGTACTCACTACTACTGTGTACTGTGTGTAGGCATAGTTCTGTTTATACATGCTTCTGTTAGAACATACAACCACTCTACATGTGTTTTTTTAATTCTGTTGGTTGGCAGTTTGTCCAGTATCTATTATCAGGACTTGAGCCGTACTAATTACTAGTCCCTAGTCTTGACTTAGGACTACTCATACTATACAAAATAATCTATATTACTATTAACGAACTCTTCTGTTCTGTAAGACTGTACAGTGTGCTGCTGTTGTACGATGACATGCAATCGACATGACGTCATGTCCCACTCATGATTGCCATGCCCATCATGATTATGAACTGAAGACCAACAGAGTGACGAGTTAGTGTTCATCGATGCTAGTGGTGGGGTGGATCGTCATCACTGCCGGATTTTCCTGCTGTTAACTCACTCATGTGCTGGGGGTGTACCTCTTGGCTGCTTTATTACCACTTCGGAGTCACGAGAAGTCATTGCAGCAGGACTTAATCTGCTGAAGGAGATCCTACCAGAGGGGGCATTTTACGGTCGAGATCACAGTGGCCCTGAAGTGTTCCTGACAGATGATTCAAGTGCAGAACGTGGTGCCCTTCACGACTGCTTTCCAGATGCTGCCTTGTTATTGTGTACTTTCCACTTGTTGCAAGCAAATTGGCGATATTTGTGGGAGGCCAAGAATGGCATTTCGAAGCAAGATAGGCCACATTTGCTTGGTTTGTTGAAGACCATGGTCTATTCCAAGGATGAGGCTGCACTTGAAGAGGCATTCCAAACTTTGGAAAATGATGCAGTGGCAACGAAATATGACAATTACATTCATCATCTAAATGGTGTGTATGAGCGGAGGAAGGAATGGGCTGTGTGTATGCGCCAGGAGTTGCCAGTGCGTGGTAACAATACCAACAATTATGCTGAAGCTGCCATGCATGTGTTAAAAGACAAAGTGTTTCACCGAACAAAGGCGTTCAATGTGGTCCAGTTGTTAGATTTCATGCTCACAAGATTTGAAGCCCATTATGAGAGACGATTAAAATCGACATTGCTAACAACAGGTTGGGAATGACAATTTCAAAGAGATTCCTGCCAGGACAAAGTGCCATTGACAAAGACAAAATTGTCAAAGTGACAGAATCGCTATTCAGTGTGGTCAGTGAGACCAAAGAGGGTGAAGTGTACTTTATTGACACATCAATCTGGTTGTGCAGCTGTTACGTTGGCAACACTGGTGCTCCGTGTAAGCACCAGTATTCTGTTGTAAAACACTTTGGCTTTGACAGCTTGAATTTCGTCCCAGTGAATTCCCCAGAGTTGCGTGCTAAGCTGCTCCAGCTCGCTACTGGATGCAAAGAAGTCCCACTTCGCTGGTTCTCAAGTCTCCTCCATCAGCAGTCGTCTGAGGAACCTTCGTGTATCTCATCTGTGGCACCTCCATCATACAACTCGGCTGATGAATTCGAAAGTGATTCCGAACATGGTCATACCGAGAGGGCTACATGGAGTCTTGAGCAACAAAGAGAGACTCAGAATTTGTTTCTTGGTCGGTCTAAGTCTTCATTGCAAAAGGCAGGGTCTGCAACAAGTGCCAGCGCCAGCGTGTCTGTTGACAGTCTTGACCAAGTAAAAAGGGAATTCATGCAAGCAGCAGAAGATATATGTCGGAGGCTAGATCAAAATCCAAGTCTTGTGCCATCAGCCAAGAAATTTGTTCAGATGTCCAATGGCCTATGTACCGATTCTGCATTAGATTCCGCTCTTGCTTGTTTTGGTCGCTACACTGGTGTTGGTATTGCGAAGACAGGGAGCAAAGCGTCCGCTAAGCTGTGGCCCACTGGAGCAAACATAAGTGTTCAACCTGGTGCAGTTGCAAGGAGGAAAACTGCTTTGGGGGCAGAACAGTTCTCACTGTTGGTCGAAAGCTCAAAGAATCAAAATGTCCATTGAAAAGACCAAGTGATGACATTTCGCAGAGTCTGGTTCCAAAAAAGAGACCAAGAAAAGCGCCACATAATTTGTCTACATGTGTTCAGAACAATCAAAGTCTGGGCAAGACACATAGTGCAAAATAACTATGATTCGCATGTGCTCAGCTGGGGTCTGGATGATGTTTGATTCAATGATCATTGACATTTGTCATTGTAAATAGCTTTGATGCACTGCCCACTGTAAGATAGATGAAACTGCTATCAGCTGTTTTACCAACTTCATGTTACATAATCCGACCTACTTGTACCTGGCTCCCTTCTATAGTTTAAAAAAACTTGAATAGCAACACTTTCAGATGAGCAGACTGTCATTCAAATTATTTGTTTCCTGACTCAAGGTTTTCTGACAGTGTACCGTGGAGAAAACACCACTCCTTTCTGTTGAAATGTACTATGATGTGTAATTTCATGCATACTAATGAATAACATGTTTGATTATCATAAACTGTAGTTTTCTTGTCTTCTTTTCATATAAGAATTTACTGCAAAATTGGTTGCGATTGCAGAGTCTATGATGACACCACCACATCTGTCAATAACACTTCAGAATCAGGTTGTTGATACAGCAGATGTCTAACTAAATGTGTCAAATGTGGCAGTAGAAGTAGGCTGTGAACTTAGGAGCGGTTACTACATTAGATTTATTGTGGTTCCATAGTGAATCCATTTGAATTACACCTTCGGAAAATATGGAGGTTGAATTGCATTGATTGGTCTGATTTGTGACCCCAGCAGTAATAACTGGAGTCTGAAGTAAAGAAAGTTTTCCTGTGTGCCTCCCCCACCACCACCACCATCACCACCATCTCGTGAACCAGGCTTCAAAACGCATGCATAATGCAAACATGAGGCATGCAGCAAAAAAGCCTTGATCTCCGAAGTCCCACTGTCCCTCATTTGGGGTAGGCTACGCAGATGATAACGACACAGATGCTTGCCAAGTTCATTCGTAGACCTGTTTTAAACGGAGTCAGGTTGGCAGTCCGAATAGGTTACACCTTTGAGTAAAGTTATTATTCCAAGGTTACACAGTATGCTGAGTAAAGTTATTATTCCAAGGTTACACAGTCTCTGTACTAATACATATAATAGCTCCTGCCTGTAGTGTAAAAAATTTGGTTATGATTTATTTGTATATCTAATTAAGTTTACTATTTAACTTTTCTTGGCAAAATAATCTAAAATAATAATCATAATCTAAAACATGGAAAGAGAAAAAGAAAGAAACAGGCAGAAAAAAACAATAAAAAAATAAAAACACCACCATCGGGATTCGAACTCGCGCCCATCATGAACATCGGACTTTCATAAACTCTCCAAAAGACATAGTCAAGCGGCAAATTTTACGTCACAAGCTTCCTTCCATCTGATTGGTTGAAAGTTTTATCGATGTACACTGTGTTGTACGAAAGGTTCTGGAAAAAAAAGTCCGCTCCCAGGGGACCTGCATGGTAACCTATCAGTCTATGTTTTACCAATGCCACTGGATTCTATAGATAGTTTCCCCTCCTCATTCTGGTTAAGACTGTCGAATTGTTAAATCGTTCTTTTGCTATGGCCTTCACAATTCCAAAATTTTGTGTTTCGAAGCGGAGGAAAGTAGACTATTGTGGACTTCCCCAGTTCGAGTGGGATGGTTCGTCTAATCAGGAAGAAATCGGACGTGGGGCATTTGGGGCGGTTGTGAGAGCCCGATACGGAAATGAAATAGTTGTCGTGAAACGACTGTTAGATGAAGACGCTGAGGAAGAGAGGAATCTTGTTAAGGAAGCAACACTTCTTCATTCTATCAACCACAAATACATCAGTCGATTCCGAGCCATCTCTTCTAGTCCGCTCGCTTTAATGATGGACTATGAATGTTTTGATTTTAGTCCTCTTGGCCTACCAAGTAAGGTTCACAATCTCTTGCAATGGGTGAAATTGGTTGACTCATTTGAAAATTGCGATGAAAAGAATTGCAATGTCTTCACATCAATGGTGTTTTACTTAGGAATGTATGGGGCTGCATCAAAAGAATCAGGATCAAATACATGTACTGCACTCATTTTCAGCAATAACTCACTTTTCTTCAAAATGTGAGTTACTAGCTTTTTCCATTTCATGGCAGCATAGGTTAGTTAACTTAAGGTACATGTACTATCACACACATATACAGCCCAATTCGCTTCTTGGTTGTGATCATTGCCAATTTTTTATTGTACGTACCTCTCATGATGATACATAGCTATAATGTTGGGTTTTCGATTTGACCAACTATTCAAGGTCGCAGAGGTCGAATTAGTAAATTGACGGATGGTAACTACTGGAGCTATTGACTCGAGATGTTGTACCAAGTGCTACTTTGTAAAGTGAACTTGGAGACCTTATTTTGGAGTTTGCCTCTTCTGCCATGCCTTCAGCTGCTGCGGGGAACATAGAATATCCTTGGTACGAAAACATAGAACCAGCGTGTGGAACATTAGGATGACACAGGTGTGATAGAATCAAATGCCCTCCCTTTCCTGATGCCCGCCTGTATTGTTCGTCTTCGGATTAAGGGTCTTGGCTTCTTTAGAGACCTATTGAATGGTGCCGTGTTTTATTATTGAGGGCATTTAATATCAGGGGGCATCTGATTCTATTACACCGGTCAGCAGAGTTGTATATGAAGTTTCTTTTAGTTTCATTGTTAGTTTTGGCTTTGCGTCGCAGTTGCAAAATATAGTTCATACATGTTTCGTTGACTCATTATTTTGATTGTTAGATGAACATACTGTATCATTATTTTTCAAAATGAACTGATACGGGAAAGGGTAACTGCCCGAGGCTATTGGTCTTGCACCTTTGTGCAAGCGGGTCCTGATGTTTATGCCAACACTATATTTTATGCAATCATTATTGACAGGTAGTTTGCTCATGCGTGTATACGGAACTAATATTTCCGATTTCATTGTTGAAATATAATTGATATTGTTTGGAAGAAAATTAATTAATTTTTGTAGTATATTGTAAAACGGAAAATTTTTGCGGCTGGTTACGGTATTTTCACGGATTTGTTTGAATAAACTTTATTTAAAATTCCTGTTTTGCAATTTTTATTTTTGCGGATTACAGACATTCGCAAAAAACGCAAAATTGAAAATACCACAAAAATTTCCCATTTTACAAGTCATAAATGAAATAGCTTAGTAGTGTGTTGAGGTAAGAAGGGAGTCTCTGTTGTGTATAATGTATTGTTATATGCAACATGTACATACGCATGGATGTTTGATACAACCCATGTTCATTTCGTTGTAAAAGCTGTGTTTGACGACTCTGTACACTTAAATGCCAAAGGAACATTTTCATTTTGCTTCTTGGTATATTTTCAGTTCAGTCTCCCACAAATATTTTGTACACAATTCTCAAAATATTCTGATCGATTTATGTAAATTCATTAAATAACGGCCTATATTGCAATAACGTTGTTTGACTCGGTTAGTATGTAATTGATGGATAAGAAAACGTTCATATTTTACTCGTTCCAACTCTTCCGATGGCGGCGCTCCTCCGAATGACTCAAAGGAGTATTGCACCGGTTTCACCACTTTTTGTGGAGCTGGATGGAGGCCGTATATGCTAGAGTATATGCTAGAGTGATGACTCGTCGTGCCTGCATAGTGCATATGGAGGTATTATTGAGATGGAGCAACTGCATGCATCTCAAAGGTGATATTACTACATCAAAATGAATTCGAAAGAGGGGCAGAATTTGGAAAGAAATCATGGGTCTTAGTTTTGTACCTCGAGGGGTCTTAGTTTTGTACGTACAAAACTAAGATCCCCTGATGTACAAAACTAAGACTCTGATATTTTGTGTGTTTTAATATTTTAAAATCTGGGTCTTAGTTTTGTACCTCGGGATCTTAGTTTTGTACCTGGGTCTTAGTTTTGTACCTCTTAGGACTTAGGTCTTAGTTTTGTATACACCCATCAAAATATGGTCCTTATGTGATGCATTCTGTGGATACAACCTGGCCTGGAATGCTTACACAGGAAAAAAGCGTGGGGACACGGATGATGATGGCTTAGGGCATCGTGTTGTGATGGAATTCAATTGCTTGCAAAATTTGAAAATAGGGGTCACAAAGTGTTCATGGATAACTTCTTTTCTTCACCAAAACTGTTTGGGGATCTCAGGAATATGAATATTGGTGCCTGTGGCACAGTCAGATGCAATAGGAAAGGCATCATTGCAGGTATTGGACCAAAGCAACTGAAAATGAAACAGGGTGAGCCACCAGTCTTTTGGGAGAAAAATGAACTTATACTGACTACTTGGCAGGACACTGCAAGGGTTACCTGTCTTTCTACATTGCATTCAAGAGATGTAACTCAGAAAAGAGTCAGAGCCAAGGAAGGACCAGGAGTAGTGGATGGGCACAGGACTGTGGATAAACCTCAGCTGGTAGATGACTATAACAAGTATATGGGAGGGGTGGATCGGTTTGATCAGTACTGTTCATATTACTCCTCCCCCCACAAAGTGCAAAAATGGTATCATTGTATGTGGCATTTCATAAGGGAAACAGCACTTGTGAATGGCTTTATTTGTTATAAAGACAAAAATCCAGGGAAGAAGATAGATCAGGTGAAATTCAGGCAGTCGGTTATTGATTCACTGATCCCGGATGAGAGGAAGGAGGCAGCCAAATGCAAGGACAGGTCTGATGCATCACGCCAAAAGAGGCTTATTGAAAGGCACTTCCCAGCTAAATATGAAACTGGCAGAAATCATAAACCAGAGTGTGTTGTATGCAGTGATAGACTTACTAAGAACAGGCATCAGACTCAGTATTACTGCAAGACCTGTGAGCTTCCCATGTGTGTCGAGAACTGTTTTGAACGCTACCACACCCTTCAAGACTACAAAGTGAAGTACAACAACTAGGGTAGGACACATTTTATCACTTTATTGTTTTCACATGCATTATTTTTACATTTCAGGACATATAAATCAATGATACACAATCAAAATTTGAAGACAAATAAGTAAACGGCACAGCATATACTTTCAGTATCCAAGTGAAGTTCTGCTTGAACCCGTGCCTTCACGCCTACCTCTAATTAGGCTAATTAATTAAATTCTTATAAAGATGAGACCATTTCTGATGAAGTAGTGACTCTGGCAAGTTCAAAGCATTGTGTAAAGTCATATTATGTAAAAAAAAACTGGGATTTAATGTGACAACAGTCATTTCTTCAGAAAAGTTCGTATCTCGTTAGTAATTAGCTAATTAGCATATTCATAATTAGTCAAAAAACATTTTTTTCACTTTATAATGAAACTTTAGTATCACCTCAACAAACTTTTCCTTTACACCAACTTCCTATCTCTGATAGTTCATGAGCTAGAAAGGCCCAAAATTTACTACCTGTTTTTACTGTAAACCCCCAAAACATGCCCAGCAGTGTAGGGATTTTGGGCAAAAACGAAAGGGTTAAGTACCTCAGCAACCAAGTGTGGTCACTGATGACCGGTGGAGTCATTGAAGATGAGGATGTCAGCCATGTGCCAGATATTGATGTGCAGAATAAATTAAACAAGGTAAATGCGAATCCATTTCAAGTCTCTCATGTGTGGGGTACTTTTGAACACTTTTCAGAAGTGGTTTAACTTGACTTTTAGGGATGCCATGCCGAATCCCCCCCCCCCCCCCAACAGAGCACCAGGAGTCTGATTTTCATCTGACTTCTCGCCTTCAGCCAATCTGGCATGGTTGAACCTGCCAGGAGTTTTCACCTAGCATTGCCATCCAGGTCAATGAAGCATGCAAGCTCTTACATGTACACCACATCAAGGTTACAGACACAACAATAACAGAGTCCCATATTAAGCCAATGGAAATATGAGTGGAAGAGACAACCCCGATTGCAGATGTTTTATATTATCATCATCATTTGAAATTATTTAATTTGTTTCAGTTGAAGGAGTGCAAGACTGATCAGGAGTTCTGCCAGGTCTGCAGGGAACTTGCAGATTGGGGATACGATCACAGTTCCCCCAGATCATTGGGATGAAGTCCCTCAATCAAAGGACACCACTCCTGAGGCATTTAATTGCATTCTATTTGTTTTATAGGTATGTGTCAGTATTATTGTTTTTCTTTGAAATGTGTGTGTGATGTGATTGGGTTGCTGCATCACCAACACCACGAAATGAGTCGTTTTGCGCACCTATTGATTTTGCGCTACGGGCCGTCAAAGGCATCATGTATTAACCCAATACAGCCATTGCCGCCCTGAACCGCCTTGCTACGAACCGAGGCATAAAACATCTCCCAAACCATACCTCGATCATACGTGCATCTGTTATTGTTTACATTGGCGCCATGGTAATGCAAACAATGAATTCAGCTGATTATTGTGATGGGTCCGTGGGGGGGGGGGGGGTCTGTGGGTGGGGGTCTGTTGAAATTTTTCTTCTGTTATTTCTTTTAGAGAAGAGGCAATTTTTTTATTAGGCCTTCGCCCTTAGATATCAGTAACAGTTGGTTGAAGGGGGGGGGGGGGGTCGGGGTGGCTGGGGGGGGGGGGCTCCATTTTTGAGTAGATACTAGTTTTTTTTCTTCCTTTCAGACATATGATAATGATGACAGCACGGAATTAGATGATGAGGAGGGGAATGATGATGATGTTGATGATGATAACCCCCACCCCGCAGAAGTTGTTGCTGATGCAAATCATGGCGACACTGCTGAAGACATGGACATTGCTGATGCCGATCAAGATGTTGATGGTGACCAGGACATGGCAATTCCTGATGCTGATGCTGATTAAGACTTTGATGGTGTTGCTGATGCCCATGTTGATTCTGACACTGATGTTGACGATCCAAACTTTTTTCCAGCAGCTCACGATATGTCCGATTCAGACAATTCTGATATCGATAGGCCCTTACCTGATGACAATGCTGGTGATAATGTTAGGGGGCGTGGTAGGGCACGAGGGAGAGGGAGAGGTGGGCCAAGAGGAAGACCAAGAGGAGGTGGGCCTGGTAAGGGGAATGGGCGTGGGCAGAACCAAGCTAGAGGTCAAGGTCAGGATAGAGCCAGGGGCAGAGGTAGAGGTAGGGGCAGAGGCAGGGGCAGGGGTAGGGGCAGGGGCAGAGGTGGCCTGCAGCAGGGAAATCCTGTAAATATTACAGCTGGTTGGAGGGATCAAATTCTGGACCCACAGGTACATCCTTTTACTCAACCTGTTGGGCCCTCTTGTCCCTTGGGGCCAGATGCCTCAGAACTCCAGTTTCTCATGCTTATGCTAGGAGATGATTTTTTGGATGACTTGGTTGAGAATACCAACCTGTATGCTGCTAAAACAATGCCACCCGATGTCCCTGACCCTGCCAACCCCTATGCAACTTCCCACAAGGAATGGAAGACAACAACAACTGAGGAAATGAAGGCTTTTATTGGGATAAATATCCTGATGGGAATCAAGCAGGTGTCTGATTACAGAGATTTCTGGTCGCAAGACACGGCTCTTCGTGATGAGTACATCACATCAAAATTTCCAAGGAGGGCATATGAAAGGCTTTGCCGATTTATTCATTGCAGTAACCCTAATCAGGTCAATGCAAATGATAGATTGGACAAAGTCCGCCCTCTCATCACTGTCCTGGATCGAACCTTTCCAGCCATGTTCAAACCCGATTCAGAACTGTCAATTGATGAGGCCATGGTCAAATTCAATGGTCGCCTAGTATGGAAGCAGTACATGCCGAAAAAGCCAATCAAATGGGGTATGAAGATCTGGTGTCTTTGTGATTCCAAAACTGGGTATTGTTTGGCTTTTTCGGTGTATACTGGTGCTGGCGACAATGATGATGCAGTCCGAATTTTTGGGCTGGGATATGCTGTTGTCATGCGACTCATGCATGATTATCTCCTGTCTAATCACAAGTTGTTTGCTGACAATTTCTTTTCAAGTGTTACATTAGCAGAAGACCTCAGCCAGGCCGACACCTACTACACTGGCACAGCAAGGTACAACAGAAGGGACTTCCCTTCAGAAATGACTACTCCTAGATTACAATATACAGAAAGTATCAAATGGCAAAAAGCAACAACAGGAGTAGTAGCATGTAGGTGGCGGGACAATAAGAGGGATGTGTACACTATTAGTACATGCCACGGGGCACAAAACGTCCGCAAAGGTCGCACCAGATTTCGGCAAAACGAACTCATTGACGTCCCTCAAATAATAACCGCTTACAATGCATCAATGGGGGGCGTTGACCATTTTGATCAACTAAGAGCCTATTTTTCAGTAGGAAGAAGTGGAAAGAAGTGGTGGAAGTTTCTTTTCTGGTCGCTAATAAACATGGCAATCATCAATGCCTACATACTGTGGTGCCATGTCTGTGTTCTCAATGGTCCAGACCAACCACCGAAAAACAAGCGGAAATGGGGTCTGAGAGCCTTCAAATTAAAATTAGCTAGCTGACAATTACAGTGGTAGGCGTAGAACCCCCCACAAATCTGCTGGTGATAAAGAAGTGCTACTGGTTGTTGATCGAGATGTTCTTGCTGGCCATTCCAGGGTAAAATTTGGTGGACGAAAGAAGACCTGTGTCCAGTGCAACAGACAACACCGGCGTACAGGGGCCGGGAACTACATCCAGACGAGTTATGGGTGTGACTCTTGCAAAGTCTTTCTGTGCAGAAACAATCTCTGTTTCCTGGAATTCCACAATGCAGCACCCCAGGCAGCACCATGAATGATGTTGAACTGAACTATGATGTTGAACTGAACTTTCTGTAGCAAATTGAACTTTTTTGCTAAAAAATACCAGTCAAAACCGGTTGTTTTACTAATTTATATCATCTATATTCATTTTGGACACTTGTTTATGAACATATGTAACTGTAAACATGTCAGCAACAATGTTTTTGGAGTACAGGTGTTGAGAAACAAGAAATCACTGAAAATTAAAATTCGCGAAAAACACAATTTTTGACACTTTCCCCAAATCGTTACAAAGGGGTTAATTTTCCCCAACAACTGTCAATTTATGATTTGTACCTGCTGTAACTAATGTTGCTGACATGTACCCAACAATTCATGCCTATACAGGCAATATGGGGACCAAAATTAAATTTCATTGATTTTTGGTCATGGTCCGGGTCAGGGGGGGTTAATTTTCACTATTTTTTACATTTTTGAAGAAAAATATATTGTAACATGTCCATCATGTTCTAAGGATCAAAATAAATATTACTTGTAATACATCATCTCCAACTTGTTCTATCTCATTTGTGCAAAAACCAAAGCATGGTCGAAAATGTGAAAAACTGCAAAAACCTCTGAGAGAAAAGCTGCATTTAATTTTAAACGTCTGGCGCCTAATGGGTTAAATCCTGCATTTTATGAAGAGTACACAGTTCCAAATTGGTTAATTACTGCAGAAAACAATGAAAATTGCAACTTTTTAGCGTAACTTTACAAATGTTTACAACCGCGCTATCATCACGTGTCGTATATCAAAATGCAGATCTTGGCTTCGATTTTCCAAATATGGAATAATGAATTCAAATATTCACGGCTATCTACCAATAAGAGCCTTGGATACAAGTTATCCAAAGTATCAACAAAGCACCCAAGCCGAAGGCATTTCGTAAAACGCACGCTAATTGGCCCAATCCCGATTCAAAACGAGGTTATTCAATGGCGGCGCCCATGGTTTAGAGAAACTGGAGACAAGACCACTAATGAATATTCATAGGTTGGAGGGTCGAGGCCTATCTATTAGACGAGTGCATGTTTTTTACTCTCAAGCACATATTTGGAGAGGTATTGAAAAAATATTTGCTGTGGCAAGTCTACAGATATAAATAAATTGTTTGGTAAAAAAAATAATTTGGAATTTTGACAACCTGGCCATAGGTGGTTCAAATTTGGAGTGAAAATGGCCGAAATGGGTAAAAATGTCCACTTGTGTCAAACTTGTCAATTTAAAAAAAAAAATTCTGTGGTCAATCACCAATTTAAATCGCACCAGTTACTCGCAAGACTAACCCGTATATCATATCCGAATTTCAGTTTCACTACTTGACGCGTTCTTTGATGCGTCGCGGTCAAACATTGACAATTTAACTGTTAAAAGGCTTAAAAAATCAATTGTGGTCTTATCTCACTGAGAGACAAGACCACTGATGAATATTCATAGGTTGGAGGGTCGAGGCCTATCAATTAGACGAGTGCATGTTTTTTACTCTCAAGTACATATTTGGAGAGGTATTGAAAAAATATTTGCTGTGGCAAGTCTGCAGATATAAATAAATTGTTTGGTAAAAAAAATAATTTTGAATTTCGACAACCTGGCCATAGGGGGGTGGTTAAAATTTGGAGTGAAAATGGCCGATATGGGTAAAAATGTCCACTTGTGTCAAACTTGTCAATTTAAAAAAAAAATTCCGTGGTCAATCACCAATTTAAATCGCACCAGTTACTCGCAAGACTAACCCGTATATCATATCCGAATTTCAGTTTCACTACTTGACGCATTCTTTGATGCGTCGCGGTCAAACATTGACAATTTAACTGCTAAAAGGCTTAAAAAATCAATTGTGGTCTTGTCTCCTGAGTGACTATTTCTGCAATACATATCAATTTTTAGCCATCAAAATGGCTCTAAGTAAGAAAAAGAAGGTTGCTACGGCTTTGAATGATATTCGGGATTATAACATGCTGAACATTTCGGCCCCTGACTTTGTTTTAGCGACGATAAATGATTATTTTCTTCAGGAGTCTGATTCGGAGTCCGACAAAGCTGATACTGATGGTGATTCAGACTCTGAAATGCTTGAAGGTACAAATGAAAACAGCGTTGGTGATGATGAATTGGTTGCTAACAACTTGACTGAAACATTTAATGTTGGAGAGTTAGACCCTGAGCTGTTGGAAATGGTTGAAGATGCAGCAAACAACGTGTTGGTGCATGCAGACAATGTTCATGATGATGGTGGTGCACCTGCTGGTTCAGATTCTGATGATGATGATGATGATGATGGACCCCTTCTAGAGGACATGCAGGATGCTGTGGGCTTACGAGAGGGTGCCACCTTCAACGATACAGATGCAGATCTTGAGGCGGTTATGAAATTTAGTTGTGGGTGCAAGAAGTTCAAAGAAGGACAGTGCATCAAACAGTTTGACGATCGCTGGATAGTTGCACTCCCTCGCAACATGATGGAGTTTACATCGGCTGAAAAAGATCTGGTATTGATGGCAACCCTGAGGGTGAACTTTAACAACTCGGAGAAAAGAGTCAACCACAAACATGGTGCTGTTGATAAGGATCGACTGCAACCGAACAACCAGTATGTGATTGAAGGAAAGTCTGTCTGCTGTTCAGCCTTCAAGTTCATGCACAAGTGAGTATGATAACATGACTGATCAGGGTCAGGATATTGATTGTAAAATAATGTTAAATACAACTTCCCAGCTATCTTAATATCTGTCTTATAGTACAGAGAAGTGGATTAGCATCTTGAAACCTACCTTTAGTGAAGAAGATGGCAATAAGAAGTCAGATTTGATATGGTTTTCATTTCTTTTCCAGCATCAGCCAGAACAAGCTAACAGCTTGCATTGCAAGTTATAAGACAAAAGGGATGTGCCATAGGGAGAAGAAAGCAGGTGGTCGTAAATTCAATCGTCGTGCCCTCACGTATGAAGATACCCAGCAAATCAACACATTCCTGATCAACTTTGCTGAACAGTATGCCCTCGTCCTCCCACGCCGCGTACCAGGTTTCAAGAGAGCAGATCTCAAGCTACTTCCCTCTTGTGAAACGAAGGTATCGATATGGAGAAAATACTGCAAGGCTGTGACTGATCTAGGTAAGTGGTAAAGCTCAGATTTATTTCTGATAGACACTTTTAACCTGATTATAGATTAAATTTCAGGTTTTTTACATGAATTAGAAACTAATTCCATCAGTTTCAGAAGAAAAAAATAATCTCTATTTCACGAAAAATAACAGTCAACTTTCATCTATTACTTACAGGTCATCAAACTGCCAAACTGAGTGCCTTCAAGTCAGTATGGAAGAGTGTTGCACCTCACATTGTGCAGACCAAACCGATGACAGACTTGTGTGGGGATTGCCAACTGAACAACTACAAGATATATCGTAGTGCAAATCTCCCCAACTGTGTGAAGGATGCAAAGTTACGGAAGCAGGAGGAGCACCTCAGGATCGTTGAACAGGAACGAGATGTTTTGCGGGCCATGACCAACAAGGCCAAGAAAACAGTAGCTGAGCTTGGTATAGTGACCCTATCTGCGAGTGAACCTTGCTCCAAGGATATTTCTATGCATTACAGTTTTGACTTTGCCCAGCAAGTCCAATACCCGTACAGTCCTTACCAACCAGGGCCAATCTATTTTCTTACACCGAGGAAGTGTGCCATTTTCGGGGTCTGCTGTGAAGTGCTCCCACAGCTGATCAACTACTTGATTGATGAGGGTATGGCGTCATCAAAAGGTTCGAATGCAGTGATATCTTATGTTCACCATTTCCTTGGAAATTACGGCTTAGGTGAAAAACATACGGACTTACATTGTGATAATTGCTCTGGACAGAACAAAAATAAGTTTGTTGTGTGGTACCTGCTATGGCGAATCATGAATGGATATCATGACTGTATCAATATGAACTTCTTGATCGCCGGCCATGCTAAGTTTGCACCAGATTGGTGTTTTGGGCTTTTCAAGCAACGGTTTCGGAGATGCGAGATGAACACTCTGAATGACATCGCTGATGCAGTCACTACAAGCGCCAATGCAAACCGACCTCAGCTGGTGGGAAATGAACAAGGAGAGTCTTATGTCAACATGTACGATTTGCAGGAATTCCTGAAGCCTTTCTTCAAGCCGCTGGATGGAATCAAATCGTTGCATGTCGTGAGGCAAGTCATCTTGAAATTTCACCAAACAAAAACAAAAAAAAAGTCTACTATCATTTGTATGCACCTGATGAGACCAAAACTTTATTTGAGATGAATACTTTAAGAATATTTGGTGGTCTTATTAAAGTTTGCTTTACCATTATTTTTCAGGTTTGATAGTAGACATCCTGGTGTTGTTTTCACGAAGGAACTGTCCTCAGACACAGTGGGAAAAGCCGTCCAACTGCTCAAGAACGTTAATCACCTTCCACCACGTGAACTCCCAACTCGTTTGAAACCACCTGGATTAGACTTTGCACGCCAGAAGTATCTTTTCGACAAGATATGGGATTACTGCATGAGTGAGGACTCGAAAGACATTGTTTGTCCCAAGCCGGTAGCTGTAGCAGCAGCAGATGACAGTTCAGATGGTGAGGAATATAGAGCTCCACCTCAGAAGAAGGGACGAAAGAAATAATGTATATGTTATGATAAATTTGTGTTTTCAATGGAATGTGTAGTTCATGAGAAATGGAAGAAAAACAAATTTCAAGAATTTATTTTCATGAAATTTTTTTTTTTTTGGATGTTGGCCGCCAGTGTGCACTCTTTGATGACTAGCATTTGCTTGTCTTTATTCATATCACCCATTGTGATGGTTGCTATGGACTTTTTACTAGTATTGATGCCTCACCTTCAGGTCAATTTTTCTCCTATTCTTCCTCAAAATAAAAGCGGTTTAGACAGTGTGCAATCCCGAATATGATTTGTCATAACTCTGTAAATATTTGAGCTATAATAAAACTTTTGATATAATTTTGAAGCTTAGATTCTCTTCTTTCTGTTGGTACTTGTAATTCATTTTTGCCAATTTGCTCCAAGTGACTCATTTTGTGCTGTTGGGTCACAAATCATAAATCAAATGAATAGTTCTCGATTCCCTTTTTTTGGCTTTATCGCATGAACATTTCATGCTTCGGACTGTATGGCCTTAATCAGCTGAATGCTAATCACATGTAATACATGTTTTGAGTTTGACCCTCTATCTTAACTTGAGACAACGTGGGGAGCGCAGTGCACGATGGTCGAGCCAGTGCCAGTCTTTACTCAAAAACTGATTAGGCTGGGGAATAATTGTAAACTCCTTAGAGACTTGTTTACAGTATTATGAGCTCTATATATGAACTTACATTTAAACATATAATTGAGACCTACACTTTTTTGCAGAGTAAAGCCGGCCATCGATCAGTTCACCAGTGGTATGAACAGCCTTGGTGATCTGTTTACAGTAATGGGGAAGAACCCAACAGACTTTCAAAATAGCATGTGCGGGGGTGATAAATCACTTACCCGCAAAACATTCAAATCAATGTACCGAGTCCAGTACACCAAGAAAGAGGACAACAAGGCCCGGCATGAGGAGAAGAAAGTAACAATGTTAACTTTCGAAAGGTTCCTTCAGAGTTGTGAGAGTAAGTATCAATGATCGAGCTGCTTTGCTTAATGCTTTCACTACTGCAGGATTTGGGGAGTGTACTGTACCCCTGGCCCACACCCAGTATAGACCGGGCGGCCTGGATCCCAGATTGGCTTGGGAAAAGTTTCATTGTAAAATAGCTGGCATTACCCAATCTTAGGGACGAGGTGTGCAATGAGTTGAGTGCAGTCCTGCCATCTATTTCTTTAGGTGTGACCTACCAAAAGGTTACAGGGACTGTGGTAATTTGTTCCACAGCAAAACACTTACCCGGATAATTCATCCCTCGATAATTTAACCCCACCTCCAATTTTTTGCAGGCAGTTACATATTCAAGAAAATGGGAAAATATGAAACAACACTTAACAGGGGCCTGGCTGCATTTTTTTAAAACTTTTATTTTATTATTTGTGACCTGCTCCATCGAAATGAGGCGGAAGTCGCACATGTAGATTTTGTGCTACACAATGCTGAAGTCAGCTGATGCACATTTTATCAGTTTTGCGTTTTTCATCTTTTCCAATACTTTAATCCTTTAACTTTCAGCTAGCAGCGGTCATTTCACCCAAAACAAACTCTAAAGATGTTTTAGATTGAGTTTATGAACAGATACCTGCTAAAACTGCCTAAGGTTTCCTAAAACAATAGCAGAAAACGAGCCACAAACTTCCCGTCTTTCACGGCTATCGATCGTAGCCCACGTGGCCTTATAATATATGTCTGTAAAGGTTGTGACGTCAGCCTGTCAGTCACTGCTTCCTTGGGTTTATCAATTAAACATTCAACCAATGACAGTTGATCAAACAAGCATAAACAACCCGCCCCTTGTTGCCGTGATGGAGCCGAAGCGAGAAGTAACAAAGCACCTGAT
Source organism: Lineus longissimus (assembly GCF_910592395.1). Taxonomy (NCBI): domain Eukaryota; kingdom Metazoa; phylum Nemertea; class Pilidiophora; order Heteronemertea; family Lineidae; genus Lineus; species Lineus longissimus. Next base: position 1,689,641 of record NC_088324.1, on the reverse strand, counting down.
TGGTCAAAAGTTTTCACGCATGCGCAGAAGTCTCTTCGCGCACGCGCAGTAGCTGTTTTAGCGGTTCCGGTTCTAATTGTTTGGAACGCAAGTTTAGAAGTTGTACATGGTTTGCCTTTTTAATTGTAAAATATCGCGTTATTATCAAGTTTTTGTTCATGAGTCTTGTGCAGTTATGAGTGGAGATGATGTTGATGCGGGCAATATCGCTCGGATGCTAAATAATGCCCACCAAATGGGTTTTGGAGGCACTGATATTGCGGACGTTCTGCAGGATTATTTCACTGGTGAGTGTAGTGTATCATGCTATGCCTATGGCCTATGATGCATTGTATGTCAACATTGTACACAACAGCCTGCTTTCTTGTTTGTTGTCATAATTCAGGGCCTAATCTCTTTGAACCGGAGATGGGCTTGCCTGTTTCTGCAGCTGTGATAATCAGATGTCCACTGCTTTTGGCTTTTAGCTGTTAAACTAAGTTAAAGTTATAGGCCTACTTCACAGTACTTGTGCTACCTAAAAGTCAAGTAGTTGTATCATCATCATGGTAAAGTGTTGGCCATCATGCCCAGGCCCAAGGCTAATTCATTAATATCAGGCTACAGGTCATGCCCAAATTTTCTTCACACATTTTTAATACAGAGAAGTGTTCGTGTCATTTCATGAACTCAATGTTTCTATTTTACTTTCAGATCCAGCACCAGACTCTGACGACACCCCTGATGAAAGTGATGATGATGTAGCACCTGCAGAGGCCTTCGAACCAGACGATGATTTCAGTGCTGAAAGTGAGCCAGAGCAAGAGACAGAAGCTGAAGCTCCAGACATTGCAGTTGGAGCAGTGGATGAAGTCGCAATAAAAGTGAAGGCGGCAGCAACTCTGGCCGAAAACGAGCTTGACTTTGTTGCAGTCCCAGACAGGAAGAACCACTGTCGCTGGCAGCTCTTCAATGGTGATCGTTGCATCAACCAGTTCACAGAAAATGAACAAAATGAAATCAGGTATGCTTTAATCTTACATGACAATATTTTTCTCAGTGTTAGCTGCTTTTCTTTCAGGCTCTTTTGTACATTCTGACATGCACTGGTGGGGTTTGCCCCCCCCCCTCAGGTAAAAGAAAATCTAATTTTTAGAATTCAGCCAACCTTTTCATAAGAATTACTGGGTTCTGTTGGTCCTTGACATTATGATGCTTGCTTATGATTATTATGACTGTGATCTAATGTTTCGATCTTTTTCACTTCTACTTCTAGAATGAAAATGAGAGAGCTATCGCCATTTGAAAAAGACTTGATTCTCCTTGGTATGATCTGCATGAGCCTTAATGATTCAGCCACTACTGAGAAGTCAAAGAAGAAAGCTGGTTCCCAAACAGTACGCACCAACACATGGATTCGCTCGTTCTTTGTCGGCCACAAGCGCATCTGCCGTGATACATTCTTTTTCCTCATGGAAACTTGTAAGAATGTCCTCACCCGATTGAAGAAGCACTATGAACAGAAAGGTCTTATGCCAACTGAGAAACATGCAGGTTAGTTTTAGAATAATTCAGCTTGTTATGACAGTATGAAGATTCTGGTTTCCATTACTTATCAAGGAATGATACAATAGTATGGATACAGCTCAATGACATGTGTTTATACCAGTTCTGGCTCTCTGGGTTTTCATTGACCATGAAGTAAACACATAAAATATGAAACATTCCTCTAAAAAGATTTTGCACTAATTTTTCAGGTGGGAGAAGTAATATCAAGCATGCCCTTAAGCTTGAAGACATCGAAGCAGTGGTTGGGTTTCTACTAAACTTTGCGGAAGACCATGCTGTAATACTGCCAGGACGGATCCCAGGCTTCAAAAGGGATGATGTGAAAGTGTTACCGAGCAATTACTCGAAGTCTTCTCTATGGCGAATCTACCAAGAGGAAGCTACTTCAGAGGCGGTCAGTCAACATGCTGTTGGGTGTTCTACCTTCCGGAAACTCTGGGCTCAACTCGTACCATACATTGTTATCGCCAAACCAGCTTCAGATCTATGTTGGGTCTGCCAGAAGAATAATACACTCATTCTAAAAAATGTAAGTTCTTTTCTTTGGATGTATTCTTTTTTTCAGATGTATGTTTGAATATGGGAATATACATTCAAATACAGTGGCTAAATTAAACCGGGGCTACAATTACCCCAATTTACCTTACACAACTCTATAGGCTTTACCAAAAAAAGGCTTTTGTTTATAATTATTTTCATTTGTTTTTCTTTCAGGTGAACACAGATGAAGAAGCAAAGAGTCAATTGCTGAGAAAACAAGAGGATCACCTGTTCAATGCGACGGCTGAAAGGTCCTTCTACCGGGAACAGTGTGAGGCATCCAAACAAACAGCAAAGGATTTGGGCATAACTACGCTGGAGAAGTCACCTCCAAACTCAAGAGACGTCGAGTTTCATTACGCATTCGACTATGCACAGCAGGTGCATTATCCCGCGGACCCCCAGCAAACTGGTCCTATCTACTTCAAGACCCCACGCAAATGCCAAGTCTTCGGTGTTCACGCAGAAGGTTTACCTGAACAGATTAACTATCTGATCGACGAAGCTGTGTCTAGTGAAAAAGGAGCTAATGCTGTGATTAGCCTTGTACATCATTTTCTTGAGAATTACAGCATTGGTGAGAAACATCTGCAGCTAAGCGCAGATAAATGTTCGGGGCAAAATAAAAACAATGCAATGATTCAGTACTTGTGTTGGAGGACCCTTACTGGACGCAATGACACGGTGCACCTTCATTTCATGTTAGCAGGCCACACCAAATTTTCGCCTGATTGGTGTTTCGGCTTGTTTAAGCGCACCTTCAGAAGGAAGTTCTGTTCATCATTGGCAGACATTGTTGAGGCTGTGGAAGTATCTACAACAAAGGGCATCAATCGGGCACAACTAGTTGGTGATGAAAACAATAACACTCTTGTCCCCACCTATGACTGGACACAGTACTTAAAGCCATCATTCAGAGCATTCCAGGGGATCAAATCGTATCAGCACTTTAATTTCAAGGCCGACTCCCCTGGAATTCTTCACTACAGGCAGTATGCGGGATCAGAGGAGAGGACCTTCAACCTCATGAAGGGAGATTTGCCGGCTACCCCATTGCCAGTTGTTCAGCCAAAGGGACTTGATCTTGCAAGACGCAAATACTTGTTCGATGAGATCCGTGAGTTCTGTCGTCCTGGTACTGAGGATCTCGTCTGTCCACCAGTGGATGATGAATTGCCTGCAGCTCCAGTCCATGTTGCAGAGGAAACAGCAACTGTTGTGACAAATGAACCTGCCAGGCGAAAGGGCAAGCAGCCGAAAAGGAAGAAGAAAGTCTAGGATCATTGGACTGTTTGTGATGATAATGTTTGGCCTCACTTGACTTTCAGCCGGGGGGGGGGAGAGACAGCTGAGAATGAGAGGAGCAGAATTGGGCTCATGATAATGTCAGATGGAATGTCAAATTTGAAATCAGTTGGTTTCGGAGGGTTACTATTGAGAAAAAGTGGAATTCTCAAATCTCACCCATTATTTCAAAAATCCAATATGGCCGCCATTTCACGAATCTCTGTATCTCTTCCTTCATCCAGATGTAAATACATGTATACAGGTTGATTTTAACTTTGAAAGCTCATCTCATGTACACCATGTGGTTAAAAACATTGGTTTAAGGAAATGTGTGTCTCAACACCTTTGCCCCCCTGACCCCGCCCGGGTGGGGGGGGAGGGGGCACATAAAGTTCAGAAGTGTTAGCATCACACCCTCCTGCACTCATGCCACCAAGAATCTGCCAATGGTTTACTGTAAAAATGTAAATTTATGAGCAAGCAGTTCATTTGAAAAGGCACAGGTTTTACCTTAAAAAGCTGTTTTTTCGATATTTTGATGAATCTCACAAAAAGTCGATTTTCCCCCAAAATTTGGGTTTGGTCATGGTAAGATGCAATGATATATGAAAGTTTATGATGTATAGAATACCCTGTCAAAAAATTGTTGGTGTACCTTGATAAATAATGCTGGTTGCTAAGTAGTTTTGAAATACATACATCACAAATTAAGCAAGATTTTTGTCTCTCTTTTTCTCAAATAAATAGGTCTGAAATAATGCACCTTTCCCAAACTTCAAAATGCGATTTCTTGGCCATTTATTGACCGATTTTTAAAAAGATTGCAGTTTTGGAAAGGTTTCTTTACATGCTATTGGAATATGCAGAGAACTCAACCTTTTGAAATTAACCCAAAAGCCTCATTTCGATGGAGCAGGTCACATTTTGCAGATCAAAAGAACAATATCACGATAAATGATGTTCTACAATTTTGTACTGGACTGGCTTCACTTCCGCCTCAGGGGCTTAACCACAACGCAATTGTGTTGAAGTTTTATGACCAGGAGGAGGGCACATTACAGTTGCCGTCGGCCTCGACGTGTGCGTTGTGGCTGTGGTTGCCAAGAAACTTGAAGGATAGGAAAGACAGGAACAAGAAGGTGGTATTTGACGCGAAGGACTTTCTTGGGCAGGCAATAAAGAACGGCTTGGCATCTGGGTTCAATAAAATATGAATCGTAGAAAGACCAGAAATCTTCCAAGTCAGTATGTTGAACTAAAGATTACGAGCTTTATGAGGGTGTATTAGGGTCATTCCAAGCCAAACCACTCAATTTTTTTCCGCACCCCTCTGAATTTGATGAAATTTCACATGCAGGTTGGCATCCTAGAGAAACTACGACACACCAAATTTCAGCTCGTTCCCATTAATTTTCGCGGATTTAGAGCACTTTTAAATTTTCGCGGGTTTACGTTAAGGCGTCACCTTGACATAGAAAATAGGCCATAACTCCTTAACCAGTAGATCTATTGACACAAATTTGGTACCGTTGGCTTGGGGAGAAGATTTCCTTTCCAACAATATGTAACACAGTGACCTTCCTAGGTCATGACCTTTTCAAGGTCATTTAATGCGACCTTGACATTTGACCTAATTTTTCGGGCAATGAGTATTTTTTGATTTTGATGAAATTCCATTACGGGCAAGAAGATGAACAGATGATTATGTGTGCTAAATTTCAGTTTGGAGAATCAACAGGTTCACGAGATACTGAAGAAAGAGTGGTGTAGTTTATGCTGCAGTTATCGTACTGTGCTTAGTATTAGGATTTCCCGGAAATCACATTTCGAGGAACTGTGTTCCAAGTTCATGGCCTTATAATTTTGGGTCCATACCTATGTGTCCCGGTACCTATGTGTCCCGGTACCTATGTTTCCCGGTACCTATGTGTCCCGGTACCTATGTGTCCCCATAGTAAAGGGGTACCTATCTTTCCCTGTACCTATGTGTCCCGGTACCTATGTGTCCCCATAGTAAAGGGGTACCTATGTGTCCCGGTACCTATGTGTCCCGGTACCTATGTGTCCCCATAGTATAGGGGTACCTATGTGTCCCGGTACCTATGTGTCCCCATAGTATAGGGGTACCTATGTGTCCCGGGACCCCTGTTGAAAGGGATACAAGTACACCTATGTGTACTGGTGAAAAAAGGGTCAGTGACATTTACTCATGAAGGGCTCATGAAGCAAGGCTGTCGCATGCACATCACATAATTTCCGCAAATTCCTGGAAATCGATCTTCACTAAGTTCTAGGAAATACACCAACCCCTTGCACAGAGCTTTTGGACTGCAGTTTAGAAGTAGCCATGGATGTTAGACTTCTTGCAAGAAATCGTGGTGGTCAGGTCCTTGTAATTAATGGATACCGCTACCGCAAGCATCGAAACGTTAATGAAAGAATTCACTGGCGGTGCTGGAGGAAAGAATGCAACGCACGTGTTCGAACGAATGTGTTCAATATGGAAAACCTTGAAGGTGGGAATGAAATTCGCATACTGTTCCATGAGGAACACGCCCATGAGACTGATGACAATATGGTTGATCGTGCTCTATTGAGGGAAACAATGCGGGAAGCAGTATTGGATAACCCTGCTCGTCCAGTTAAGCGTGTGTATGATGCTACAGTTGCTGATGTACACAGACAACATACGCAGGGTGGTGGAGACCGACCTCCCCCGATCGACAATTTTTTTTCCTTCCGAACAATTCTGAATAGAACCAAGATGAACCAAATGCCAGAAATCCCAGCTGCAGTCGAAGATGTCACCATAGCTGGGCCTTGGTCAGAAACATGGCTGCATGATCGCTTTTTGCTCCATCAGGATGATGACTGGGGTATCTCCATTTTCGCAACTGATGCAAACCTAAGAGCCCTCAGGAGGTGCAGTGAAGTCTATATGGACGGAACTTTCAGATCGTGCCCTGCCCCATATAAACAGTTTTTTACAGTCCTTGGCAGGAACCATGGCTGGGTGGTACCTTTGGTAGATGTGCTGATGGAACATCGGGGAATCGGGCATTACCGGCAGGTTTTGACAGCCATTTCGCAGCACATGCGTCATGTAACGCACCATCGGTGGAGGCCACGGATGGTCATCTGTGACTTTGAACATGCCCTTATTTCTGCTGTGGAAACGGAGCTTCCTCATGCCCAAGTCAAGGGATGTTATTTCCACTTCACGAAGAACATGTGGAGGAAAATTCAGGAACTTGGCCTGGCGGGTCCATACCGCCGTGACAGAAATCTTCGAAAATGTCTGCGTAAATTGATGGCAATTGGCTACCTTCCCTTGGCATTAGTCCAATTGAATTTCAATCTTTTACATGCAGCGAGGAGAACAAATAACCTCATCAACAGATATCCGGCATTAATGGACTTCTTTGCTTACGTAAGGAACACGTACGTCAACGGAATGTTCCCACCAGCCCTGTGGAATGTCTATGATCGCAACATGGATCTACGTACGAACAACAACGTTAAAAGTAATTACATGTTGAAAATAATCCCACTAATTCTAACTTTCCAGAACTAAAACGGGGTTATTCAAAAATCCCAAATTGAAAAAGTGTTCTCAATTCTATGTTCCTGACCAGTGGTATTAACTGATGCTTTGTGTTAGCACCTCCTTTTCACAAGTTGTAGCCGTTTTTGATACTGTCGACTTTTGTAGACTCTGTTCCTGAGTTAGTCCTGAGGGGGTTAGTGATGTTCTTCAATTTGAAATGTTCTCATTACAGGTTATCATAAGCAGCTTAATGATACTGTTGTTGTGAAGCACCCTTCACTGTGGATGTTTATCAGGTATTTAAAGGAAAGCTCCTGGCATTAGTTAACTAATACCAACCTCAGTACATGGTCAAGCATTATGTTGAGAACATATCCTGAAAAAATTAGCGATATTCTCCAATAAACAATGATGTAAGAGCACTTTTTTATCATAACCGATGCTATTTCAGTGACAGCCGCCATTTTGGCCATTTTCATTTGTCACATGATCAAAAAAACCCGGAAGTGACGCGACCTGTGCGTATACTAGTATCTGCTGATTACACTATAAACACAACAATCATGGCGTCGTACATGTCGGATTCGTCGTCAGAGGAAGAAGTTTTGAGCAATATCGTCAATATGGGGCAAAGGGATGGAGGCATTCAGCCTTACAGATTTGAGCCGATTGTCCAGAGTCATCAGGAGTCCAGAGAAAGTGACGATGAGCGTGAAGAAGAGGAACAGGCCGGTGATCTTGCTGACGAGGAAAATGCGTTCAATCATCATCATGGTATTGATTTCGGTGCTCGTGTTGGGCAAACTGTCGATGAATGGTGCGTCTGTGATGATCGTTGTGTGGCAATGAACAATCCCGTCATGAACTTCTGTTGCCAGGAGCTCGATGAGCTTCAAAATAAAATCTACACGGACGACTTGGATTGTATAACTTTACACAGGGAGTTCGACACAGTGATTTTAGAAGAAGCTGTGTTGAGGACAGCATTGGTAGCCATGAAGATGTGAAACGTGCATCTTTTGTTGAACCAATCCGTGAAAGGTGGGTAGTTATTTGGTACAGACAGAAACACACCCACGCACTGACCCAGGGTAGCAATTAGCAGTTTACCTACCAGTCATGTCAGTACATGTACGGTACTGGTATGTTGTTATTGCTGACCCAGGGTCAAAATAGAAAGACCTACTGAGACTACTGCCAATAAATGCTAATAAAATAATGGACAAAGCATTGATATAAAACCAGACATTGTTTGTTTAATTGTTAAAGAAATAGTAATTTTTTGAGTACATAAAAAATAGCTACCGGTATTCACAGTTGAAATTGTTCCAGTAATTCAAAACATAAGTATAGTACATGTAGTTTACTACCAATGTATTGAGACCATTAGAAACAGAAACTGTCAAGCAATACCAGTACACTTAACACTTGTCTTTTGAATTTCAGAACATTCCGATTGGCAGCATACAGGCAATTCACATGGTGGTGTCACAACAGACTTGGGAAACATGTTCGGAAAGTTATCCCCTCATGTGTTGTCACATCAATACGCGAGAAATACCCAGAACCATCAGGAGAGTACATCGGATTCAGAGAGGCTGATGAAACTGACAATGTTTATCCAGACTAACTTTCAAAGCTCATCAATACAGAATGTTTTTTATACACAGGAATGTACTGTAACCCGGAAAAATTTGCGTGAGTTTTAATTTTGCGGTCCGATCTGATCCGCAAAATTAACAAGCGCAAATTGTAACTTCATCCATACATTATGCATTTTGGCTCCTGTCGTTCCGCCAAATTAAAACGCACAAATAATGTATATTTTGCGGGAAAAATGAGTTTTCCACAAAAAAAAATGCAGCAAAATTTTTCTGGGTTACAGTATCGACTTTTGTATGAAAGCATGACAAAACATCCACCGTACTGGGTTCATATTTTACAGAAGTTATCCTATAGCAAAGACATTATTTTTTTGTACATGTAATAATATAAGATGTGTAACATTTCTGCAAAAGTATAGTATCAAGAACACTGCAATATGAAATCAAAATACAGTCACCCCTAGTCCAATATGTGATTGTGGTAAACTGCTGAAAAAAATGTGAAAAAGGTCTCAATCCCAATCAGGAATTTTTCTTAGGCAACCCTAGTCAGTTGAAATGTATAACTCTTAGCTCATAATACTAGTCCATTCATGACTAAGGGCAATAATATAAATCAAATTACCCTTATGTAATGTTACATGATCAACAGTCTGCATAATAAACATTTATTATAACTGAAAATTGGGCTTCAGTTTATTACTCTACTGTAAACCATGAAATTTTCGCGGCTTTAAATGTTAGCGAATTTGTTCATTTCTGATTTGGCGTCCGTTTAAATTCCGCGGTTCCCGAAGTTTCAATGCATAATGCATTAGAGATTGAATTTTCGCGAGAATAATGTTCGCGTTTGGGGCCCTCTTCGCGAAAATAAAACACTCGCGAAAATTTCATGGTTTACAGTATTTACCGATACTTATTTATTTCTGAAGCGGGAATTCTGCAGTGTAGCTTCAATGACATCACTCTTCGCAGGCCTTTCAGCAGTAGAGATGTGTCGACGAACCTCTGGAAGGTCCACATGAGATTTTTCCAGGTCAGTAGTACGCACCAGGATCACATCCCTCATCATGACCTCACGATAGCTGTGGTCCTTTGGGACCTTCACTTGCTTTGCTACCCATTTGGTCCTATTTGTGAAGGACTTTGGCACAACAACATTGTACCTTGGCTGGTCAGCTTTGGTGGTAGCCTGTTGCCTACCAGCACCATGGTTGTGGTCGATTGCAGCTAGCTGACTCCTACTTACCATGCCCTCGTAAGAAAAATGCTGCCTCTTGGGGGCATACTTGGTGACAAGGGAGTGATAAACTTCTAGATAACCAGTATGGCAGTACAGAGCACAAAACTTCAGATCACCCAAGACAGTTTTGTTCTTCACCACTTTCGTGAGTGCATCATGAGCAGGTGACCCAACTGGAAGCCATGACTTGGATCGATCTTCATCACCAAGGGGGGGGATGTTGACAAGTATGAAAGAATTTCTTGTCTTTCCACACATGAATGTTGGCTGTGTGGTAGAGGATACTTTTGCAGAAATGCCAAAGATCGAACTGGTGTGTAATTTCTGGAAATTCTACCCTAATGATTTTGCGCACAGTTATGTGCCTGTCAGTGGTCAGAATGTTGACAGAGATGTTCCATTTCTTCATGTTTTCAAGACACATTCTGAGTCCCATTGGCTCCATTGCATTGGAGTTCTTCACCTGGGGATCTGCCTTATTTAGCACAACAAAATCGACAATGAGACCGGTGTTGACATCCATCAGAGAATATGTCCCATACTTTGCCGAGTGGCCGGGGCGGTCACAACGACCATCTCCAGACAAAACAATGTTGGACTCTCGACTCAAGTCGTTCACCACACCAAATTGGCACGACTTCCACGTTTCATTGATAACGGGGAAAAGGTAGCACTTCTGCAGTGCAAAGAACTGACTCCAACTGAGTATAGGCAATTTCAGATAATCTGAAATATCTTGTAATCTGGCATAGGTATTGCCAGAAAAAAGGATGGCTGCAGACAACAGCAGGTTACCAGCACCCATTCTATTCAGAGTAGGTTGGGATGACCAAGTAAAGTTGCAGCCAGCAGTACATTTAGTCTGAACTACAAGTCTAGACCCAACCACAGTTCTTTTAAACTCACTGACCTCTGCAGCACATCCTGTTTTCTGGCATTTTCTAAATAAGGAGACGACGCATGATTCAAAAACCAAAAATTTGCGGTCATCTGCAGCATTCATTGGTGGAACAAAATTTTGAATGTCTTCGAAATTTGTCGATGCTGGTGGTTCATCCGATGGATCGCATTCGGAGTCTGCGTCGCTTTCACTCTCAGTCTCAGTTGGCGGAGAAAAGTCCAAATCCTTGGCATCGTCCTCCATTGCAACACTGACATCCAACATGTCCAAATCCTGTGCATCGTCCTCCATTGCAACACTTCCTTCCTCATTCATGTCATGATTGTCTGGTGGTGTGACAACTGGAGGGCTTGGTCTGCTACCTGGCTTGGACTTGGAGGTCTGAAAGAGAAACGTGCTATATTTTAGCAAAATTTGAGGTCTGGTGTAAATTGCACATCCAGGCTATGTAAAATCAACAAGCCGAGTTGTATCTTTCTCTAATTATTTCGTCTGTTTAATAACTTTGGTAGCGTTCACATCTTCCTCCATCTTGATCATTCAAGAGGCTTCAAGAGACTGACATCCTTTAGACTGGGGCTCTCTGTTGCGCAGAGTTGCATCACGGCGTCATTGACCCAGACCATAGATGCTCGGTTGCATGACGTCACAATGTCATCCTAGTAACAAAGGAGCACAGAACCCGGTTTATCACAGTTACTTCGCAAAATATACTGGCGGGAAATATTCATCACAATTCTCATAACTTTACTACCACAGTTGGCGCAAACATAGCACATTTGGCTCAAATTAACCTGTTGCACTTGACTTACCTTTACCTCTGCAAGACTGCTGGCACTTTTGGATGGTTGTAGAGCGGCTGTAACTTTCTTTGAATAGGTATGATCCTTTTCGATGGCAGCAATTAGATCAATCTGATCAGTCTGTACTGACATTTCTGAAAATAAAATACATAGATTAACACATAAAGCAGAATGAAATCCATCAAGTGATAGTGCATAATTCGGTATAACTATTTCTTGTATGTCTTATGATAAATTATTTTATTTATATCTAATTGTGCACTTTGTTTTACTGTATTTTTCTCCATTATTATTGTCATGGACCTTTAGTTTATAGGTCCACGTTATTGTACAGTGCTAGAAAGGGTCAGATTCTATTGGCACTTTAAATAACAAAATTATCATTATTATTATTATTATGAAGCAATGAAAACCAACACCCATCTTGAGATGTTACTACTAAATAGCCTCAGTTCATGAGTTCTATAGTCATGGCATTTTTGTTTACTAGAAAATCAATATCCTCACCATTTGTCTTTATGGGATTCGCATGCCTGCAACATTTGCAATGTGCCTCCTCTTCTGGTCCCTTTGAAGCTGGTATGGCTGGGTGATCAGGGTCAAGACTGTCATTGTTTTCATCAACGACACCAGAATGATCCCAGTCCATGGTATCATCCAATGATGAACCTGGGGTTGACACTGAAGGAGAAGGTCCAGCATCACTTGGAGAGATCAGGCCTTCTACAAGCTGAAACGAAAACAAAAATATAGGTCAGTACTATACTCAGGTCATGAGGTACAGGCCTACATGTACAGTATTAGTACACTCCAGTTTGTCATGACGATGACAGTCCAGTTCTTGGCGTACATAATTCCTCACCATGGCCTGCAGAAGTGCATGGTGGTAACGAGCACAGGGTAATCCGATGCAGAACACTCACCAAGTATACTAAATCACGACTCCGGTTACAATTCAACTTTTATTTCGCACAAATTCTCTCAATCATGTCAATCACACAGCGAAAAAAAGACGCAGTCCTTCTCTCACCTGCCGCTACCTTTCGCAAGTCCCCCACACTTGACTTACTTAAAGGGGTAGTGGCTTGCAGCCACCACGGCACAGTGTGGTGTGGTATCAAAACATAGCTAAAACATCATCTTATATTTTTACAGGTTATTGAACTCATATAATATCCCTGAGCCCAGGTGGTTTGGATGTAATTGTGCCTACCTTCTTCTTACTCCTCGCAGCATTTCTCATTCTCCGATGATGTGCACTGCCACTGGTAGATTGTGACGTGTCCAATGGTGCTGGTTGAACTGGCGTTGAACACGCATAGTCCAGTCAAACTAAGGTTTGAGGTGACACTAATTGCAAGAAAAATGAAACCACTTTTATTTGTCTTCTTTAAGTACATATAATAAGATATTAAAAATTCCAAGAAGTACCTGGTGTGGAACATATATTTCTGGGGGTGTCCAACATTTTGCATATTAGGGACCTGGCGAAATTAGGTCAAAGGTTACAAACTTTAGGATAGGTCAAACTTCAATCATCTATCTTGAATTTTACTATTAATATGTATTGTTTAGGTCACATTTTATATTTAAATGTCCTTTAAACCATGCCAATGGTCAAACTAAGGACACCCCCCCCCCCCCCCCCCCCCCAGTCCCACACGCGCGCACATAGGTAAGAACTAATTTCCTTACTCGGCATTGTTGCAAACATTATAAAAGCATCATCAGTTGTTACTCATGTTCTCACATTCCCCACATGCTGGATTACAGGGAAGTCGCACCCGCAGTGCCTAATTGGTTTGGCAGCCAGATTTGCAGAAATGGTGAAATCAGGTTACAAACACGAGGGCAGGTCAAACTTCAATCATCTAGGCCTATGTTGAATTTTACTATTAATATTTACTGTTTATGTCACATTTGACATTTAAATGTCCTTTAAACCATGCCCATGGTCAAACAGAGGACCAGTCTGCCCCCCCCCCCCATGCCACATGCGGACATGCCTAGGTACTGTAGGGTCCAATTAAGACGTTAAAACGCATCCTCCTCAGTCACCGTGTTCCTTGGTCAATCATGTTCTCACATACACCTCTGCACTCCCCACACGCTGGATTACAGGGCAGTCCTTTTTGCCGACACCCGCAGTGCTTGGTTTGGCAGCCAGATTTGCAGCGGCATCTAACTACTTTTCGCAGTTCTTCTGGTGCATAATCCAAGTCACTTGCCACTGGAAATAATGCTTCTCCTTGCACCCTCCAACCCCATGTCTCTGAATTCAGTTCTTCTCCTTTCCATGTCTGCATCTGATGATATACACGCAAGGAGTGATACTTGGCAGCTGCCCGAGTTGGAGGTAGGGATTTTGGGTGGACCACCTTTTTTTGGTGGCCAGAAGTTCAAGGTACTTTTGATGGCGAAGTATGTCCAAGTTCGTTGTCACCCGGGGATTTGCTTTGTATATGCACATCAGAGCGTTTACACCGGCTTCTGCGATTACTTTGTTTGATCTTCCCGGATCGTTGAAAACTTCAGCTGCCTTGACAAGTGATGGGCTGTTCTTTGCCAATGAAAGAACTACAGCTTTTCCATGACCAAACAACCTCGAAGTAGTGTCACATCCGAGAACAGCGTAAAGGAATAAGATGTTTCTGCAAACATTCTCACCAATAGCATTTTGCAGCTTCTTGATATCAAGGTATCGGATGAGAGAACCTGCTTTAGCTTGGGGCTGAAAGTACATATCCTTGTGCTTCTTAGTCGTGTAATGGATTAGCAAAACCAGGAGATCTGTGTCGCTGCCAACCAGTATGGTCAGACCTTTCTTGGCCACTACCAGTGCCGTCTTCACTATCAACAGATCAGCATCACCTTTTGCATGATGAACATCACAGCCGGCCATTTCAAGATGCTTTCCAAGGAGATTTATGAAACGTTGCTTATTCTCTTTGTTTGACAGGAATTCATCCTTTTTCATTTGAAGAGGCATGTTTTCATGAAACTGAACTCCTTAGGCCTGCTTGGTACCAGTGCGTCTTCTGTAAGTCCCATCCTTTGGAGTTGGACCACTCTCGTAACCATCAAACACTATGACTGGGTTTCCATACTTCTTGACATGAGCAACATAATTTTGGCAGATAGCATTGTATGTCTTCCCAGTTTCCCATGGTATCTTGTGCAGAAGAGCTCCACCATCGAGGACAAATTGGAATGTTGCAATATCCATGTGCGTCTGTTCATCAGAAGGATCCCCAGCAAGGTCCCATAGAGCGTTAGCAAGCGCTGGCTTATTAGCTTTCAAGAGTTCGTTCCTTTTTTCAAACAAAGCAGGTGGATAGCCACAGGGTTCATAGCCGAATGCGTCCTGAAGACTTTCCTTCTGTGTGCTGACCATCACAAGTCTCTGAAACAGGAGAAGAGGATCAATGCTCACATCCTCACCATCGATGGAGATTTTGGACTTCGAATCCGTTGTGACTGCCTGGTCTTTCTTCTTAAATGTGTACTTCAGAACTTGTTTTCCCTCCATGTCCCCTAGGATTTACTGCCAATATTCTCTGCTCTGTCCACATTCACATTGTCTGTTGCAATAACACCATTGACTATATTTCTGAGAGATTCAGCATTTCCGAAAGTAGACTTGTCCTCAATGAATGTGAGTAGCTTGTTCACGTCATTGGCATCCCTCTTCTTACGTGCCGTTGAAAGGTCCTTATGTTGTTCGCTTGTGGTGTATTCAACAGAAGTCAATTTCTGCATTGCATTGTTGACTTCTCCACAAACTGGTCTTGATAAAGCCCAAATGATTCTTTGCGTCTCTGTCATTCCCCTTCCTCTCGTCAGTCTGCCCGTTGTCTTTAGACTGCGCATTAAAACTTGCTCTATCACCAGATCTGGGGATAGACCGGCCCAATACCTATCTGACCTTCTAACAGCGTGTAGTCCATTCATGAAATGTTTGTAACTCACACAACGTAGTGAGTGTAATGGTTACGTGTGTGTATAAAGTGTAAACAAAATTCATATATCCATCATGTCCATTGAATCTGAAAAAATTTGTGCAGACCCATGACAGTTCCGGTTCCGGTACAGTTTGTTGCATTCCATACGGGCCGCGCTTGCCGATCCTGCTTTCACGACGCACCGCAACCACAGTTACCATGATTCCCGTTGTTGACGCAATTATTTCATGACGTCATGAGCCATTGACCAATCACGCAAGTAGATTTATTCACACCGGCGCCACTGTCTTGAAGTGTATCTAAAAATCGTCTGCTAGAACATACAGGACAACAACGTCGGCGGAGACAGTTGTGACATTTCATTGCAGACGAAGTAAACGTCCTCTTCTTCTCGATTTACATACTTTACTTCAAAAAGTCAGTTTTAACACTACTGCACAAATATAGAGTGGTCTTAAAGTTCCATTTGGATAGAGATTTGACGGACTGATTTGGAAATTCATTCCAACCATGCAACTGTTTCAGAAATGAGAAAAAGCTCCTGGGTGTCATGACATGCATGATGTGTCTTGCCTCTGCATTTTTGTACTCAGACATGTCAGAGGGCTTTCAACTTTCATATCATTGAAGAAATAATTCATTCCAATCTACAAGTATATCAATCACATCATTTATTTAAAAATCGTCTGCTAGGACATACAGGACAACGTCGGTGGAGACAGTTGTGACATTTCAATTTTCATTGCATAGAGATTTGACGGACTGATTTAGAAATTCATTCCAACCATGCAACTGTTTCAGAAATGAGAAAAAGCTCCTGGGTGCCATGACATGCATTCAATTATTAACTCACCACAAACACTGCTTCTGTCAGCAGATATGAGACAGCTACCGGGGCGGGGACTATTTCTTTATGGGGCCTTATTGTTCAGCGTCTCCAAGGAATTCTATTTTTAGAGTCCAATGGGGGGAAGGCTTCCCCCCAATGTACTGACTAAAACCTGTCACTTTCAGAGAACGGGGGAGGGGGTTTGGGGGACTCATCCCCCAATGTACTGGCTATATATGTCAGAAGGACAGTTGTGTGAGTTCACTAGAGATTGCTCTTTACATATTACACACTAGGGTTTGTGGCACGGATATCGGACATCTTCTGTAAGTAGATGTGGATAGATTTTGTGTACAAACTGTGTCCTGATGCTGCAAGGTAGGGAAGCATGTCATTCATTGCCTCTAAGTGTAGATGCCAGTTGCTTGTTCTTTCAGAGGTAATGAACTTTCTAACAATGACAATCATCTTCAGATACATGAACCATAACCGACTTGTCCTTCCGGTCACATGGCTTGCCTTTTCATCCATCATCTCCTTGATAGAAGCCAAGGTAGGGGATGATTCGAGATCTTCCAGGGAAATCTCGCCCGCCAAAAGCTGGTCATAGAGTCTGGCAAGTTCCTTCAGAACTGGGTGGGGAAGTTCGGAATCGGCATTCGACGGAACCTCTGGGTCAGTGGGAATACTGCTACTGGTGTCGCCAGAACCATCATCATTTCCATCGTCATCTTCAGAATCCTCACCATTGTCATCTTCCATCTCCTCTCTGGTCTTTTCCACATCATCACCTTGCTCAGATTCAACTCCAAGTACTTCGTACAACAGTATTTTGCTGAGTGCGGTATCCAGTAGAAAGTGCCCACGAAGTGCTCTCGAAACAGCCTTTCCACTCATTATGTGGGTGACGGTGTTACTAGCATAGACCTTCTCCAAACTTTCGCTGATACCAGAACCAGCCATCAAGTGGCCAATACCGCCCAAGAAATTCATCAGAGCATGGAAAACACCTAGTCTGAGTACGATGGGCCGAAGAGGACTATTTTCAGACTCGTTCTCAACGATTGTGGTGGCTTTGTACCAGAGGGGTTGATCAAACGTTAGCACTGGAACAACACCGTAATCATTAGCATGCTCACAAACAAAGTGCAACGTAGAGTTGATGCATGTAAGATCTGAGGGGTTCATGTCAATCATTGGTAGTAGCATGACCGAAGCTTGCCCAGGGTGTTCACCTTTAGATACCATCTGCATGAACCCAGACCAACCTGGTCTCTGAGGCCGGACACCAAATGCCAACTCCCACAATATATCAACATTTGGAGAGTGTTCTCCACATCGTGGCAACTGGAGTTTCTTATAGGTCAGACTCGTCATACCATCACGAGAAGGAGAGTATATATCAATCCTCCCAACCTTTGCTACATCATCGGCCGATACGGACACCCGCTTGACAATGCTTGCTGATTCTGCTTGATGATTATGCTTGCTGATTCTGCTTTTGGTGTGATGCTTACAACAATGCCCATCCCATGAAAGGTGCCACTCCCATCTAAGGTTCTCACATTGTGATCTACATTGTCAGCTATAAACACCTCAGAAAACATTGGAATAGACACCAAGTTGAATGGAATAGGTCAAGAAATGGCCAAATTACACCGTTTTTTAATACCGCATACTTGCCTGAAAAATCGGAAAAAGTCGCAATCATCCTAAAAATTCACCATGTTCCATACCTTCATTTGTTTGGAATTTTTGGTCATTCATAAGGGGGAGCTAGAGGAACATAAAACAAGTGGTTTTATTGTTCTTGCAATAAGTGTGAGGTTTGCCTTCATTACGGAAGTGACCATGACAGGTCAAAATCAAGGGTCGGGGGTAGGGGTACCCCTGTTGCGGGCATAGGGGATGGTTCTAGGCACTTAATACCAGTTTATCCTGAGAGAACACCTCAGAAAACATGGGAATAGACACCAAGTTGAATGGAATAGGTCAAGAAATGGCCAAATTACACCGTTTTTTAATACCGCATACTTGCCTGAAAAATCGGAAAAAGTCGCAATCATCATAAAAATTCACCATGTTCCATACCTTCATTTACGTGGAACTTTTAGTCACTGATAAGGTGGAGCTAGAGGAACATAAAACAAGTGGTTTCATTTTTCTTGCAATTAGTGTCAGGTTTGCCCCCATTTGGCTTAGTTTGACTGGACTAGCAGGCGGCGTTTCGAAAAATATCGACGGCACAGCATCCGCATTTAGGAGTGGCTCATCCAGAAAGCCCAAATTGTGCCTCACCATACTTTCAGAGTAATCTTCAGGGTGTCTGAAGTGCTCACTGCACACACAGGCCTGTAGGTCTTTCGGTTCTGGCCGGGCACATTTTGCCAGCCACTGCCGTCGAATGTGCTTTCTACGTTTACCAGCAGGTAAAAGATGGAACCGTACTTTTCGAGGATTGTTTCTATCTGAATTATGGCAGTGTTTTGCGATGCAATACGGCATTTTAACAGCGGAAAAATCAAAACTTGCTACAATGACGACACCACTTTTCTTACGCACAGCAAACGTCACTTCCGCTAAAATCAGTCATGTGACTGGTCAAAATGGCGGCGCCCGCAATTTATGATATTTTTCTCAATTAATTGGCTTAAAATCAACAATAACATCGTTAGATTTTCAAAATATTTTGCAGGTAGGTTCGTATGGGTTTTTTTTATCAGCTGACATTCATTCAACATTGGGCATCATGGGAATAGGATTCCTTTAAAGGACAACCAGGCATCTGTTGAGACATCCATCGATGCTGCCGATCGTGGAGACACACCAGCACCAAGGAGAAGGAAGTGGCGCAAGCTGGAGGCCAGGCTTGTGCATCTCAAACACCAATATGAAGATGGGGACCGGGACCTAAATTCGTACTGGAGGGCAGTATCGCATTGCATTGGGTACGAATAAAGTCACATATACATATCATTGTTTATGCCTCCTGTGATTAATTAATGTAATTGCTATTGCAAAAGGCTGTCAACTGCGACCGATCGATCACCTTAAAATTATCTATGTTAATATGTTTTAACTCGAATTGTTTCGTTTCGTTTGTGTTAACAGATTTTTATGTTTTTTGTTTGTGTTATAAGAATTGTGAGACCCGTATTGAAAAGATAAGTGCCACAGTAATTCAGTATTATTAAATGAAATGGCCAGGGCCATTGTGCTCACCTCATGTGGAGGAAAGATGGATAAAGAGCATGGTATTGTGTCATGTAGTGTTAGGTTTGATGTAGGTCCAAGCAATTACAATTTCCCCAAAATGGCCAATTTACAGTACATTCGACCTCGGTGACCTTGAAAAGTAGGTCAAATCAAAGAAGACCCGGGTGACACATTGAATGGTTGTTAGAATTAGATGTACCTATGATATAAAATTGGTGCCAATCGGGCAAGTAATACTAGGAATAATGGCATTTTGAAGAATTTAGGATTTGGCCCCCTCCCTGGAGGCCAAACGGCAAATCAGATCGCACCAAACTTCAGTACCTGAGACCACCTGACCAAGGGGTACATGTGTACTTAATTTGTGATCAATAGTCATTGCAGTTAAGAAACGTGCCATAGTTACGGCCTGACGGCCAATTTACGCCATTTGACCTCTGTGACCTTGACAAGAAGGTCAAATTAAAAACCTGTGTGACATATACTGTATGGTGGTTAGATGTACCCTTGACATCAAATTGGTGGCAATCGGGCAAGAAGTTAAGGAATAATCACATTTTTAAGGTTTTTGGATTTTGCCCCCTGGTGGTCAAGTGGTGAATCATATTGGACCAAACTTCGGTCCCTGAGATTACCTGACTAAGGGGTAAATGTGTACCAAATTTGGGATCAATAGTCATTGCAGTTTAGAAACGTGCCATCGTTACATCCTAACGGCCAATTTACACTATTTGACCCCTGTGACCTTGAAAAGGAGGGCAAATCAAAAACCCGGAGGATATATGATGCACCTTTGCTAGAAGTACCTACCATATTTTTTTCAAAATTTCCCGACTACTATTAACGGAGATATTTCATATTTTCACTTTTAACGTTTGGCCCCCTGGTGGCCAAACCATGAAACGAATCTGACCGAAACTTGGTCTCCAAGGTGTCATTACATAAGGGTACATGTGTACCAAGTTTCAACTCAATAGCTCCAACAGTTACGAAACGTGCCCTGCTAACGGACGACGGACGACGACGACGACGACGGACGACGGACGCCACGGTATAGGATAAGCTCACCTCTGCTAAGAGGTGAGCTAAAAAGTAATTCGGTATTATTTGATTTGTAATAAAAGACATGTTAAGGGAGACATATCTCGTGTAGTTTTATTATCTCGAGACTTTAGATAATAACCCTTTTTTAGTATGGGGACACATAGGTACTGGGACACATAGGTACTGGGGCACATAGGTACCGGGACACATAGGTACCGGGACACATAGGTACCGGGACACATAGGTACCGGGACACATAGGTACCGGGACACATAGGTACCGGGACACATAGGTACCGGGACACATAGGTATGACCCCATAATTTTATTGTAGCTACATCACTAGATTGAAATTTTGTTACGCCAAAAAGATGTTCTCTTCAAATCGGAAAGTATGTTCTATTGGAAAATCTCTGACAGAAGAATGCCCCCCTCAACAATCGGACAATTTCCATGATCCAAATGAGGATGAGCAGGAGATATTGCAGCTCAGATGTGGACTTACTGCCGATGTTCCAGTGACGTCCATATGTGATTATCACTGGGACAAGTTCTTAAGACTTTACACATGTAATGAACAACAATGTTTGGATCCTTTTGGGAGTCACGGAGAGAAGATGGTAAAGAAAGGCTTGCGTGTGATCACCTTACAATTGGCAAGACTCCACCATAGTCTCCAACTTATACCAGGGAAAAAACTGTGTCCAACCTGTCGTCAGAAAGTTTCAAAGCACAATGATACTAGGCCCCCTTCACCTGATAATACCTTGGAGCCGGAGAGTGAAAGCAGTAGCCAAGGTTAGAATTTGCAAGTTTATTAGAATTCTGCATGTGACAAACACCAAAGCCTTAAATCAGCTCTGTTAGATCTCTTGTGTTGCACGTGTTTGTTATATTTCTTCAACTTCCATAAGCTATTAAGCTCTGCTATTGAACAGGTACTTTATTAGAAATTACAGTATTGATATGTTGTCATCTTTTTTAAAACCTTGCATATTTTTTAAAACCTTGCATAAATATTGCTAACTGGACCCATGAACAATGTCTTTGTAAAACTTCTTTAAATGTCCTCCCAGCAGCTTACGGAAGCAAACGTTTTGTTTTACGTTCGAAGCAAAAGTGTTAATTGTTCTTTGAAACATTACCGGGTAGTTCTGTGGAAAATGCAAATGAAAATGGAGAGTTCAATCAAATTCTTTTCAAACCATGAATGTTTGAATTAAACTGGATTTTGATTATAATTTGCAGGCGACCTAACAGCCGAGATGGATGATCCCGCCATTATGCCTACAGCCAGCACTTCAATGATTGAACAAGTAGCCCTACCAACGATTAATAGTGCGTTTAATGTCATTGGTGAAACTCCCATGGATCCTAAAAGACTGAAACTTCATGGATATGGTAAACGAAAGTTAGATCAGCTTCAGGTCGGTGTCCGAGATGCATTTCAGATGCATCCAGACCGAGATGATAACGAGATGATAGTGGTCCAACTGAAAGACAAATTTCCTCATGCCAAACGGAGTGAGAAAATTCAAATGCTCACACTTCTTCCTAAATGTTGGAGTATCAAACGAATTGAAAATGAGTTCAATGTAACTAACTGGATGGCAAGAACAGCAAAGAAGCTACAAGAAGATCAAGGTGTGATGGCATCACCAAATGCAAAACTTGGGAGAAGACTAAGTGAAGAAGTTATCCAGGCTATTCGTGATTTTTATTTGTCAGACTCAGTTAGTCGTGTTATGCCAGGGAAAAAAGACTTCAAATCAATATATTTCGAGACAGAAGGCAAGAGAAAACCGGTTCAAAAACGACTGGTTTTGTGTATTCTCAAGGAGGCATACACACATTTTAAATCCGAAACTCCAGGAATGAATGTGGGTTTTTCTAAGTTTGCGGAATTCAGACCCAAGGAATGTGTTCTTGCAGGTGCTTCAGTGACACACAATGTTTGTGTTTGCACAATACACCAGAATTGCAAACTCATGTTGAGTTTATTGGGTACTGGTACAAAAACATACCAGCACTTTCTAGCGGAAATGGCATGTAACCCTGGTAGGCCCGTTGACTGTGCTTTAAGAGAGACTGGCGCCATGCCTAGTCTCTCTTAAAGCACAGTCAACAGACACCAACCCCCTCAGACTCCGAAACCACAAACGCCCAACCCTTCCTGCTACCTTAATACTTCTGGATAGGTGTCATTACAAAGATTCTTGAAAAGTCTCCTATAACATATAAGCTAGTTCGTAGCTTGACATGTCTGGACCCGGGTAAAATGTGCACCAACCCCACATCTTGCTAAAAAAAAATGAAAATCATTCTGCATGAACTTGAAAAGTGTGGTCACCTAGATGAAAATTTGTGTGATAAGATCCTCAGTCAGTATGACAATTTTATCAAATATGTTGCCTCAGACCAAGAGTTCTTAAACTTTGACTACAAGGTCAATAACTTGGATACCCTTTTGTATAGTAAGATGGACCAAAAGAGCTGTGGAGTGAGGTTGTTGTTCACCTTCTCATTCTATCTCATGGCCAGGCGAGTGTGGAACGAGGGTTCAGTGTGAACAAATCTGTCAGCACCACCAATCTGGGAGCAGAAAGATTGATAGCAAGAAGAGTTATCAGAGACCACATTGATTCAGTTGGAGGTGTACTACAAGTGCAGCTTGATGCAGCTTTACTTGACTCAGTGAAAAATGCCAGGCAAAAGTACTTGACAGTACTAAAAGCACAGAATGAGAGAGACTCTTAAGCATCAAAAAAGAGAAAGGCAGTGCAAGATGAAGTTGATCAGTTGAGAAAAAAGCAGAAAGTGTTGGAAACATCTGTAAATTCCCTATTATCTGATGCAGACAAAAAGGCCAAGAAGGCCGAAGCATCTGTAAGCACAGCTAAAATGCGAGATCTTATCATGAAGTCTAACTGTTTGAGAGAAAAGGCTCAACAGACACAAGGTGAACTTCAACAAGTTTCATCTGACCTTGACCAAAAATCCAAATAATTGAAAGGGCTTTGATTGAGATTGTCAATCAAAGGCCTTTGGCTTTTAATTCTTGATTTTGGATTTTTGCCAGCTCAGGTCAGATTACAATCATTGTAATTTACATGTAGACTCTGGTTCTATCTGGAACCAGAGTCTACATGTAAATTACAATGATCGGTGTTGGTTCAGGTTGATGTTGTACTCATGTTTTGTTAGTCGAAGTACAATAAGTTCTGGTCTTCTTAATATTCTAAGCATCCTGAGAATAGCCGGGCCTTATTAATTATACATCATGGAATAATTTAATTGCTTGCTTTAGGGCACTGATTGTGTGAGATGATGAAAAGCATTTGTTACATGTAGTAATTTATTTTTAGATCAAAAGTCACAAGATTGTGTCTAGTCTAAATAATTTTTTTTATTAAGAATTAATGTTTGTTTTAGTTTTCCTGTTCATGTAATTTTGTATGGTTTTATATAATTGAAAGTTCTATTTTTCAAAATAAAAGTTAATTGTTCTTAAAATAAATTTTAATACCTGGAGTTGATTTTTTATCCGCGCCCTCGCCTTGGTGGATATGTACAGAAAATGATATTTTACCAGACATTTTACCCTCAGAAAGTGGTAAAAAAGGGTCTGGAAAAGGTCTGGAAAAATTTTGCCTAAAAAGGGTGGGAACCCTGCCTACAACGCCACGCAATTGATTTCACAGGACATTTGTTGATAAAGGGAAATGGCAAAACTAGGAAAGTATACATATGTCTATTTACATGTTGCTCTACTCACCACATTACCCTAGAAATAGTTGAGGACATGACAACAATATCATTCTTGCGGGCATTTCGTCGATTTTGTGCCAACTACTCAGTTCCTTCGATAATATACTGTGACAATGCAAAAACATTCTCAAGCAGTGAAACTGAACTAAAACGTCTGTATGACCTCGTGTCACATTAGGACACTCAACGTCACTTCGCGGACAAACGGATCAAATTCCGATTCTCAATTTGACAAGGACTACGATGGCAAAGAACACTCAGAAAAAGTGGCATATCGCCGCACACAACTAATTCAGAATTTTCAGACACGTTTTGAGAATGAATACCTCGCCTCACTACGAGAGCGCCACGTCTATGAAATTAAAAAGCAAAGTACGAACACTGACTTTATTAAAACTGGAGATGTTGTAATCATTCAACACAAAGATCAGCCGCGTCATGACAGGAAACCAGGGATTGTAACTGAACTATTGATGGGAATGGATGGGCTCACACGTGCTGCCAAAGTCAAAACAAACTCTGGAACTTCAAACAGGGCTGTAGCTCATCTCTACCCACTTGCGATGAACATTGAATTAAACAAGGACATTAAGAGTCCACGGTACAACCAGGCAATATCTGCAAAAAGTGATAAAGTGGGGGTCAACATTTCTGGCTCAAATTCCTACCATGGACTGGTCTTGGGGTAGGATGAAGGCAGGCAAAGCCATCCGGCGAAAAATCACACTGGTCAGGAATGGGGGGTATTAACTCATCCTATTTTTTTCAATGCATTAACCATTAGAAAAAATGCACAGTTTTGATGAAAATGACAAAAAGTTTTTATTTGAAAAAAAAACTTTCTGGACAAAGAAGTCCACTTTGCTTGGTATTGTTATATATTGATTAGATTGATTAGCCACGCCCACCACCACGTGCGTTTTGGTGACCACGTGACTTAACGCAGAATTAGGTCAGGAGGAGGAGCCGCGCGAGCTTCTGTCATGGATGAGAGTCATCCTGTATTGTGTAGCCGTAGGAAGTTTCTGATAATAAGTATGTTGTGAATAACCTGTCGCATTTGTTAGTGTCTTGTTCTGTATTGGATTGTGGCTGTCATGGAGGAACAACTAACGGGGCAGTCCCCCAAACACGACAGTATCATTGGAAAGGGGACATCAAGAACAATTTTTGGACACTTTTGTTTTATCACAGATTTCACCCCCTTTTGCGAAGAGCACACGTTTTTGGTACGTTATCATTAAAAAGTTAAAAGATAGCCTACTTCCACGGGGTATACCTCACCCTTTGCAGGGTGTTGGGCAACGGGCACTTCTACAGGAGATCAATATGGGACTCTATTTTCAGTTACAGAAATAAAATATTTGGCCGCTCTTAAGATGAGTTTGTGATTGCATGTATATTGCGAGGTGTTTGCTGCTTTTTGTATTTTGCACTGCATTCCATGATGGATTTGGAAGATGCCCTCTGGTCTCTTCTGGTTTATTCCTGTCTAAATAATCCTCCTAACATCTGGGAAGAATATACACAAGCAGCAACAGGTGCTCAGGACTACTGGTGATTGCGTACCTGGGCACCCCCAACCCATACTGCAGGCCTTCACGAATGCGTGATTCAGGGCAACACCACGGCCAGTATGGAATTCATCACGCAAGTTTACAACCTGGTGGTCACACAAAACAAGCGAGTATGGCTGATATCATTGACACCTGCGAGCCTGAGCCCAAAAAAACCAAAGATATCATTAAAATGCGGATTTTCCGCTATAAGCTGTGGAGTAGATTGTGGTCCGTTTACCCAATATCCAAAGGACACCAGTGTAGTTGGGCTGCAACATTGCAAGAAAGATATTCAGGCGCATTTGACCCGCCTAAAAGTTCGGTCATCCAGCAGGCGCAGGCGTGGGCATGTTGAACATGTTGAAGCTGGCACCATGGGCATTGCATGCAGTGACGTGGTTGAGTACGAATGACAGCTCATTGCGCTTCGAGCAGGAGTGTTCGACTTTGAATCCCCAAATCTCGACATTACGATATGCCCAGTTCATCGCTACAAGTTGGGTCTTTGCTGGATTCCGTCAAGAATGTGTAAACATCCTCTGCACAAAGCCACTTCCACCAGACGCCCACAAAAAGATCGTGGCATTTCAGCAAGCGTATCCAGGATGGTGTTCGAGAAGTGGAGAGTTCTTTTGCCTGTTGGTTCTGGTAAGCATCTAGCTCTGATTATGAATGGCTCATCAGCTCATTAGCTATCTCTTATATACCGGTACTATACTTGCACTTGGGCTACTAATAAAGGCCTGTGTCGTGAAGGGCCTTCTAAAATAATTTATTTTCTCGAGGACACCTGGAGAATCGATCGCTCGTGTCATATGTGCCTCTGAGGTTGAGTCCCAGCGAGAGTCAACAAATTTGTCGCCTCCAACCAGACAACAAACCACTTGATATCATGATATTGCCTTTCCTACAATGTAGGCTATGCACCCATGGTAATGACTACACTCGAGCACCTCATGTTCATTCATTCTAATATTTATTGCAGCTATTTGTAAAGACTGCGACAAAGAACAGCACATTCCTCATCCCTCTTCGAATATCTCAATGGAACAGAAGGAAAGCAAGTGGCTGAAGGATCTCCTGACCCGGCTTGCTATGTTCCTGTATAAATGAGTATAAATGTTTTCCTTGAATAAAAGGAGAGTGATTTTGTCAAAAAAATGCCTTCTTTAATTTTCATTAATTTCAAGGTCACAATGTAAAAGTTCAAGCATTGAAAATCAGCATTGTAACCAGTGATATTCATGACATGGGCTGGACATGCCAAAAGGAAATACTTGCAATGGAGATGATTGGACGAGACACCATGTTTACTCTACATACAGTGACGAACATTTATGTTGAAAGATTGTTGTCCATACTGTTTGCTTTAGTTCACAATTGCTTTTTCAGCCTGGCACTTCCTCCGCCTACGATGAGCCTCTACCATGTTCTAGTACAGAGGAAAGTATAGTGGGTACAGTGATTGTGGATATCGACCTTGAGGTGAGCTTGGTGAAGCATGATGGTCTCAATTACCTTAGGACCTCTTGGTGGTATAGGCGGGTCAATATATGGTTTTACCCCAAAAAAATTGCAAGAAAAGGTTTTATTGTTTTAACTGTATTGGGGGGTCACAGTGAACCCCAGAAAAAAGTCTCCCAATTTCTGACCACGGGAAAGGAGTTAATAGTACCACACAGTCAAGTTTTATCGTATGTTCTTTCACTTTCAGTACAGGGCATACTAGTGATACTGATAATGAGGACGCATTTCTGTTAGTGTTACTGCTAAAGTGGTAGATGATTGTTTTACTCAATGAAAAGTGTGAATCATAGTAATCCTTACTGACATTTACATTGTGGCTGATCAGTATTCAGCTAAGCCAATCACTGAAGAGTTCATCCAAATCCAACGCTAACACCACTCAGTCAATTCCACTAGTAGTATTCAATGAATGAAGCTCAAGATCATAGCAAACAGCGCAGTTGCATGTACTCGTTATTTTTTTTCCAGCATCAGAGTCGATCAACAGTAACATCTGACAGACAACAAGTCAAGTTGGTTTCTGATGAGATGGGAGGCAAAGGTGATGATAATTCATCAATTTCTTCTGCTGGGTCTACATGTATCATCCAGGTAAGACCACCGGTGACAAGAAAGAAAATGCCAAGGTCATGTGCCTACCAACACCACTTCTGATCATGATGAAGCTAGGTTGATAAAATGTACCAGTGAAAACATGCATCCATATACCAGGGGTCACCCATGTTTACTGGAAGTGTGCCTGCAAGAAGTCAAGTACCCCGTTAAGACCAGCGCCAGGGTATGCATCCGGTACAAGTACTTCGCATGACAGCCAGACCCCGTTAGCGAAAGATGATGTGTTGCTGAATTCGTGCCATGAATTGTTATCTAATGTTATATAATGATGAGTCATGGATTGGTCAAGGAACAGTTGCTATATATCTTCAATGATTTTGATGCAGAGAAGCAGTGTATGCTTCTGCATTGGTTTCTATCTTCTTCCTCTTCCTCTTCCTCTTCAGCGTTCAACCTGCCCAAGTAAAACTATAACCTCAGTCCTGTGGCGGAGATGTAGCGGCTTGTCGTCCATTTTCTCCATTTTCTCTCTGGCTTCAGAGAGTCTCGTGTGCAGCTCATCCAGATGCGGGGTCCAGAAGGGCTGGTAATCCTTCCCTCTTCCTCTTGGTATTGCTACCTTTGCTGCCTCTAGTATCGCTTTGTTGAAACGCTTGACATCTTTGCTTGAGCTGCGTCTGGTGAGGATGATGTCTTGACTATTTCTATCTGACACCAGTTTGAATTGGTCCCAAATGGCCTTTTTGTAATTCCAGCTGGGTGGGAGTCCTGTCTCGTTGTTGACTTGCTGTTCTACATGAATGATCACAGGTTTGTGGTCACTCCCTCCAAGTTGTGGGCAGACCTCTCTCCTGCTGATCCGTTGAACATCTTCAGTGGTAATGGCTAGATCAGGGGTGCTTGTAGTCCTCCATGATCTCGAGTAATAGGTTGGTGGGTCGTCTGGGTGATTCAACAGCTGTAGTTGGTGGTGTATCATCCAGTTCTCTACTTCCTCCCCTTTTGCATTGAGGTCCCTGTAGCCCCAGCTTGGGGAGTGGCTGTTGAAATCGCCCATTATAACCCAGTTTTTCGTGG
Organism: Lineus longissimus; assembly: GCF_910592395.1. Lineage (NCBI taxonomy): Eukaryota > Metazoa > Nemertea > Pilidiophora > Heteronemertea > Lineidae > Lineus > Lineus longissimus. The sequence goes on along the minus strand of NC_088324.1, from coordinate 1,660,632 downwards.
ATGGCTCTTGGTCGTGGAGTGAGATAGGCTTGTCAGGTGGGGAGTAGATGTTGTAGACAGTGAAGTTGTTCGCGTTCTTTAACTTCATCTTTACTCCTAGGTGTTCAGTCTCTTCTTGGCCTGAGTCTTGTGTGAGGGTGGCCGCTATATTGTTTCTGACCAGCGTGATGATTCCTCCCTTTGATATGTTAACCCTGTCCTGCCGGAAGGTCTCGTATCCTCTGATGGTAAATCTGTGGTCAGGGCTGAGATGTGTTTCTTGGACACAGCACACATCGATGTTATTAGATTTTAGGAAGGACAGCAGGTCTAGCTTCTTTTTTCTCACACCCTCAGCATTCCAGTGAGCAATTCGTAGATGTTTATTACCAGTAACATTGCTACAGGTGACCCTGGTACTTCCAGTCATCCTGTAGCCGCCTCCAGTAGCATGAGGTGGAGCCCCTCGAGGCTGAGGCCCAGGCGTCCTACCTACCTGTTGACGAACCATAGGTCTGACGCCACAACGAAATAAGTGCTTTGTATAGGCATTTTAGGTTGTGAATGCGTGCGTACCCGGTTAGACGCCAGTATGGCCGGTGTGCTCCGTCTTCAGTCAGGTTTTATATCAGAGTTTCCGTCTCCTAGTCTGGTTGCCATAACCCGTCTGAAGAGCCTAGACTACCCGGTTACCCCCAGGTGACCAGTCACATGTGTGTCTAGTTACCTGGGAGACATAGTTTCCGCTAGGCAATGCTAGGGGAAAGCTAGTCGGCCGTTGACCCTATGACGAGCTCATCCGCCCTGAGTGACTAGTAACCTTGATTTCTAGTCACCCACCTGAGACAGGTGGCACTGGGTTACAGGGCTACCAGTGGCAGGTAGTTAGCCTGACCTGACCTGTTTCTATCTGATGTCCATGAAATTTCGTTCAAATATTGTAAGCTGAGGCAGAGATGATGAAACAAATATTCATCATCATATTCATGAAGGAGTCTGTCATGAAAGAACTGAAAACCTGATAGTGATAGTGACTTCAAGGTGACCGAGGATGACTATCATAAGGCCAGAGTTCTCACTCCCGTCTACCCCTGCCTCTGGCCTTCTACCTACTTTCAACCCTCAGGAGTCACATTTTCATATCTAAGTCACTCCACAAACCTTTGGCAGATTTGAAGCAATATTCCTGTTTGTCACTGTTACAATACACCTTGGGATTTCACCCCTGACCATAAAATTCCTAGGCTAAGGTCTGCATGGTCTGTGTGTTAACAGAACATGTAAAGATAACTGGACATCACATGATAAGCAGTATATCGCCACCTGATGCATTGCAATTTTTTTAGCTTAAGTTGATATTGGACAGATAGTTCTGACCTTGCTACAGGGAGTCTGTGTCAGTAAGTAGGCCACGCAATAGCATACATTATATAGGCCGTAGGGATGCGTACTATTTTCAAGTTAGGTCGAGATAGAGGCAAGGCTGTAATATTGGCTCTTTTATAAACTAGACCACTCTATCACAGGATAAATGTACTGGGATATTTGAATATTGTATGGCACACGCTTCGTCACAGTGTGCTTGAAACTGAAATGGAACACGAAAATAGCATGGAATCTGTCATGGGTTTGTGGAGCCCGATATAGTGGTGACGCAAAGGCATGAACTGTTATAGACACCCTTGGGATTTGCCTAAAATTTCTAACGGGAACTGAGGTTCCAAAAGTTGAATGTCCGGGGAACAAATGATTATTGGCTCACTGTCTATAGTGACCATTAAAGTTGTATGGGTTTTTTAACCTCATTTTGCGATAACCTCGTTTGTCCATAAGGGCTGACCGATTCGGGCGCAATCGGCATCATTGGCTGTGTTTGGCATCATAGGAGTGTCTCGTGAAGTGATTTTGGACAACAAACCATCGTATATATCTGTTTTTTTCATTTTTCCATGTAATTTTGAACGCCCCTTTTCCAGGGTGTTATTCATATTGATTTATTATGGTCATATGAACGTACATTCGTACAAGGGGATGAGCTTACTATGTTCCAACAAATCGAGTACATTCGCAAAATGTAGATTTTTTGGATGCGTGTGAGTAGTGCAAATCGGCCACAAACAATTTATTCCATTTGATTCCATTTGATTCCATCGACAAATATTTAAAGAAAAGAACGATAATCGTGCCAGTTCGATAGTTTCAGGTTTGATTAGTAAGGTTTGATCCGGGGGTGTGATAATGATATGCTACATTAGCCGATAATCAACCTGGGATCGATGAAGTATTGCAGGTGTATGACTGTATGCAACTAAGCTTATGGTGAGCATTCGGAACGAGGTAATCACCGTAATTCCCGTCATCCATTAATGTTTACATCGTTCACTGCTTGCTTTCTGTACAAAATCAGTAAGTTTTCAGATGTCGAGGTGATGGAAATACTCATCAAAGTGTCAATTAGTTGTCTGTGAATCGCTGGCAGCATTGGTATGACCTGGTTTGGGTGACACTGACTGACAGAGTTGCACTTGCAGCCTGATGCGGATGGCCGGTGAATTCTGAAGTCAACGTATACGTATAGGCCGGACATCCTAAACAGCGTCCACCAGCGTCCACCAGGTTTCAAAGTTATCAAAATTATATTTTCTTGACATTAATCAATAAAATAGGTTATTTAAAACATATTTTGCAAGTTTTATTGCAATATAGCTTCACACCACAAGTTTGTTGTGGCAATCTACGTCATCATGTCTTTAGTGGCCGCATCACCATCAGGGACACCATGCTAAGTCACATAAAGTGTGTCGTGGAGGTGTGTCCGCCAGACTACCGCGTGATTGGTTGACCTAGTTGATATATGTGTCAATTCGTTGTTTTTGCGACGACCAATAATGACGAATCATCAGCAAGAGTATTGACTTGTCGTAGTGGCCGGTAAGGGCGATGGGACGAGGCCTTATCACTAAGTCCGTAGTGTAACTAGTTGTAACAACCCTTCTTGGTTTATGCACATTTTGCAGTATTTATACCCTTAAAGAAGCAAATGCTTTCAACACATATAATCTGTGCCTCTTAATGATTCAGCGATATCTAGAAATCATCACTTGCGTGTTTCCAGGGAATGTGAAGATTTTTTTCATATTTTTGCATTTTTCTCCAAATATAGGGTTTAAAATGTGCCTTAGCCTGATTATACTTCTAAGCTCTTCAATTCGTACTCGCATTTTAGTCTGGTGGTCCGCCATCTTGGATTCAGTAAGTGAACCAATTGGTCCAGTCCCTGTTGACAACATTATAGCAATCATTTCTCACAGTGAGCCATTATCGCCGAAGGGCTTGATTTATATATCTTTATCTCTAATCCCCCTGAAAGCCATAAACTTCCAGGGGTACTGTTTCCGTAGCCCCCGCCCATACGCAAGTGTCCGGAACCTGAGCAATGTCAAAACATTAAAGCTAAGTGTAGACACCCCCTCCCATATACACAAATAGAAGAAGAAAATGCCGTGACTAAGTTAATTTTTGTTTTTAATCATTTTTTATCATTTATATTACATGGCGACCTTGGGCAGGACTTTTTTCTCATTCTTTCCCCGTAAAGTTAGCAGACGAACACGTTTCGGACGGACAGGTACACGTAGAAGTTGATTTGGACGTGGCATGTGGAAATGAAAGTACTTTTCATCAAACCTTTGTGGTGCTACAACAGTTGTCCAACATGAACATTTGTCTAGAGCATGTTAAAAATGCAGTGGAGTAACGTGTACAGTGTCGTTTAAACTCGATCCGACTACTCAAAAGGACGTTGGTGGTTGTCTCAATGCGAAAGGCATGAAATTCTAATAGATGTCTTGAATATCATGATATACATATAGATTTATGGACATAGGAAAGAATGTCGATAGGAGATGTAGTTTCGATACATCAGGATTGGATTGTACAGTACGGTACGCAAATTGTAATAGATTACGAACTATGATGATAGGTGAAAGTTCGGCATAAGTAGAAAAGGAACCCCTTGGCTTGTGCGAGACACAATGCTTGTGTGGAAATCGTAGTTCTGCGGCAATACGGCCCGAGTGAGCACATACCAGAAACAGCAACCAGGAGAAGGAAGAGAGCCTGAACACGAAAAACATTTGGACACATCAGATCAGCAAAACCCGCTCATGTTTGACTTTCCAGTGAACTGTAGACAGTGTTTAGTGACTCTTGTGAATGTCATCAATGGTACAGTTGATTTGCTGCAGTTGGATGCATTGGAATATACTTTAAAGGAATAACTCTATGGATGATTTGGTAAGTAGAATTAAATTTTATTCGTACGTAAGGGTATAAAATCAGACCACCGTTGATCACACTGCTTAGTTTTTGTGGGTCCAATTTTCTTCATCGTTTTCTTGTTTCCTTATCTCTTTGTAATCATGGCAGTACAATTACGTCCAACAGACTATCTGAATTCAGATGTTATGTTAAGTATCTGCAGGACAAACTCGAACATGAGAAGGAGCGCTTCGAGTTGGAGATCTGGATTTGGACACCGGGAGGCCTGCTTTCAGCCTGTCAAATGCTTCAACGACAAGTGTTGGATCTGCAAAATCAGCGAAATCGACCACAAAAGCATCACTGCCATCAGAACCTATTCCTGGGACAAGTACTGCTGAAGAAGACAATGTTGCTATGAAGACGTTCGTTAATGGTTGGTATCACTTTTACCATGTCCTGAGGGGGCTCTGTTTGGTTCATTCTTGAATGGGGACATACCCCTTAGATAGCTATCTCTGGAATTGTCAGTCCAGTTGGGTTCTGTGGTCCATATTTTCAGTTGTTGCCTTTTCAAAACTGACATGAATTCTGACTTCCTTTGTGATTTCTGGTTCTTCGATTAGGTGCAATTTTTTGGCGTCAGTTGGTATCTGGTATCCTGGGCCCCAAAAATCAATTTGTGCTCTTAACATGGAAGAAGAAAATGGGCCTAATTGGTGAATCAGCAAGAAATCCTAATTCATGTCAATTTTGAAAAGGTGATAAAATATGGACTGGGCAGAACCCAAACTTTCAGGACTGACTTGTTATCAACTTGTTAATAACTTTGCAAAAGAATCACAAGCCATCATCAGTTGTAGAAACGACATGCATTTTATGAGTTGCTATCATTTTGGGTCACCCTGTATGGGGGAATAAACAGGGTTTTTTCCTGTGTGGCAGAGAATATTTATAGACGGTATCCTGTGTACATACCAATGTATGAACAACTATACCAAGGCAACAGTGGCAACTGAAACCACACGACATGCAGTCCCTTACTTATACTCGCCTAACTGTAGTCTTATCAAAACCTCATTTTGAAATTAAAAAGTTCCTCCAAGCTTACATGTAGTATTTTGTTTCAGACTTTTCAAGACGAAAAAGGAAACGTAAATCTGGTCAAGACCTTGCTGAAATTTTGCAAGATTTCTACAAGAGGCAAGACCAAGCCCAAAAAGAGTTCCGTGCGAATGAAGAAAAAGTGAGACGGCAACAACCTGAATCTGAGAAAGCATTAAGAGAGCAAGAATTTGAACAGCAGTTCAAAACGAAGAAGATGATGATGGGATTTTGTGGCAATGCACCTGGTAAGTGTATAAATATCTTCAATTCTCTGTATACATTTTTGATAAGTTGGATTAACCAAAACCCATGTCATGTGGGTGGGGTGGGAAAAAGCATTTTGTAACAAAGATGATAAGATTCAAAATCCATCTTATTAAAAAAAGTGTGGCCTTATGGAGTTGGAGCAACTTTGAAGTCATGGGGATCTCCATGGGCATCATATCCATGGTGCCAATGTGTGGTCTACTCAGTTTCGGAAAATTCCTTCTTGGGAAACGTTTCTACCCTTACAATAAATTCCGTCCCTTTGGTACATTGTACATATTTAGGAATCACAAGTGGGGCAACCTGACCATTATTCCTTTCCATTAACAGGTAACATGGGTAATGTGCGCCCATCACCAGCCTTGCCTCCCATGCCTGCAGCACAACCAATGACATATAGGCCTAGACCCATGAGACAACATTTTCCAATTGCTGCTCAAGGGATTCCTTCACCAGAGTCTGGGTATCAATCAATGTCTAGCCTGATGGCAGCACCACTGGATGATGCATCTCAACAGTACCGCAGCAGCCTATATGGGGCGATGCCTGACATATATAGCTACCTCATCGAAAGCAAATGGCGATGAATTTTATCTGCTAATTTTAACGATTTTACCCCGATAATCCAGTTCCACGTACAGGACACAGATCGAAAATGAATTATGAATGTCTAATGAACACTTTGTCAATGTTTAGTGGTACACCTGGCCGTGCTATGTCTGTCATTCCGGAAAATAACTCTAACATCTAGGTACCTGTCCTCGATCTAGACAGTCACAATGTGCCGAATGTACACGTTGATGTGCATGTAATGCCCCCCCCCCCCCCCCATGTAGTGATGATACCATAGACAATCCGGAGCTGGTGACAAGTTATGTCCGGATTGCAGTGCCAGTGAGCCAGCTGTAGGAGAGTCCAATGCCAAGGATCTCATGGATCTAGGCCTACACGAACATGATGTTGAAACTGTAAAGCTGAGCAGTGCAAGTGTCGTCACTGTTGACAAGCTGTGTCTGTTAGATCACAAGCAGGATGGCCGTGCCAGTGATGTTGAGCCAGCTGTAGGAGATGCGTCTAAGGCCAAGGACCACCTAGGCCTGCACGAACATGATGTTGAACACTTGATGAAACCTGAGGCTGACATATCCTTTCACGTGGATGGTTCTTGCATTGACAATGGAGGCAGTCACCCAAAAGGTGGCTGTGGGGTGTTCTGGGGGACCGATCACCCTTGGAACACCTCAACGGCCCTTCCTGATTCTGCGGCAAAGGCCACAAGCTCGAGGGCTGAGTTTTAATTGCGTAATGAGAATTGATAAAAGCATCTGAAGCTGAAATACTGTCAGTAATTAGTGACTAGCTAACATTTCAAGACTATCTGCAACAACAGTTGGCGACTTGCGTGCAGGACCTTCAAGAAGACCCATCATCCTGTTCATGGTGAAAGTTGTCGGGAGCGTTGTGCTGCCTCGTTTCTCTATTCAACAAGCGCAGGGGAGGAGAAGTGGCCAGGATGAATTTGTCATGTTTCATCGAAAGACCGCAGTGGAACGCACGTCTGGCAAACTTGTTGTATTTTCAGATAAAATATATGAAATGCGGGCAAATCTAGCTGCAATTGATTGGAATGAACATATTGGTCGAGAGCACACGTCCTAAAGGACAGTCATGGATGTACGCAACCCTAGGAGACAAGTTGAAATTCGCATTAAAAAGGAAGTCATACCAATTTTGGGATACTATATGAGAAAAATTTATTACAAGGAGATTTTCCCTTTAAAACAGAATGTCCCAAACCCCCATGGGTGTCATTGGACTGATCCAACATGTGAGTAGCGCCTTTGCAATGGTTTTATTTATTTGTTGCATCTATGTCTTGTCATTCAATGAACACCAGTTGCAGACAAGGAATGGTTGGGTTCAGGAACAATTCAGCTAAATTATTCCATCTTATTTTGTATTCATGTATTACATTTTATTGTGAATGTTTGGTAATCTGTTTTATCATGTGATAAAGTCTCAGGACTCATGACTCATGACGCCTGACTCATGAACATTTTTGCTCCAACCTTTCTTCAGTAATTTCAGCCCATTGGGCAGTGCAAAAAGACAATTAAGTATAGGTAATGAACTATGATATGCTATAGCCGATATTGTCGGGTAGTTTTACTAAATATGTGCTAATACGATCCCAGAAAATGGTTCGAAATAGTGACCGCCCATCGACCTCGAAGTACAAACAACAACAATCATCCAATATGGCGGACTCGAGTACAGAAAATGTAAACATGCCGGAGCTAAACAAGGACATGTCTTCTTTCGACGTGTTACAACTACCATCTGCTGCAAACAAACAACAGGTCTGTGCTGCGTATAGAAAGTTAGCAAGGTTATACCATCCGGACAAAGTGTCTGAAACTAAATCTCTCACTGCAACGAAAAACTTTACGATTCTAAATAATGCATACGTTGAAGTGGAATATTGGACCAAAACTAGATTTTGTCACAATAATATATGCATATAAACTTTCAATAAATGGCACCTGATAAACTTTATTTCTCCGTAGTTTTCATTATTTTGGCATTTTTGTGTGCCTCTCTTTCCGGCCGAACGAGGAAAAAAAACACCTTGAAAACGCTCGGCAATCTTCGGTAATCTTCGGCAGTGACGTCATTACAGGGAGCTCATACTGCAAACAATAATTTGATAATGGTTGAATGCATTGTTCAGCTGTTTTGAATAGCCGTATTTGTTCTCGATTATGCCCAACTATTGTGTAGTTGGGGGCTGCAAGAACGAGGCCAATGCCGCACTTGGCATTTCGACGTTTGCTTTCCCGGCTGTTGGGTCGGAGTAAGGGCCGCATGGGTAAAATTTGTACAGAGGTCGAGGACTGGGTTCCAGGAACCTGCCCCAGGCAACAGATCGGCTGTGATTTGTTCAAGGCATTTCACCAGCGATTGTTTTACCCAGCCTCCAGATATCATGTTGGGGAATGGAAAAAGGTAGGCCCCTAATATGTTCCGCCGACGATATATAGCTAATAGTAGCCTACTAAGTAAACAATGTCATCTGGCCCGTAGTAAATAGCAAATTGCTCAACCAAACAGCATGTGCATTTTACATTACAAAATGTACACTTATGACATGATGTACAGTAAATGTAGGCTAGGCACACACTATTATTATATATTACGTGGGTATCTTTTCTGAGGATATATCATTGCACATGCATTTGCAAACACTGCACAGTGCCAGTGGCTTGTGATTGTGTGCGTGTGTCAGTCAGTGCAGCCCGGAGTGGTCAATCGCAAGCAACTGTGTTGCAGTGGTCTGCATTGAATCGAAATCATGGTCATGGAACTAAAGAGTAGGTTGCGCTAAACTGACGGCATCTCAAATCCTATAGTTCTGCCCCCCCCCCCCCCCCGATACCTAGAATTGTTTTTCTTTGTGGACAGCTTGGCCTTTGACCTTTATCTGGTATCTGTCATTTTGTCTAATTTCTAACCGCACCCTCACAAAATTTTAAGTTCATCCATATCATTTCAGGGTTGTGCTGCGTAGAAAGAAGGATGCAGTACCCAGCATTCTCTTTCCAGAAAAGGCTAAGGTTTCGAAGGGGCCAAATGGTGCCATCAAGAAGAGAGAGAGGAAGCGTGTAAGTATCAACTGGATGCACTCAAATCCTGTTAACCCGACGGCGCCCTTACTGTTAGGCTGTAATAATAGACAACAGTTCTATACTTTTTAAGTTTAATTATCGCGGTACCTCTTTCTCTTTGTATTTGCTTATAGAAGTTGTTAATTTCAACTAGCTTAAATAAAAAAATCATGATGCCATGTACAGTACATAGGGGCCTAATGCCATACATCTATACGATGATGATGAGTCCCAAAGCAATGACATGATTACAAGTCGGCATGGTGTGAGTGCGATCATGGTGATTTGATTTTGATCTTGTTTACTTCATTCAATTATGGTGATTTGATTCTCAGATTGTTGCTGAGGCAGTGGCAGAGTATGATGCTCTATACCCCAGTGTTGTGGTGCGAGCCTTAACTCTGGTTTTGACAATCTTGATCTTACAGTGCATAAACCTCTCAGAAATCTCTAGCCCAACTAGAGTTTCAATGGGACAAAATAGCCTGTAGACCGTGACCTGACTCTACCAGCAGTGGTGCATCGGTTCCTGAGCGACAGAGCAGAAGTTCCCTCGGCAAAGGTGAGTTCTCTCTTCTTCTTCTCTTGGAGTTCTGCAATCTTCTTCCTGTCTAGCCATTCAACTTCGTTGCTTCCATGCAGTCTTGGTCACTCCCGAAGGCTTTCTGCTCTGTGCTGAGAAATCCCAGTATTTATACCAAACCGATAGCGTCAGGACGCATCCCCAGCACGACAACAGCTGGGAAAACCCAATTATTATGCAAATTTGACATAGCTATGACGTCAATGGACTCTAAAAATAGCAAGTTGCGGTAGAAACAGACGATGCTTAAAGTGAAACTTATTCAGCGGTTTCCAGGCTCATGGAAACAAACTTAACACTTAAATTTAACTGTGCCAAAGTTAAGCGGCACCAACACCCAGTACATCTTTTGAAGCTGAGGGCTTGACCGATGTCGGAGTTGACCATCAGGACATACCTGAAGCCTCAGGTATTCATCCTTCCTGCTTCCATCTGTCAAGAAGTTTAGGTAAGTCTACTCTAAGTCCACTGTATGGCATGTGTTTGTATTGAAAATTTAAATCTAATTAATCATTTAAACAGCTGCACCGTACTTCAAGGGCAGATCCAGAGTTGACTTAAACTAGGGGATGTAACCCTTCTCAGTGCGACCTTAATGGGTTTCAGGGGCACTCCCCAAGTAAAATTTGAAAAAAGTGAAGTGCTCTAGTATTCCGCTGCCACCCCCTCTAAATCTGCCTATGTACTTGCTATGTTACCTAGACACAAGACTGTTTTTAAACTGAAGCTTCTTTGCAGTTTGGCATGAAGATATCCCCCAAAACCTCCAGCCATGTTGTCAAAAAGAAAAGGTAAGTAAATCTTTTTAACTCTGCTGACAAGGTCAACTAAGCTAGTAAAATGGTTCAAATGGTGTCTGTCTGTCTGCTGTCGGTAGGCATCAACCACAAGGGTTAGGAAGCTGAGCTTGGGTCAGAAGTCACTAAGTGCAAATAGGAAAATAGCATTAGAGATTATTTTCACAAATCTAATTCTGATTTATTTTGAATTATAATAATCAGAATCATAGGAAAGCAAAGAACCTCCCATGATCTATGGTGTGCATGCAGGAGCAGTTGTTCCCATTAGATTGAAAGGTCTGCTCTTTAGCAACTTTTGTTTTCTCTTTTTCAGTTGAATGCATTCATTTTCCTGCATCAGCTGTAGCACATAAACGTGTTCAGGTGCGAACACAACCGGATGTCCTGAAAAGGTCAGAGAGCAACCAGTTTGATGGTCAAACTCCAAATGTAAGCAGTGACCTGCCAAAGCCCACTTGCTGAATACCCAAAGCAAAGGCACAAGAAGAGCAAATGATGGTAGTCTCAATGGTGGTGATGTTGAGCCCAATTGATCAGTGGACTCGGTCATTGATGTGAAAGAAAATACAAACTGTATTGTAATTAAGATGCAGGCCTCTAGCGTTCCAAGCTTGGCTGGACTTATGCACATCCACATACGGTCCTCCAGTGGACAGGGGCACAAATGGTCATCGGTTTTATGCAAGATTCTCCTCATCTGTGTTTCAATCGTCAGACAGCGCTAGTGCCCAACCATCTCCGGTCAGTGAATTTATCTTCGGGACTATTTCAATAACTGTCTACAATTCAAAGGAGCCGAAGTTAAACGTACAAGGCAATTCCTACTTGTTGTGGTACATTGAACACCTGTCAATATTGAAAAAAAAACCTTCTTGACGGGGCACCAGTCCATTCTCAGGTCGCGGATGCGCAAACTGCCAATGAGGATTCTCAAGTTGTCGCATGTGCAAACCAGAACGGAGATGTACAGATCCACGTCTCAGATAGTGATTCCATCACCCCTGGCCCTGAAAATAGTGGTATCCTTTAAACTGTGGTCCTGTCTCAGAACTCTGAAATCTCCATCTGTAAGTTTAACTGCCCTTAGCCCTGGTATCAGTGGGAGTGCCTGCCCTGGTGATCCTCCTGGTATGAATTCTGACCCATGTCCAGAGCTGATAACTATTCTGAAACGCATGGACACAATGGAGAACCAGATTGTTTCGGCTCTAAATCAATCAACAAGTCAGTCTCTTCAGGACAAAATTAACTCTTTGTCTACTTCGTTAAGTGCAGCTAACGACAAGATCATGCACCAATAATCCGCGTTGGCGAAATTCGAAAAACAAACGGCTGTGTCCCCAACTGCAGACGTGCAAATCCTGAAACTGAAAGCTGAGGTTTCGATTTTAAAAGCAGAGAAATCCAGTCTTGTGAACGAAAACTCGCGCTTATCGGCACAATCAAAAAACAATCTTCAAAGTCTCCAACCAGCTCTCTCCTCCGTGGATGCAATACGTGCAGATCTAAACCTTGCAAGACTTGAATCTGAAACAAAGGACGAAATGATCCAGTCAAATGGATGATGAACTCAAATCGTGTGCCGCGAAACATGAAACTGCTCAGTCACATATTCAGGATTTGTTAAATAAATCGAATGCCACACTGGGCCAAACTGTGACGAGGGTTTTCAGCGTGTGAATATGAAAAAGCCAAAGCAACCCAGAAAGAAATTGACCACACCGGATGAATCCCCACAGGAGGCAAATGTCAATGACAATCACAAGGTAATGAGAGCACCTACCACGCCGAAAGCCCCTCCTCTGGTGCACAAGGATAACGCATGCAGGAATGCGCTCGAGCCTCCGCAAGCTCACCTTGTAGTTACTAACTCTCTCGGTAAAAACTTGGACTACAAGCGGCTACGTGTCGCACGATTCTGGTATTGTTTTATGCTAACTTCCAGGTGCTAAAATCGAGGACATTGCAAAATTTATCCAGAACGACCCACGGTGCAAAGGTTCCTTCGTGTCGATTTCCATCTTGGCTGCGACAAATAACGTTGGTTAAGATGACAGTTACGATCTGTGACCCTCCAGTACAAAACAGTACACTTGGGTCAAATTGAAGAAATGGAGATAATGGTGTCAAATGAAAGAGTATAAAAACCTCTTTTCATTGGTACCTGAATTCTAAGAATCGGACAAAAATTGGCAGAGATATGGGAGTTTTAAGTTTTGAATTTTAGTAATTCGGGGAAATGCAACTTTTGACAAAAATGGTCTTGAAGACGATCAATATAAACTCCTTAGCAACATACATCCATTTTCAAGCGAATGAAATGAAATTCACACCATGTATTACTCATAGATAGACCAATATATTCATGAAATTTCAAGTGAAAATTCCATCAGGAACATTATCAAACATCAGTTTCTTTTTTTACAAAATTTCATTTTTTTGTCAGATCACCCGGCAGATACACTGCAGCAGTTCACTTCATCCACTGTCCTATCACTTATCAGAAATCAAACAATATCACTGTTTTTATAGTCTGTACATTGCAATAGAGTTTAGAATGTTAGTGAGGGCTGCGGCTACGATCTACTGCACCCCTGCCACGGCCACGCCCTGCGCCACGACCACGCCCTGCGCCACGCCCATCTCCGCGTCCCCTTTTCCCTCTAGTGTTGTCCTGTCTAGCAAGATGTCCATTTTCCACTGGAATTCCACTCTGATGCACAAAAAGTATGACCCACTGGCAATAACACTGCAGGCTATACACCCAGATACTTCTTTGCATATGATTGCTCTCCCCCCAAGAAGAGAAGACAGATGTTTTTATGAAAGGATTCCAGGCTCGAACGACACTCTTGATGACATTTGACAAAAAAGTTTGAGGTCGATGAGGGAAAAACAACTGTGGATGCAGCAGGAAAAGTTGATTGCCATTAGAAATGTGACTGCTAAACAGGAAAAAAAGGATCTCTCAAAAGTCTGCGACAAATGGTCAAATGAAAAGAATTGAAAATATCTATGTTGAAAGGACAGTTATGCACCTCAGCAGCCACATTGGAACAACATTGCAAAGAAAGCCCAAGACACTTTAAAAAGAAAACATCAAAAACTGAACGCAAAGTATAAGGCATTAAAAGCATCTCACAGGATATCTGCTACAAATGAACAGGAGACAGGCAATCTTGAAGTTAAGATCTGCAACAGAGATGAAGAAATCAAACAGCTCCAACATGACAAAGCAGTGTTTGAAGAAAGAGTGAAGGAATTGGATGCAGATGTGATGCCGACAAAGACTGATGGAAAGTCCTGTTCCCCTGACATGCGCATGATGGTGTATGATTGCATCGTAAATCAAGTTCCCACCAGCAATGTCCAGAACATAATTAAGAAGTTTGCCCTACGCTGTGGTGTTACTTTACAGGATGTGCCTGCCAGAACCACTGTGGAAGCCATGGCACGGGAACTTGGTGTCATAGCAGAACTGCAAACGGCAAAAGTAATCATAACCGAGAAAGACAAAACCATTGGTTTTGACGCCACCACTCAAGAGGAAGTCCACGTTAACGCTATTCATGTCACCACCAAAACGGAGTGCTATGCAGTTTGTTTTTTAGACATGATTTCGATTTATTAACTAAAGTATTTATAGGTTACAGAAAGATACAAGCCCAAGGCTGACGCAATGCATTATTAGCCCTGGGCATAGAAACAAAATTTAACAATACAGATATCTACAGTAATGGCAACGTAAACATAAAAATCAAAGTATGCCTGCATGAGGAGAAAAATTAAGAAATGTTATGAAATATAAAGAAAAGAATAGATGTAATTTGTAACGCCAGGGGGCAGACTGGGTATTGGGCCGGATTGGAGGGGTTGGGAATGGAATCGGGAAGCAAATGAGGGGGGGACTACTTGTTTTGCGTTGCTTTGTGAATGCAGGTGGAGAAGGAAGTAAGGAGGTGTGCGCGTGGGGGCGAGACTCAGTCAAGTTGGAGGAGAGCGGCAGTCGAGTATATACAGAATTTGATGATTTTCAAACCAAAATTGCACCACTGCGCATGCATGTGACCTAGTATATCATGAGTAGCACACTTAGATCTAATAAACAGTCCACATTTGATTAACTTTGGCTCACTTTAAAGGTATTAAAACGGAGTTTGAAAGTTGACTCATAACTACCCAAATTTGGCTGTAGCTTCCGTTTAACGCGACCGATTTCAACGCTTTTTTTACCACTTTGTAGAGGACAAAATTCGGAGTTCTACTAAACGGCCGCCAAAAATAACGCAAAAACACAAAACACCAAAAAACTCATAAACGTGTTTAGGGACTCCAGCCAATTTGTAGATGGTGCTGCAAACAATTGCGTTGTCGGAACTGCTGATGGGTATCAAAGGAGTAATGAAAGGAAATTATTCACACCTTGGACAAAGGGGGAACAAAGGAAGTGATCAGAGGGATTAGTGGCTGTGAGCGGTGTTGTGTCTCCTGCTTTATAATACCTCCATATTCAGCGTAAGGAAGGCGCCCTAAAACTGCGAACTCTGGCATAATTCGTTAACCTGTTGCGTTATAGTGATATTATAGTTTAATTTCAACTTGGTAAATGGAGACAATTTTTTAAAACGTCTAGACCCATCCTGAACAAAGAAGACCACGATGTTCTTGCACGAAAACTTTACCGTTGGGACGGATTAGCACAAAAGCCATCGGGAAATAGCCATGCGATAAAAAAGATTAGGAAAGGGAGCAAAGAAATTATAATGTCAACAAATCGCCAGTACAAACGGCTTTCTGAATGGTGTCGAAAGAATCAGTCTAAAAATTGTAGGGTTCATCACGCTGAATATGTTGACAACGAAATGCTTCGAGGAGGTGAACAATTACGAATTTTTGACAACAACTACAAGATTATACTGTGTATTGATGAAATCCTGTGCATCCCACACAGGGGTTTAACATTTTATAAGTTTAAAAAAAAAATACTGGGGAACTTTCTGTGGCTTAACAACCTTTAGACCTTACTTAAGAACATCATGGAAGAGAAAAAAAAATTCGCTTAACTTTTTGGGAAAAAATACTTTTTTGAAATTTTCACTTCTCACAGTATGTAACGGCCTGGAAGGGGTTAATAATGATAAGAACGCCTTCTTCTAATGTCATGGAGTAGACATAACATGAAAAGGAAGAAGAATACATGAATTTTGCTTCCAATTTTATTCAAAAAATTGGTTTCCATGGCAACATAATCATATGGAGTTAGAACATGTTTACACATGCGCCGAATTATATTCTCTGACAGTTTGTGTCATCATATTGGCAACGATGTACTTCAGGTAAGCAGGTCTAATGCACATGTACTGGTGGCTGTAGAAACCAAAGAACTGTACAAATATACTAGTACAGTATAACCTGTCTACTGACAAAAGTTTGTCCTTAAGAGAGAGGTGTCTTGATTGAAGAGGTCAAATGGAATAGTAAAAACATATTTAAAGGTCAGTAGCCCCGGGTTTGCTCATACCCCTCTAAACACTATTTTCCCCATTTCTCATAACATATTATTGACTTATTAATCAATAAATTTCGATGTACACCTCCAACGAGCTCTCAAATAGAAGAAATGTACAGAAGACAAATTCGTCTGCTAGCCCGAACGCAATCGGGGCCTTCGGAAACGCTCGTGAACATCAGTAGATTTTTACCGGAAATGACATCATGTCCTGATTCACTTTGAATGTGTACTGTATTCTTTGTACATGTTGTAGCTGAGTAGTGAGAGTGTTTTTTAGAATTCCTGCGATATTATCAAATTTGTGACTATTTTCTGCGGCCATGGTGTATTGTGTGGCGCCTAACTGCACGAACGATATTAAGAGGAACAATGTGAAGGCAGATAATACACATTATCATGAATTTCCGAAGGAAAACAAGGACAGATCGAGGCGCTTGTTGTGGATTAGAAAGTGTAAGAAACTTGAATCATGGAAGCCAGGTCGCTCTGCCACACTGTGTTCTAAACATTTTGCTTGTGACGAATACGAAAGGGACCCAGATATATGCAGACAGCTTGGGATGCATCTGTTTTTAAAGAAGACTGCTATTCCTACAGAATTTGATTATACGTTGCCGATGTTCATGAGGCCTGCCGAGGCTGTTGGTGTGCCTACCAAGAGGAAAGCGGCAAGGAAAGAACGGTCGTTGGTTTCGAAAAAGAGACACAAAGAAGTAAGTTTATTTGATTATCTGGTTGCCTAGTTTTAACAGGCTAGCCATAGCCAGGAAATTCTTATGCCTGATACACTGCAGTCATGCCAGGTCCTAAGCCTTACATCATGCCTACATCATGTAACATGCCTGGTCACACACACATATCCATGCAGAGACAAAGTCATATCTAGGCTAGCCAGGTAGTAGGCCTATCAACCACAGAGTAGGCCTAGGCTAGGCTAGTGTAGACTTATAGCCTGCCATCAATTTACCTTTCTGACATAGCCTAATTCCTTCTTATGCTTTCAGACTCTACTTGCTGCAATTCAAGCTGTAGAACCAGATGATCATGATAGGCCTAACGGAAGCCTTGAGGTAGAAGAAACCCTTGCAATGCCAGACACGATGGTTGCCGAGATGGACGACCCTGACCTCTTGCCCCTCTCCGACACTGCAACAGTCCCAGAAGAAAGTGGACAGAAATCTTATGAAAAGGTACTTGAAAGTTACTGTTGTGAATGAAATGAAAAAGGAACCAAATGTCTTGTCAACATCAACAATCATACAACACCCTTTAATTTATTTTTATGTCAGGAATATTGCAGCACGGGAATGCAGAGCCGGATTGTTATTTCATTTCCTAAAGGCGTACAAGTCAAACCACCGATGAAAGATAAGGAGACATTTACGCGTCATCCTCTGCGCCTTTCAGTTGATTGTCAAGCTACAGTAGCAATGTGCTCCGTCTCTACACAGACAACACTCGCTTATGTCACAATCCCCATTATTCAAGAGGAAGATGTCGAGGAAGAAGAAGATGTGACAGATGACGATACATCGGTGGACGATGGAGACGAAGCCACAAAAGATGATGATGAGTGGCTGCCCAGTGAAGATGACGAACATTTGGAATTTGATGAGATGACTGGAGATGGAAATGTGTATGTAGTAATTCAGATTATAAAAAGAAACTGCTTTATGTTAGAAGGCTAATCTTCATATCAACACTAATTGAATGATTGAATTAGAGTGTGATATGTCTTATTGCAGTGACAACAGAGATTTCAGCCCCTATGAGCAGACAAGCTTGCCAGACGAGAGGAAATTCATAGTTTTCGAGTCCTGCCTACGAATGCTGTTTTTGTTTTGCCAAACTTGCCATAAGCCTTGCAAGGTCGCAATCCGGGTGATTGGCACAGCCATCGTCGTGACAGCTATTTGCCCAGATCGACATGAAATGAACTGGTATTCGCAGCCGATGTTGGGTCAACTACCCACGGGCAACCTTTTACTTGCTGCAGGTAAGTTTTGAGGTACCCCAAGTAATGCTTCAGGTCAGGTGTTATCAGAATCTGTGTCCCTGTTCAGTTCATTTTAAGTCATTGCCATGTGCTTTATCATTACAGGGATATTATTCAGCGGAGCTTCCCCGACCAAGGCCATCAATTCAATGAGGAATATCGGAATGATGACCATCGCCATGCGTACGTTCAACAAGATCCAAACACTGTATTTTGTACCTGCTGTGTTCCAAGGTTGGCAAAATCATCAGCAAGCTCTATTAGAGGACTGTCAAGGGAAAGAGCTTCGGTTAGCAGGAGATGCCCGTTGTTGTTCCCCCGGCCACACAGCTAAATTCGGCAGTTATAGTGTGATGGACATGAGTACTTCGAAGATTCTAGATGTACAGATGGTCCAGGTAAATATGACTAAATATTTGTTTCATTGAGATGTACTCACTTGAGCTATCATCAGTGCTAAGGGTATTAAAATAGTACCTAACTGTCCCTAAATACTTTCAGGTGACAGAGACGAAGAACTCATATTGGATGGAACTCCAGGGCCTGAAAAGATGTCTGCAGTTCCTTGGTGACAAATCAATGAACGTGACCCACATCATTACGGACAGACATTCTCAGATCAAGAAGTATCTTCGTGAAACATGGCCAGCTATTATCCATTGGTTTGATGTGTGGCATGTTGCTAAAGGTATGTCAAGGGAAATGAAATTATACATTCATTTTGGTTGTCACAACTAAGTGAAATATGCACATCAATGTTCCTGAATATGGTAATAACAATTGGTTTGCCCGACATAAAATACATTGGTTCTAGTACTCTTTTATTTCCAGGAATCCGAAAGAAACTTGACAAGTTGGCAAAAAAGAAACTGTGCAAGTCCATTGGAAACTGGGCTGCCTCCATCTCCAACCATATCTACTGGTGTGCGGCAAGCAGCAAAGGAAATGCAAAGTTAGTTCTTGCCAAGTGGCTGTCTGTTGGGCGACATGTCATCAACAAACACAGAGGTCATGGAGCTCCATTCCCAAGGTGTCTGCACAAGCGATTAGAAGACAGAGACTGGATGAAGGAAGGTGTGTATTATACATGTATAGATACTAAACTAGGCCCACTACTCTGATTGTGTTAAGGGATTCCTGTTCATCACTAATTTGTTTTCTAATGGCTCTATCTTTTCAGGTTCCAAGGCGTACCTAGAACTGATGCTTGTTCTGAAGCAACCTGCCCTCATACGTGACATCGGACAGTTATCACCAGCTGAACAGACGTCCTCACTCGAATCATACCATAATATATGCTGCCACTTCGCACCCAAGTCGGTTCATTTTCCCTATGAAGGAATGAAGGCACGGTAAGTAATGCATGTTGTGTAGGCAGGCATCCTATGTGAGCTAATTAGGAAGTTGCCAATAGTGCCCCTCTAACAAAATACAGTAAGCTATAAGTTTAGGCCATCTTTATAATCATTGTTCTACCATTTTCAGACTCTTTTTGGCTGCCATCCATTTCAATGAGAATTCCAATCGGGACCAAGCAGTGGACAAGGACGGCTCAGAACGGTGGTCGATATCATATCCGAAGGGGAGAAAGGGAGAGCCAATTGCTAAGGAAGTCAAAGTTCCTGTTACATATAGTACATTTACCTGCCTTTTCAAGGCATTTGAAAGTAAGCCAGACTGAAGAAGATGTACTGTACTAATATAAATATCATAATTTATTTACAAAAGGAATTATACAGATTCAAACTCGTTTCAGAATATGTCAAGACGCTATTGGAGACAGTTCTGAAGTTGAGACGAGAGATGCCATCGTATCTTGTTGAAATGGAGAAATGTGACAAGAGAATAGAGAATACCCCAAAACCTGTTGTTTCCAAGTACAAGAGGGTACCGAAGAGGGAGGTGATTGAGGGCAAGAAGAGTCGTTTTAATTGAAAATGTTAGTTTAGATCAATCACTGTTTGTTGAACTTGGCATAGGAAAATCCAGTATATTCATCTGAAGGCCATGTGGATCGAATGCTATCCCGGACACAGATTGGTAGTGGGAATCTTTTACGTTTCCCAACACGTTGCCAACACCAGCGCACAAATCTTCTGTAGGCAAGGTATCTCCATAACCTGAAAGAGATGTTGAATAGCATTGTAAATCATAGGATGAGATATTGTGTAATCATAGGGAAACATGTTTGTAGAATTGATTTTACTATCTGACTGCCAATGGCAATGTAAATAAAATTTAATATTGAAGAACAAACTTGTTGTGTACTACTACTAGCTTACTTGTGCAAAGGCTGGTCATTTCCTACTGGTCCTTGCTCTTCCACAAACTCGTACATTGAGGCTTCAAGGACATAGCGGTCTAGGCAGTTGCTCCGGAAACCAGGGTGTAATATAATGCATTCGACACCATCTGGCTCCACTTCCTCTTTTTTGGCCCACACTGGTGAGTAGTCACTGCAGCACATGGACTCGGTGCCTGTTGTTTGTGCTATGCACCTCCCTCCACAGCTACACCTGAAAATAGTAAGCATAGACAGTATAAGAAAAATTCTTGGGATGAAGCCATTACCTGGGGCCACCACCATGGCACGCCAAGTAGCCTTTACTTGCTGCTGTAAGCGAGACAATTACATAGCTAAAAGCCTCCACTCTCATGAATCCATGATCATAATTTGGCTTCCCACCTGCACAGTTAACAGTCAGGACTTGAGTCTGGTGTCTGTTTGTCATGGCCTCCTGAATTCGTAGCCAACATGGCCTAACAGGCCAGGTTAATTGTTCACAGGCACAGTAGAAACTAGAAAATTCTCGTCAACAGATCTCCAGAAAATAAATTATGGACGCATAGACAGTGTAAGGTGTGTGGTGTTTTACAACCATGTGCCTCCTTGCGATGTGTTTGTGTATAAAAATAATAAACAAACTTGCCAGTCATGATGACCCGCGCGTTCCGGTCGTTCATCCTCCATTTTCTCCTCAGTATCTTCGGAATATTCGCTCTCCGCCCGTTCTTTGGATATCATTGGTTCGTATATGAAAGGCTCCACATTCAAATACCTCTCTTTATTCACATAAACGTCCTCCAAATCGCTATACTCGCTATCCGAACTCGATAAATTCGCCATTCTGCTGACACGTGTGTGCATTTGACAGCTGATCGTTGTTTACTGTGGATGCCGGGAATCAGGACCTACGTCATCAGTCATTCCCTAGCGGCGACTGGGGTGAACTAATCTCAAGTAGTGGGTGGCGCGAAATTCAAAATGTTTTAAACTTTTTAAGTGCTACAACTTTGGAACCCCTTCATGAAAATTAATAAAAGTTCTTGGGTACATGTATATATGTCATAACAACATATTTCTAGCATAACTAACAACTTTCAAAGTGGGGCTACTGACCTTTAAGGTAGGCTGGGCCATAGCCCTAAGGCATAGGCATGATATCGACACATTGGATAGGGTTTCAAACTCACCAGTTTTCCACAACTGTGTGATCAATGTGAAAGATGGTCTTGCTGGTTGAGTGGATCAGATTGGGTGAAGGAGTGGTATAGTGGGCTGAAGTGACGACTTGTACTTTGGAGTATGAATGTTGTGTGCTCATGATGGACTAACTTTTGATCGAATTCGTTAGGGACTTTCAAAGCTAGGAGGAGTTTTGAGAGTTATTTGTGACACACCCAATTTGGTCACCACTTTGTGTACACACACATACATCATGTACTGAGACGGTGCAGTTGTTTGGACCTATTTGTTTATTTCGGGGGTGCTGATCACAGATGAACCTGTAAACTGAACTATTACATCAATGAGTGGTAACGACATCAGACAGTATTTTGAAAAATCCAAAACTAAGCACTCGAGCAGTACTAGCAGTGACACCAGCCCTGACAAACCTAGCAGACGTAACAAAAACAAAAATCGACAGTGTGAATCTCATGGCAATAGTGAATCTGATTTAGCAGAAGAAACTTTTGAAGGTGGGAGTGATACAGACGGTGCCACCATGCTAGACAGGAACACCACTCAACTTATTCAAGAGGCCCTTGCGCCAGTTCTTGTAATGCTAGATGAACAGTCGCGCAAATTAACTAGTATAATCGATTCCTTGGCTAAAAAGGACAATGAAATTAAGGAACTGAATGGAAACGTTGTTCAGTTGGAGAGTGCAAATAAGGGTTTGAGAACCAAAGTGAAAAATCTTGAGGAAACGATAAAGAAAAAAACCGACGATCTTGAGAGATATGGCGGGAGAAACGGGCTACGATTCAAAAAGGTGCCAGCTGCAGACATTCCCAAAATTCCAAGGTAGTGCAAAGATGGTTCTGGATACAGACACCTACATCATACGATTTTGCCGAGACAAGCTGTCAGTAAATGTGACCCCAGATCAGATTTCTCCCTCACACCTCGTGGGTGAGATTAAGGATGGCAAGTGTGCTATTCTTGTGAAATTCATAGGATATAACATCCGCAATGCTGTTTACCGTAAACGCTCTTGTCTGAAGGACTTGAAGATCGACATCTTCATAAATGAGGACCGGACGCAACTCAAATCGAAATGTTTCAGCATTCTACTTCTTCTCAGGAAGAAAGATGTAATCCACTCAGTAGGTAACGGCAATGCTAAGACAAAAGCCATGGAAATAGGCCAATGACCTGGAACCCCACCCCAATTAATATCACTGACGATAAAATGCTACCAAAGGAATGAGAAAATAAAATACACCATCGGATAGCTGAGTAAAAGACCTTTCCGGTGATATAAAACATGTTTAGTTTGTTTATTATTTTCCAGTCGTTCTTTTGAGGAGAAAACCTGCAATTTTCGCTATTTTCGGGCTCTGGCGACGTCAAAACATCGGGTGACGCTCCCATTGGCTGATGACCGCATCACACTGTTGCGGGGAAACGGTAAGCGCCTTCTTGGAATAACTTCCTGGAAAATTCTGTCGCTACCACATTCTCAGGTGTTCGACAAGCCTTCCCAGCGTACCCAATATCCCCAGGCCAATTTGCATATTTCTTGCATTAAAATCAGGAAAATGGGAGGCCAAATTGAAGTTGCCTTTGTTTTTGCATGTCACGCATGTCACCCCCTGACAAACCTAGGCAAACTATATACCCCCAAAAACCTTGTAAAACGATCTTCATGATAGGCCTATTTTGATATTCGCGCTATATATTCCAAGCCAGCGCCAGCCGCGAGATTTTTTTTCCCAAACAGGATAACCGTTACTTATGTTTCTGGCCTTCTGATTGGCTGATATATTCTACGTCATCAGCAATGGCGGCGACTCTGAATCTTTGCAATTTCGACGCTTCAAGACAAGAAAATGAAGATATTTCTATCAAGAATTACTCAAAACTTGATGTAAGATAATTGTGCTGTATCAGCTAAGTGTACTATACTGCGTTAGTTAGAATACGTTTGATCGCATGAATGAGTTGCAATAAGACGTAAATGACGTAAAAAGTGGTGAGGAGATTGCATGAAAATTCTGCCTTCACAATGACCCACTTTCCCCACTGGCGATTTCTCCGTTTACCTGTGCTCGCTGGAGATCGGATGTACACTTTGTCAGCAATGTGCGGTGTTCAGAAATAGCCTTCCTGGGTGTTCCCAGCAATTTTTCTTGGAATAAACACTATTTGATGACGTACTACACATCTTTCCGCAGAGCCTCGTCTTCGAATTTCTAAAAATCAATGGAGGCAAACATTTTCTATTTTTCGATTGAAAAAAAAGTTTCAAAAACAGCCACAAAGTCATCGATGAACCTTGCAAAGTTAAGTTAGCCTTCCATATAAAACATATGCTTCTCGTAGATCTACCTTTCATCTTGATTTGTGCAAAGTTTCATTGAAATCTATCGCGCCAAACTCAAGTTTTCTGGTGCGAGAAAATGTATATGATGCCCCATGCTTTTGTTCATGTGATGCAGTAGCAGTAATGATATTCAACATGGGGTCACGTGACCCAAATGGCGCTTCCTGCTTGGGCCTTGGGCAGTGTTTACAATTGAAGTGGAGCACGTGCTCTTGTTTACAATGCAGTTTAGCATGTTTCGTTGATGTTTTTCATGTTTTAGTTACAGTTTCTCAAGGTTTTAACTTATCTTTCTTGAAAGCCTTAGGGAGTACAGAAACAGATTACCTCGCCACCGTGTTCCCAGAAGCTGACAGCCCGAAAATTGATGAACTTTCTGAAATTCTGGAAGGGCGATGCATTGGGCGTAATATCATGCATTACTGGTATGATGATGACACTCAGGAGAGGACTATATATTGTGGGAGGCTTGAGAAGCTGCTCAAGAAGGGACTTGTATTCCGAGTTGGGTACTTGGAGACAGCTGAAGACTACGATACGACCGAGGACTTTGAGCTGTCCAAGTTTTCTCTTCCAGCAGATCATCTCAATGATGATCTGTTCTTTACCCCTAGATATTAGAGACAGTATTGGTGTATTTTGTTTTTTATAGGTAAGGCAAATTGAAAGTTTGTGATTGTGACCTGTTTTTGTGTTTTCCAGGTCATTTTATGTTGATTGTTGGGTATCCAGACAAACTCGTCAACGGTCCTGCCCTAGGGGGGAAGGTACCCAACCTCATATAAATAATTGGTTAACCCTTAAGCTGCCTATAGGACGTACGTTGTACGTCGTCATTTTGGTAATTGATGTGCCATAGGGACGTACAATGTACGTCCCCATATTAAGTATCTACTGTGCCTGGGTCTAACGTTATTTCCAGTTATTAGGACGTTTCTCGTACGTCCGATAGGCACATCAGCAATTATAAATTATGTTTACCTAAAATTTCGTCAGATGGCAGCACTTGATACCTGGATGACCAACAGACAAATTTCACAACAATGGCGTTGTCACGTGCTGACAAAGCAGGTTGGTTTTATGCCGTTTTTTCGCTTATTTCTTTACCGATTTCGTTGTAGTTTGAATGAATAAAGGCTGTACACATCGGAGATCATTGTCATTATTTACTTGGAGTCAAATTTTGAGGGGGGGGTACTTGGGGGGTGGGGAATGGGATACATTGGTTTTGACATAACCACGTGGTTACTCAGTGGCGCAAAATTCAAAATTATTTGGACCAAACATGCCACAGGACATTAGAGGCAAGATAGGCCGTCATAATTTTGAAGCTGGTTGGGTAGTGTTCAGTACTAGGCTTACTGTGCATTCTAATTGGCCAATAAAGTCAATGGCGCCAGATTCAATTTCAAATTCAAATTTGTGAAAAGTAGTAGTTTTACAAACATTGCCTGGGTGCTTTTGGTGATACTCTGCGTAGGTTTGCTGGTGTCCTGCGGATCAAGGAGGTTTGCTAGTGTCCTGGTGATCAGGGTGGGGTCTAGGGGGTCAAGGATGGGAGGAGTGGGGGTGGGGGTGGATCGAGGGGGTCGGATCTAGAGATGTGATTGTAACTGTACTGTTTTTTTTCAGGGCCTTCTGCATCAAGCAGCACTGGCCCAAGGCCAGGTACCAGCCAAAGGCCGACCCCTAGAATGAATCTAGGTCAAGTCTTGGAGATCTTTTAGGACTCAGACAGCGAAGATGGGGGCCTTGATTGTGATGACGAACTTTCTGACTATGAGGATAGTGAATCTGACAATCCTCCTTCTCCTCAAGATGATCCTATGGATGCGTCTGATGGCACAGACGACGACGGGGATGATTTTCAGCCTCCGGACATAATGGATATGTCTGATGCTGATACGTCTGATGCTGGAAGTGATGACCATGGCTCAGGTGGTAATGACTCTGATAGTGATGGCAATGTTCCGCAGCAGGCTCAAGCTGGCAGAGGTCGTGGCCGTGGAGCAGGGGGACGAGGACGTGGACGAGGTCATGCAGGAGGACAAAGAGGTCGTGGTCGTCCACGTGGTGGTGGCGGGAACGTCGCTAGGATGCAGAGGGATCGCCGGGCTAATGTTATGACTGACTTGCACATGGCAGACGCACACTGGGTTGATGCGAATAATACGGCGCCCGTTGTTCACCCCTTCAGAACGGCTGCTGAGGTTCTTGTTGACACTACCGACTTCAAAGCAGTCGACTACTTCAAGCTCTACCTTGATGACGATCTGATCAACCACATTGTTACGCAGACGAACAAATACGCAGATGATTACATTCGTAACCCTCCTACTCCTCTGAAAGGCAAGTCTCGATGTCATGACTGGATCCCCACCAATGCTGAAGAGATTCAGACATTCCTTGGTCTCACCATGCTGATGGGAATTATTCACAAGCCGTCGATTGCCCTATACTGGTCAACAGACCCACTATATTCTACTCCACTTTTCTCCCAAGTCATGCTGAGGAACAGATATCAGATCATACTCAAGTTTTTCCACCTGAATGACAATGACACTGCACTACCAAGGGACAATCCAGATTATGACCGTCTGCATAAACTGCGCCCATTCATTGACCATATGTTTGAGAAGTTCCAAACCCCCTATGTGCCAGGCCAACACATGTCTTTGGATGAAGCAATGGTCCTTTGGAAAGGACAGCTCTCTTTCAAGCAGTTCATCCACTCTAAACGAACACGGTTCGGGATAAAGGTGTTCCAACTATGCGAGGACAACGGTTATACCTACCGATTCAGGATCTACACAGGCCAAGGGATGCTTGAAGATGTGGTTTGGTCAAAGACTGAAACTCTTGTGCTTGATATGATGCAGCCACTCCTTGGCTTGGGGTATGAACTCGATACTGACAATTACTACACGACTCCCCACCTCCTGAAGCACCTTCATGAGAACCAAACGAACGCATGCGGTACTGCTAGGAAGAACATCACTGGCTTTCCTAAGAAACTCATTGCAAGACGCGTTGAACTACATCACACTGCTGCACTACGGAATGATCAACTTCTTGCTATCAAGTACAAGGATTCCAAAGATGTTCTGTTCCTGTCAAAATTCCATGCTGAGACTGTGATGCAAGTTCGGAAGAGAGGTCGTCGTGACGAGATGAGAGACAAACCAGTCGCCATCAACACCTACAACCAGTTCATGGGTGGTGTGGACAAGACAAGTCAGGTATGAATGTTCCATGAGTCTGGTTTGTTACAAATTCCTTCCACTAATCCCAGGTTCATTTCAATTTCCTATATTTCTTCTTTTCAGTTGATACACCCCTACAACATGGCCGACGGTCTCTCAAGTGGTATAAGAAATTGACAGTGTACCTTCTGCAACTCGCGATGGTGAATGCACACGTTCTCTATTGCAAGCAGGTCAAGAAAGTGCCCTTCCTGAACTTTGTTCATGATGTAAGTTCCATGAAAAGTATCCCAAATTTCCATGTATACTTTTTGTTTGGATCAATCCTGATAATTTCCATTTTTTTCTAGGTGGTTGGAGGTCTGCTGTTCAATGGGGGTCTTCTCAAGAACATCGATGCTGCAGCAGACGCTGACCCTCTGGCGGAAAACATTATTCGGCTGACGGGAAGACATTTCATTGAAGAGATTCCTCAAACAGGCAGGAAGGCACGTCCACAGAAACGATGTAGAGTCTGCACCAAAGCGGGTCACCGAAGAGATGGTCGATATCATTGCGCCGATTGCCCGTCCAAACCTGGACTACACATGGGTGAATGTTTCAGGGCCTACCATACAAAAATAAGATATTAGGATGCTGTTTATGAACCAATGGTGACAATATGGCAATATGGTGTTAATAAATAAAGTTTATTGAGTGAAAAAACACATTTTGTTCAGTTTTTCAAGTTTCCCGCCAATTTTGGCGGCCATATTGGATTTTGTGACGTCATATAGGTAATTTATAATTTGCATATTCATCACTAGGTAATAACCTTTACAATATAGGGTCTATTTTGCCATATTGGCATAAAATCTAAAAAAGCCTATTTTTCCCTAAAAACCCCTGGCACACGGGTTACACAAGTGGCCCGGCACTCAAAGGGTTAAGAGTGTTCTGGAGTGGAAAGGAGTTTGTCCTGAAAGAGGGTTCATAAAGCTTTCAGAAACTGAAGGAATTGTGTCAATATGTTGAAAAATAAGGAAGTTATGAACTTTTATGTCGGTGAACGCGGTGAACTCGATCACGCGATTTTCTTTAGTTTTACTTTTAAAACAAAGGATGAAAACGACTATAATTAACAAGAGGCCCAAGGGCCTGGCGCTCAGCTGAGTTGTTGCTGCGTTGTTCGTATATATTACATTACTCGTCAAACTCTACTAAACTAAGGACTCAAAGCCTAAGGATATTAGCTTCTGGATGTGTAACAGTGAATTACGGTAGACTGGCGCAAGCTCCACCCTTGCAATGTGTGCGCAAACAGATAACCTAACCTATATTGGACCATCAATTCTACACACAGCAACATGATTCATCCTCAGCTGTTACCATGATGATGATGATGATCCTTTTCGCAAATTGGTCGTCTTCTGTCTTTCTTCCATACTTCAGTGCCACCGGATGTAGTCTGCCCTTGTGAAGGGATCCTTTCAGCACCGGGGCACAAGAATCCATGCGAATTGAATCACATGGAGAGACTAGCCCAATCACCCGCTTTTGGCTGGGTAGAAATGGGTAAATCTCGCAGACTGGACCTTAAACTCTACTGCCGACGTGTGAGGCCGGTCTGACAGATGAGTAAGTGGGGTCCACCTAATGCAGAAGGCACCAGTTTCCCTAACTAAAAGGGTAACATTAACCAAATGCTCTACCCAACTCTATTATTGCCTAAAGGCCTGTGTACACTAGTAAAATATTAGCAACATTTTTACATTTCCAGTTGCAACAAATGTTGCAAAAATGTTGCGTAGTGTGTACAGAGCAAAACGCGTCTTACAACATGTTGTAAAATTGTTGCAAATTAAATGCAATGCAATTCTTTGTTGCATGTTGTAAAAATGTTGCAAACTCTTCAGCCAATCAGAAATAGGATTTGCGTCATGTGATCTACCGGAGTTCATGTGACTTGAACAAGAAGCAGGTATAGCAACTCTCAAGTGAGTGTCTTGCTTCGTAGGGTGATGAAACCTTTTCTAGAAGTTTTTGTATGACGGCTTGTCAGTCAGCCGCAACTCCTTTAGGCTGCGTATCCATAGGCTGTTCCGTGCCCTGCACAACATTCCCTTTTTACCGCCTGGCGCGCCACACGGACAATGAACCTTCGTTGGTGTTATTGATCGTTCCCATAGGTTATGCCGTGTCACATTGCGGGCATATATGCACTGTGGATTGGGAATATAGGCCCATATTGGGATTGAACATGTCCATTCTTTTGCGAGTGAACAACACGGAAGCAATGCCTGAGGCGAAATTAATTCAAGAGGTTCATCAACGGGAACTACTCTGGGACCCCGAAACTGATGATTATCATAACAAGCACGAACCTGTAATTTGTTGCTTAAAAGTCAAGTTTTATATACATGTACATGTCAATTTGATGTTGCAAGTGAAAATACAAGTTACTTGTATTTTCATTTTCAATATTCATAAGAAATTGTCTTCTGAAATAATGACAGAGTGCGGATAAACGCGATTGACCGCTGCGAAATGAGGACTACAAAGGCCTACATGACCAAAAAGGAATATCCAATGGAGACGCAGGGCATAGTGCCAGGTCACAAGGCTGTTACGCCATAACGCCACACTACACAAGGGCATACCCTATGGATACGCGGCCTTAACAGGCAGTGGTATGCCCCATCATCCACCCTCATTTTGATCCAGGGCCTGGTCCATATTCTCTTTGGTTATTTCGCCGCCTCTTCCGTCTCTCAACAATGACAGCTAAAATTGCTGCAGAAGCACTCAAAACACATCTTCTCTCCTTGGAATCATCCATTTTCCCTCCAAAATACCTATTTCCCTTTGTTCCCACTAAAAAGTTTGCAACAATTTACCAACATGTTGTAAAAATGTTGCTAATTTGTTGCAATTTTGTTGCTAGTGAACACAGGGCCTTGAAGGGCTTGTTGCAAAATTGTTGTAAAAATGTTGGTAAAATGTTGGTAAAATGTTGGTAAAATGTTGGTAAAATGTTGGTAAAATGTTGCTAATATTTTACTAGTGTACACCTAAGTCAAGTGAAACTCTTAACAAACCTTAGCAGAATGCCACCATTGAAATGTTGATAATAATGATAGCAAGTAAAAACTTTAAACAGATAGACTTGATTTTTTTAGCCAACTGCCACATGCGGTTTTCTTTATTTAGTAAATTTTGAGGTAAGTATTACAGAATGAAATACTTGAATACTAGAATTGCCTGGCTCTTCTGATGATTGCACTGGTGAACACCGAAGTCGATGGGATGTGCAAAGTCATAGCTCGATCCTCTCTCTTGGTCATCTTTGAGATGTGGTCACCAAATATGTTCAAATGCAGCTGCAGATCATTCCTGTCCTGCAAAACATGATGAGGAGATAACATTTTAATTTTGATAGAATAGGTAAGCTAGCCAAGTTTTATATCAAATACAAGGCCAACAACAACTGATAAGGCGCTAGGCCTAGGGCCGAATGATCAAGGAAGTTCATTGATATGATTGGGAATACATTGTGATAAGAGTGATGAATCGGCCCCGTTTGAAGCATTGTGCTATGTACAGTGTGCAAGTGTCAGTGTGTATCCGCTATCGCATTTATTGTTTGTTGACATTTCAAATCGCTGGAGTCGATCCTCAATTACACTGTTTATGTACATTGGCAACCTTACCCGATGATATCAGAACGATGTTTATTATTGTCTTGTTTATTCACATTAGTTCTGCTATGTGACAAGAGTTATTTGTTGAGAAATCCATGATTTAAAGCCGGACTTTGACATCGTTTCTCAGACCAACCAAGCTGCATTTCGCAGATCGTTTTTCAACGATCGTCGACGAACTATTTCAAATTAATCACATCCAATTAAACAATCCAAGCCTTCCCTAATGTCATCAACATGCAATAACACAAGAAGCCAAATATTATCGCCTATGAAATTGTGAATTTAATGAGAACTTACCTCTGAATTGACAGAACGCGATCTATTCCATAGCATGGTCTCCTTACGTCTGAACTGCGCAGACTCGAGACGTGACGTTCGCTGCACGTGTGATTGGACGTGGGATAACTCGCGCGAAATTTGAAATGCTCTTCTTGGGGGGTGCTCACTAAATTGCGCCAGTAACACCACCTGGTGAGAAATTCATGAACCACGCCTATTGATAATGAAAGAGAAAGCTTTGCTCTATAAAATTAGATTTGATTCATGATCCCCAACTGAGAAATCAGCTGCTGGAAAAGTTTTTGGAAAATTTCGCTCGGTGCCACCTAGTGGCCAAACCGCTCATCCTGCCGGACCCACATTTGGTCTATTCAGGAGTCCTGAAGGGTCTCAACGCCTCAGAAGGAAAATCTATCGCCTATCCGCCATAGTTTTGAAACGTGCCTGTTTAACGGACAGACAGACAGACAGACAGACAGACAGACAGACGGACACTCATTCTACCATTTACTCATATGAATAGCTCAGCTTTTCAGCTGAGCTAAAAATACTAAAATGGCCATAACTTTTTTATTTCTCAATGAATTTTAACAACTCAAGTGTGGTTTTGCTTCTCTTTCCTTCCTCCATCACATAAGCCTATTTAATTACAGATCAGACAACTGAAATTTTGAGGCACATACCTTTATAGATTCTGAGGAAATTAGTGGGATGTTTAGCGCAGCGCAACAGAGAGCCCCCAATGCAACACTCTGTTTCCTTTCATCCAGAATGCGTGCCTGCAAGAACCGAACAGTTGACTACTTAGACAATAGGAAAGGAGAAACTTTGTGCTGAAGAAAGCTGTGAAGCTAGGGAGAATGCAGAGGGACAAAAAGAAAAATACTCGGAAGGAACTGAAGTTGGATCTCATCAATCGTCAAATGAATAAGCAACAAGCAAGACAAGATGCGGACAGAAGAAAGATGGAGAAAGCATTGCAGGATGGTGGTTTGGAAGCGCTGCAGCTAAAATATCCAGATTTGGATGATACAGATGTAGAGAGGGTGAGGGACATTTTGGAAGGCAATGTTGTTGGAAAGCAGATGAGCCATATGTGGTCTTTGGACCTAAAGTTGGTTCCGTATAATGGGATGATCCGCAAACTGTACAAAAACAAGAAGTACAAAGTGATGTATTGGACTCAGGAAGAAGTTATTGATGATGCTGTTGACACTCCTGTGTCTATGTTTTCCCTTGCCATTGATCTGCTGCATGGTGACCTGATATTTGATAATTAGCCAGACTGTTGGAGTTTTTTTGTGACAGTGACACTTTGATATTATACATTGTGACAATAACTTTGTTAGATAGACTCAACACTGGGTGACACTTTTGGATTAATGCAAACAATGCTGGAATACCATGTTGTGCTTTTGGATTACTTTGTTACTCACTATTGGATAGTCTTCAAAGTTCTGCAGATTCCAGTGAGTAAACCTCCCCTTGTTTTCTGCATCTACTAACTTTCACTTTCAAGTTTCAGCGAGTCCATCAGTCGATTAATTTAATTTATAATTAATTGATTTATTGGCTGAAAATGATTGATATCTGATAAATTAATTAGATTAAATTGATGAAATGGTTTTCTACCCCCATGAATGTGATATTTAACATGTTTAACAACTTATCATCATTGTCCATGGATAAAAAGTCTTTAAAATTGAGCCAAATTGTTTTTTTAAGTTAGTCTGTTCGCATATTAATTGATTAATTAATTAATTAGTTAATTAATCAATGGTAATAATCATATTTTATGTGTTGCAAAGTCCTTCCCAAACCATATCCTCCTAATCACATTTAAAATTTCATGTGATTATCTTCAGAAATAAGGAAGTTATGGCAATTTAATTGTATCTTCAGCTCATTTCAGGTCACACCTTTTGTCTTAGTCTAATGATAAAACTATAGAAATGAAAGGGCGTTTTTGAAATGACTTAAAATTCCATAACTTCTTTGTTTCTCAACCAAATTTAAAAATCTTGGTGTCATTTTCTTTCTTTTATCATGCTCTATCTAATGAAATAACTTTGGTGTGGATTTGAGGAACTTTATTTTTTTGTAACATACCTATATATCGCCATGTACATTATGTACACAACATTATGTACACATATACATGATGTACAAGATGTTCATACAGTACAGAACCCATGGAGGTATTTCCATGAGTAACCGAAACAACTTACTCGTAATAATAGCAGGCCTAAATAGAAGTTATATGTCAAAAAGGACCCAACAGAACGAACAATGTGCACACTCACAACCTGTGAAAAGGCCTAAGGTCACGCCCAAAATATATTTAGTTTATCGTCCCCACCCACGCCAAAACATTAATTTTGAACACGGTTAATTCGTAAACATCACTCAGGCGGAGGGAATGAAAGTCCTAGAATACCGTCCGCCTCCCTCATGGGTTTGAAGCCTTGGTCAAAATTTTTCATTATTTTGTATTATTTTGATGAAAACACTCGTTTTTTGGGCAATAGAAATGGTATTTCTCATTCAAATTGCAAATCAGGTGATCGATATGTGTCCAAAGAAGCAGAAAAACACAGTAAAAATTATATAGGGTAAGGCCATATAGGCCTACTATGTAATACAAAAAAAATGAAATCTTAAAAGGGGCCTCATTGGACGTCCGACTCAAAATGACCTCACGCGCGGCATTCACTTTTATGTTTTCTGACCAGGGAATTATTCTACAATTCAACCAATAATGAAAAATGAAAAATGAAAAAAAGCCTCATGCACTTTTGAAATCATTAGGACGGTATTCTATGACTTTCATTCCCTCGGCCTGCAGACCATTCCAAGTGTCCTGATATACAATTCTGTCATAGGTAAGTCATGTATGAAACTAGAAAAGAGTATTCCCCAGTGCTGGAGATGAAGTTGGATAGAATTTCTGCAGTCTGGTTGTCAGCCTTATGCAGTTAACAAGAATGTAGCCTTTTCCATTTTTAAAATATGGGTAGTGTATTAAAAGCCAATGAA
Source organism: Lineus longissimus (assembly GCF_910592395.1). Taxonomy (NCBI): domain Eukaryota; kingdom Metazoa; phylum Nemertea; class Pilidiophora; order Heteronemertea; family Lineidae; genus Lineus; species Lineus longissimus. The sequence continues at coordinate 1,626,431 of NC_088324.1, read as the reverse complement.
ACTAGCAATGTGCTTCAGGCCCTGAAATGGAAAATTCTGACGGCACCGGTTTCAAGGCCAGAGTGGCCTTGATGAATGGAAAACATGAAGGAGAATTTAGGGAGGCACCAAGGCCAATGAGGAGGGCACAGTGGCCTCCATAATTCCTGCCCTGGAGCTTTCCACGATTTGTATTGAAATATGGTTTCAGTATTGCAAATTTGATTCTACACATGCAACAGTTATTTTGTTAATTACAGCTTCGCTATAATTCCTGTTGACATGGAACAATGAGACACTTATGTATATAGAACTAAGTCTAAATATTAGGCTGTTTTACTAATAATCCAAAAATTTATTTCCAGGTTGTACAGGAAGATATTTGACAAAGCCTATGGTGCTGCAAGTGGTGAGAAGATGCTGTTCGATTTGGAAACAGCGATAGAAAGCTTTAACGTGGAGCAGGGAGAGATCTGTGGAAAAATCCAGGATGTCAATGGCAAATTGTGATCGCTCTGTGTACGCCATTGATGAAACGCGTCCATGTGAAACATGACTGTAGTGGGGAACTTGTGTTTATTGATGCTTCTGGAGGCATGGACAGATACGATTGTAGAATCTTCATGATGTTGACTCATAGTGCAGCAGGCGGTTTACCACTTGGTTGCCTCATTGTTACATCAGAGTCTCGAGAGTGTATCAGCCAGGCCTTGAGACTCTACCAGGATATTATACCAAAAGATGCATTCTTTGGTCGAGGTTCACTTGGACCATTGGTGTTCTTGTCTGATGACAGTGAGGCGGAGAGACAGAGCCTTCACGAGGTGTTTCCTGAGGCTACACTGGTGCTGTGTGTTTTCCACTTGCTCCAGGCTGTTTGGAGGTTCTTATGGGAAGGAAAGAACGGTATCAGAAAGGAACATCGCCCCCACTTGCTTTTCGCTGTCAAAAAAAGAAGAGGCCTGTAGTGAGTTGCAGGCTGATGAAGTAGCTGACCTGTATTCATGTTATTTGACTCACTGTGAGAAACTTTATGATCGTCGCCATGCATGGGCTGTCTGTTACCGCCAAGAACTGCCTGTCCGAGGAAACAATACAAACAATTACGCTGAAGCGGCCATGAGGATTCTGAAGGATCAGATTTTTTAACGCGTCCGTGCGTACAACGTTGTCCAGTTACTGGACTTCCTAGTGACACGAGTCACTGCATATTATGAGCGCTGTCTCACTGACCTTGCCAATAGTCGTGTGGATGTGACGATCTCCAGGAAATATCTCCCTGGGGGGTCATCAATCCCGAAAGATAGCATCACCAAGATCGGGGCCCACTAAAATGGAGTCAAAAGCGAGTCCAAACCTGATGTTGACTACTATGTTGATACATCAATATCAGTTTGCACATGCTTTGTTGGGATGAACGGTGCCCCATGCAAGCACTAGTATGCTGTGGTGAAGCATTTCAAGGAATCTTCACTGAACTTTCTTCCCCTGAGGGATCCACGTATGCGGGAATATTTACTGTTCCTTGCCACTGGACAAGAGCACGTTCGCCCAGGTTGGTTTTCATCCCTGCCAATTGCTGGTATGCCGAAAGATGATGTTACCGAGGAGATGGCTGGTGATCATGGTGATAGAGCAAACTTGGAGTTGGCTGTTGATTCCGCAGAGCCAGTGGAAAGTACATGTAGTGATGCTGAGGATGTCACGGATGTCTTTGGCCCTCTAGAATCTCTGAATGGTCAGAGGGTAATTCAGAACAAGTTTGCTGAGAGAAACAACAATGCGTGTGTTGAGAAGGGCAGTCCTGATTCAACAAGTAGTGCCAATAAACTTGCATCTTATGAATCTGCGCTACAGGATTCGACCACTCATCTAATTGCAGTGATGAGACAAGACCCCGATGAGTTCATTGCGCCAATTGAGGCATATCTCAAGCAGTTCAACTTGTTGAAAACGAATTCCGCACTTGTTGGAGCCCTGAAAACCTTTGGGAAGTATACAGGGGCAGCATTGGCGTTGTCGGCTTCAAAGAAGAGCAAGTTATGTCAGAGGAAAGGAACATCCATCTAGGTCCAGGGTGCTGCTATTAGTCGTCGCACAACTACACTTGGTGGTCGGAGATGTCTTCAGACAGGTCGAATGCCCAAAGATACTTCTGACAGTGACTTGAATGAAATGGCCAGGGCCATTGTGCTCACCTCATGTGGAGGAAAGATGGATAAAGAGCATGGTATTGTGTCATGTAGTGTTAGGTTTGATGTAGGTCCAAGCAATTACAATTTCCCCAAAATGGCCAATTTACAGTACATTCGACCTATGTGACCTTGAAAAGTAGGTCAAATCGAAGAAGACCCGGGTGACACATTGAATGGTTGTTAGAATTAGATGTACCTATGATATAAAATTGGTGCCAATCGGGCAAGTCATTACTAGGAATAATGGCATTTTGAAGAATTTAGGATTTGGCCCCCTCCCTGGAGGCCAAACGGCAAATCAGATCGCACCAAACTTCGGTACCTGAGATCACCTGACCAAGGGGTACATGTGTACTTAATTTGTGATCAATAGTCATTGCAGTTAAGAAACGTGCCATAGTTACGGCCTGACGGCGAATTTACACCATTTGACCTCTGTGACCTTGACAAGAAGGTCAAATTAAAAACCTGTGAGACATATACTGTATGGTGGTTAGATGTACCCATGATATCAAATTGGTGGCAATCGGGCAAGAAGTTAAGGAATAATCACATTTTTAAGGTTTTGGGATTTTGCCCCCTGGTGGTCAAGTGGTGAATCATATTGGACCAAACTTCGGTCCCTGAGATCACCTGACTAAGGGGTAAATGTGTACCAAATTTGGTATCAATAGTCATTGCAGTTTAGAAACGTGCCATCGTTACATCCTAACGGCCAATTTACACCATTTGACCTCTGTGACCTTGAAAAGGAGGTCAAATCAAAAACCCGGAGGATATATGATGAACCTTTACTAGAAGTACCTACCATATTTTTTTCAAAATTTCCCGACTACTATTAAAGCCTGCACCACACGGTGAAAATTTGCGTGATGCAAGTGACACGCGTGCATGTTGCGACAGGCAAATTCTCACTGTGTGGGGTCGTTTTTTGCTGCGTATCTTCCCTCGCGAGTCGAGACGCAGCCGATCTAGCATGTTTGATATTTTCTCGACACGCGAGGAAGTTAATCACCGTGTGGGGGCTACCTGCAGCAATGTTGCGCGAGTTCGACGAATCACAACAAGCAGATCGGTCACATGATTTATAGGTCAGTCACATGATACCAAAATGGCAGCGCCCGGGAACTGTCAAATCCTATGAGAAGTATTATGGACCAAGAAGACCAAATTGCCCTTATTCTCCTGCTGTTACTCCGTCGGAGGCGGCGCCGCGTGGACCGTAGTCTTTGGACAAGGCCATGGATTCAGAAAAGAGAGGATAAGGGGGCCTATGCAAAACTTATTGCTGAATTGCGGGAGGAGGACCCCATGAAGTATCGCCAGTTCCACAGAGCTGCCATTTTGGTATCATGTGACTGACCTATAAATCATGTGACCGATCTGCTTGTTGTGATTCGTCGAACTCGCGCAACATTGCTGCAGGTAGCCCCCACACGGTGATTAACTTCCTCGCGTGTCGAGAAAATATCAAACATGCTAGATCGGCTGCGTCTCGACTCGCGAGGGAAGATACGCAGCAAAAAACGACCCCACACAGTGAGAATTTGCCTGTCGCAACATGCACGCGTGTCACTTGCATCACGCAAATTTTCACCGTGTGGTGCAGGCTTAAGGGAGATATTGCATATTTTCACTTTTAACGTTTGGCCCCCTGGTGGCCAAACCATGAAACGAATCGGACCGAAACTTGGTCTCCAAGGTGTCATTACATAAGGGTACATGTGTACCAAGTTTCAACTCAATAGCTCTAACAGTTACGAAACGTGCCCTGCTAACGGACGACGGGCGACGACGGACGACGACGACGACGACGACGACGACGACGGACGACGGACGCCACGGTATGGGATAAGCTCACCTCTGCTAAGAGGTGAGCTAAAAAACGTAAGGTGGTAGATAGTTGCCAATTGGTGCCTTAGAAAAAGCCGAGAAAAGCTCCTCATTCGCTCAGTCAGTGCGTCATGAACAATGAAGGAATTGGTCGAAACAAATCATCCAGACCAAAGCTCATTATATTACAAAATGTGTCTAGGAAATTAAATACCAGGTCTCAACTATTCCCAAATCAATGTGTAATGATGTAAACATGATCTGTTTGGCATCATGGCTGGTATTTTAGAATGTTCCTTTATTTTGGCCAAAGGTTAACTTTTGCTAAGGTGTCCTTTCGGAAGGTGTCCCTTCCATAAGGTACACATTTTGGTTTTCGTTTTTAGAACCGACTTTATGCAATTCCTTTGTAAAGGTACACTTTTAATGAAAGGTCCACTTTTTGAGGGCATTTTGTAAGTGTTCCTTACGAAAGGCGTAACTTTAACCGATTATCTCATCAGTGCACAATGGGAATGATGCAACAGATGTTTGCCAAGCAGTGTTCTGTCGTCTGCTAGTGGCACTAGGCCCAGTAGTAGTAAAATGGCGATGGATTCAACACAGGGAAACGGCGCATCAGTGAAAAAGACACGCAGAATATTTTCGGAGCTCGAGAAGAATTTGCTAGCAATGATACTGGTCAAGGAGAAGTCCATCCTGGATGTCAAACAAAATACATCGAAGGCGAATAGGGCAAAGTCCCAAGCGTGGGACCGCATCGCCGCAGCTTTTAACTCGCAGAAGGGGATACAGCCTGCTGATGTTAAAACCCTCAAAAAGGTCTGGGATAATCTGAAGACGAAGGCTAAGAAGGATGTGAGCAAGGAAAAGAAAGATCGAAGGCAGACAGGTGGCGGCACTATCGATCCAGACGCAACAGCAGATGACACGTCCCACATGGTGGCCTCACTCTGCAGCGATGTGCTGGATCCTCTGGACAATAATGTTGATGATGACGTTGGTTACCATAAACAAGGTACGTTACACGTTCAGTATCAGATACATGTATCTTTATTTTTGCAATCTATTACAGCGCTCTACAAACATTTCTCCAAATGTGGTACATTTTATCACTACTTGATCTAGAATGTTTAAATTGATACACCTTGTTAAACATTTCAGATGCAAATGTCTTATTGATGGAGCCTTCAACATCCGAAGGAAATGCCAATGTAGAAGAACTGGAGTATTCACCACAGAGTGTCGTAATTGACAGCCCCACCCCATCCTTGACAACATCTCAACCTAAGCCGGCAGCCTCAGAGCCAAAGAAAGGAGGGAGGGCCACATCAAAACGTCCAAACACATCTGAATCGATGCCTTCATCAGAACAGTCCAGCACTAGTATGTCAGCTGTTGACAGGGCACTCATGATGCAACAAACAGAACATGACCTGCACATTAAACGTCTGTGGCAGAATATGGCATTTGAAGAGGATGAACACGAGGAACGTATGAAACTGTTGAAAATGCAACAGGACTTTGTCCAAAAGTTACAGGACAGAATTAATTCTCCTGCTTCTAGTGGTTCAAATGAATCCAGTTATCCTTTGTACCAAATGTACTCTCAGATGAATTAACCACTGGTAAATGTCATCTGAACAGCAAGGTGTACTGTCAGTGAACCACTAATAAAATCTGATAACTACAGAAAATATTGTTGTACAATTGTCTGTCTCACTGCATTACCAAGTGCATCGTCATTTAGCTGAAGCTCATCCTCATCATCGTCGTCTTCGTCAGGCTCAAAGTAAGGATCCCCTATGTCCCTGGCAAAATTGTGCAGGACAGTGGTTGCAACTATTATCTTCATTGCTGTGGAGATTTTGCAGCGTATCCCGAATTTCAAACAAGGGAACCGCTTCTTCCAGATTCCAAATGTACGTTCAACCGTTGAACGGGTTCTAACATGTGCCTGATTGTAGCGATTTTCTGCTTGACCAACTGGGTTGCGGAAAGGTGTCATCAAAAATGGTCGACACGGGTATCCCTTATCACCGAGCAGTAAACCTGATAGTTCGTTATTTTCAAATCTGTTGCAGATCAAGCTGTTGTCGAAGACGCGCGAGTCGTGGGTGGAACCTGGCCATCTGGCAACAACATTTATAAAACGGAGGTCGGCATCACAAATGCCTTGCACGTTTAATGACATGAAGCTCTTTCTGCAACGATATATTTCCTTATTCTCCACAGGTGGGGGTTGAATTTGTACGTGGACACCATCTACACAGCCGATTACGTACGGAAATCCAGCAATATCTTTGAATTTGCGCTGCATGGCTCTTGCAGCCTCCTGTTCTGAAATCCTAATGAACTGTTGTCGTTTCCTTGCGATGGCGTTTGAAACTTTCACAACAATTATTGAAAGTGAAGGTTGGGAAATATCGGTCAAATCCCCAGCAACAATTTGAAAATTTCCTGTGGCATAAAATCGCAGCGCTGCTTTCACCTGAATTTCCGGTGGGATTGGGTTTCCACGATTGTCAATTGGCTCGGGTAAATCGTCGCGTAACATATTGAGAATTTGCCTGAATCCTTCCCTGGCAAAACGGTAACGTTTTCGGAATTGTTCATCATTCCTTCGTACATCTGGATCCACATAAATAGTGTGACGAATCCTTGGAACTCGTGGGCGAGCAGCAATCTGCAGCCTCTCTATATTCTGGACCCTCCGTATGTAGTCTCCCATGCTGATAGTCTGAACGCCGCAAGCAAAATGACAGAGCTGGTAGTCTACACCAAGCTAAAGGGAGACTCAAAGGTTGGTCTCGACCAACCTCAGGAATAAAGGAATTCCTTAGCCAAAATAAAGGTCAACTTTTAGATAAGGAACATTTTAAAAACCATGCGTACCTTACGAAAGGGAGAGAGAAAAGGTCAACTTTTTGATGCAAAGAAAGGTTCATTCTAAAATCGCAAAAGGGTGACTTTACATGATAACAATAGGCTAAAGGTGTACCTTTAGACTAAAGGAACATTCTAAAATACCAGCCTATGTCTTTTACCCCCATTGAGTGCTGCACGCGACCTAAAATCAAGAATTAATATAAGTCTTGATTCATTCTTGCTATAATTGATCCCACAGATGATAACTCTGAGTCTTATGTCTAACTAGGTGTTTTATCACCTTTTCTTTAAGAAAACTTTTCCTTATTATTAGCATAGCAAAACCGGAACAATTAAAATATTGAATTTTGTAATAAATATCCTGCAACAACGAACAATTAATGAGCATCAATCAATATCCTATTATCAGAAATTGGTACTTACATGTACATCTAGTACTATAGACTGATGACAAATTATAAATAAATAAATCTGTAAATTAAATAAAGCTTATTATTCTATGACCTTTCTTTTTTAAGTCCTTTTTTGCTGTCATTTGTTGTGCCTTGTAGTATTTAGTGGCACCAGGAGTAGATATAATGGCCGGTATTTTAGAACGCTCCTCGAAATTGAGGAACTCCTTTAGCCCATTGTTGTCATCTCAAGGAGGCCTTACTGGATTTTAGAATGCACCTCCAAATCCTCATGAAGGTCTCCTTAAAATCGCTTCCTTAGCTAAAGGGAGGGTCGATTTTAGAATGCGACTTTCGGGAAAGGAATTCCTCAATTTGGGTGAGGATCTCCTTTATTCCTAAGGATGGTCCGGACCTTCCTTAAGAGCCTCCTCGGGCGACCAACTCGCTCCTTTCGCCACTGGACTTCCACCGGTAATGATGGCTGCGTACGTAAACCGCATTGAAAATATAAGAAGACTGGTGGATATCGAAAATGGACACCCCCGTAGGGTCCGCCATCTCCATTATGTTGACCTCGATGAGAACAGGACGGACGAGGACTTCAGAAAGCGGTACCGATTCACGAGAGACGGTTTTACACGAATTCTCTACTTTTTACGAGATGACTTACCCGAACCAGTGAATAACCGTGGAAATCCGGTGCCGCCAAGTTTGCAACTCAGAATTGCTTTGCGATTCTATGCCACAGGTAGTTTCCAAATTGTAGCTGAAGATTTACTACAAATTTCCCAGTCGTCTGTGAGCAAAATCGTTGCTAATGTTTCACGAGTTATTGCAAGAAAACGAGGCGATTTCATACAGTTTCCAGAGGGACAAGCAGCAACGGCTATGCAAGCCAAGTATTATGAGATTGCCGAGTTTCCACTTGTTGTAGGCTGTGTGGATGGTACGCACATCCCCATACAAGCTCCAAATCTGGAAAATCGGGAGATATATAGGTGTCGGAAATCGTTTATGTCGCTGAATGTGCAGGGGATAAGTGATGCAAACCTGAAGTTCATCAACATAGTCGTGAGGTGGCCTGGTTCTACTCACGATGCACGCATATTTGACAACAGCCTGATTTGTACCAGATTCGAAAATAACGAACTGACCGGTTTGTTGCTTGGGGACCCAGGGTATCCTTGTCGGCCATTTCTTATGACACCATTCAGGAATCCCAATGGACCAGCGGAAAACAGCTTCAATCGCGCACAGAGGAGAACCCGATCACTCGTTGAACGCATGTTCGGTGTATGGAAGCGTCGTTTTCCATGTCTGAAATTCGGGATCCGCTGCAAATTAACGACCACTATGGCAGTAATTGTAGCCACAGCTGTACTTCACAATATTGCGACGGATTTACGTGAGGACGATTTTCCTGATGAAAATAATGAAGCTGAAATGGAAGGTATTGGCGACGTGGACAACGCCGCATTACATGATGTGCTTGGAAATGCAATGAGGCAAACAATAGTTCAGCGGTATTTTCAATGAATGACAAAAGACATTCAGGTACATTTCAATTAATCATTTATTACATCTGATGATAGACGTTATACAACGGATACGTTTGATTTGACTCATTTGATGTTGAACTTGTTTTCTCCTGGAGACTTTCAAGGAAGTGCTGTTGCATTCTGAGGACTTTCATTTTTTCTCGGTGTTCCTCCTGATGAAATTCTATTTGCTGTTTCAAGCATTTAACCTGCAGCTCGTGTTCGATCTCCTGCATGCGAACTGCTTTGCCTAATGCGCATGATGACGTTGGACTGTCTGTTGCTTCCACATATTTCCGTTTGGCTTTCCCCTGCGATCCAGGTTTGACTGTCGATGTGGACTGCTTTGGTTCAGAAAACCCCTCTTCCTCAACATCCTTCAGCGTTATCGTCGCAGTGGCAGCTCGTTGAACCCCGGTTTCTTGTGGACATGTAAAACCAAAAATAGGATAATTTTATAAAACAAATGCAGCGAAATGATGATCTTAACGTAATTTAAATCACAGAACATCAAATGGTTTTATGCTGCCAGTGAGGATAGGCCTGTTTGAATGTCATATTTACATGTGCACCATCTCTATTACTTTACAGCTAAACTCTCTCTTTTCACTTCTATAACTTTACTTAATAACTGCCGTCAACTGTCGTATTGAGCGTTTATTTCAACAACATTCCTGAAAGAAATGGGAGTCACGAAACGTTCTGAATCTGACATTTCTGGTTATTTTTACCAGTACCGGTAGTGTTATGGAAGTGAAACTAGAGTAAGTTAAAATACTTGTTGGTGGGGTAGCCCTCGTCACATTCGGAACGACATGAGGCAAACTGCTTTTCTGTCTACGTGATGGTGCATTTTACCATTGAAAAATAAACCTTGTCCATGGTATCCCGCATCATCGTCAAATTCGTTATCCAAGGGTCGTAATACGTCACTGCAAATTGATGTCACAAGGTGGGATGCGTCATCTGCCTTGGCGGCAGGATCAGCGGGACCTCCACCTGTCCGGTACCGATCTTTCTTTTCTTTGCTGACGTCCTTCTTTGCCTTGGCTTTCGTGTTGTCCCACAGTTTCTTGAGTGCCTTCACATTGGACGGTTCCAATCCTTTCTGTTGATTGAACCCATCTACGATCCGATCCCAGGCCTGATTCTTGGCTTTTAATACACCCGATGTGTTCTGCTTCAGTTCGACAACACACTTTTCTTTTTCGATAAGTTCGAGCAGCACATTTCTCTCGATATCCGAAAAAGTCCTCCGTTTCTTGGCTTCAGTACGTCTTGAGTCGTCCATAATTTCAGCCGTAATGGGGCCTCTGGTGCACTTGGAGCGACGGGACGGGCTTTTATTTTAACCTTCAGAACCAAGCGCAATAAACCAACCGCAATGAATTACTTGTTACATCAGATCACGGCATTGTTCGCCAGCCCAGGAAACATTGAGGTCGACCTCGAGTGAGGATTTCCTTGCGAAAGGACGCCTCAAAGGCTACCTTTAACTGAAGGAACTCCTCCAATAAAGGACGAGTCGAGGAAGGTTCTAAAATTGATCTTGGATAAGGACGCCTTACAGGAGGCGGCCTTGAATTAAGGCGTCCTCACAGAAGGCCTCCTTAACCCCAAAATAAAGGAGCGTTCTAAAATACCGACGAATATCTATTTCTGGTATTATCCTTGTCAACGGCCAGGGTCCTGTCTATGACGAAACCCTTTGGTCTTTGAACTGTTTCTAACAAGGAGGAATAAGTGGAGGCGCATACTAATAACAGCTTTCTGAATAAGCGAGAGCATCCCACCACAGATGATACCGTCTTGATTTAAAGTCCACAATTCAAGCAAAATATAAGTCGACCACTTCAATTATATGATCACATCAATGAGAAAAAAACACTAAATTCAAAAATATTGTGCTCGAACTTAGTTTAATCGAGTACTTTGTAGCACGATAATCCATCGGCCGCTAAAAATAAATGTCTTCGGGTATTTTCGGACATCTTCGGGTCCTGACGTATTACTAGGGAGACATGTTCGGGAATGCGGACATTGCTCATGTTGCTTCTAGATCCTCTTCGCGATCCCATCATCCTTAAGAAATGCCAAATTATTGTGTTGTCGGCAAATGCAAGAATCGGACCGACAGTAAACTCGGCATTTCAACGTTCCCTTTTCCAAAAGATAAGGCAGTTCGTAAAAAATGGGTCAAGTTTGTTCAACGTTCGAGGCTGAACTTCGTCGAGCCTGAGCCTGGCAATACGTCCACAGTTGTATGCAACCGGCACTTCACGGAAGATTGTTTTGTGGATATTCCTTCCTTGGAATGTGCCATTGAGGCGGACTACCATACAAAAACGTTAGTTAACTCATCTTTCTTGTCTTCAAACAACTGAGGATTCGTAATTTCGAATGTAAACAGGTAAAGAAAGACGTTTTTGCCCACTTGTAAAGAAGTTTCAATATCCGGAAAGATCGCTTCGTACCTAATTTCGGGCAGTTTAACAATAGCCTTTCCTGTAACTGGGTTCGGTTTCAAGGGACTGCATGGGTTGTTTGGACTTGTACTAGGCCGCCCGAGAAGCTAAGGTCCCACTATGCATTCCTTTTTGGTGGCTCTGGGTCCTGGTTGGCGTCTGGTGCGTTGAGCATCTGATACATGTGATAGCATGACAGCTGACATTCCATCAACATCATAGCCTACATGTGTCATTCATGACATGCATTGCTGCATGGCCCAACTCATCAACTCATCATATAAATGCCTTGCCTAGCCATGCCTAGCACGCACAAGATTTGATTGGACATAGAAGCCATCAGACTATATGGCCCGTAAATATTTGGCTTTGTTTAATTTGGGATTGACAACCTACCAGTTGTGATTTTTGGTTTCCAGACCTCCTAGAAGAAAGCCTGATGCAGTACCAACAATCCTTTATCCTATTCCTGGCCTTGGCGCCCCTGACCCTGTCCCTGGCCCTGCCACTCCCAGAAGAAGTGAGCAGAATGTAGGTCGAGCAGCAGCATCGATAAGGGCACGCAAACGGGTATGTAAAACAGTACCTATAGTACTTGTTGACTGTCATCAGCATTAATGTACCGTTGTCATGATACATTTGTAGACCCAGTCAAGGAAGGTGTTTGACCGAGGTAGATTATTGGATTTATGCTGTTTACTAATAAGTACCATTTCCTTTCTTTTCAATGCAGACTGTTAATGAAGCCATTGCCAACTTAAACCAACTGCAACCTGAACAATCAATGACTAAGAGTGATGATGACTCCAACTGCTGTGATAGTGACCCTCAGATTGATTTCGAGGTGCCTGCCACGCCTGCCCCGTAGCGCCCAGTCCCAAATTAACAAGCATTCGACTAACAAGGTCTGAAAGTGAGTTTTTTTTCCTTCAATATCCTAAACTGAGTTTTTCTTCAATATCCTAAACTGGGTGTACCCAAGTACTTCCTATGATGCTGTGATGTGCAATGCCACGTGACAAAAATGTTGACATTCATTTGAACCCATTTATCTATTGACCCACTCTTCTTGCAGTTTATGTTGTCAGCATTCCTCCAGCAGAAATGGTTTCGAGGGGACATCAAGTCCGGATGCCATATCGGTCAAAGGAAACGCAGACCACTAATTTTCAACCTGACCTCACCCACACTTCAGTGTCGATCATGGAGGTACCAAGTACGCCTGAAGCTGCATCTACCCCTCAGCCAAAATACAAGAGGAAGCGTTCTGATTCAAGTAACGATGAGGAGACTGAGCCCTTGGCAAAGCATTCTTTGTCATTTGTGGATGATGAAACCAAGGACCCCTCTGGAATCCAAATTTGTCTTTGGAAAGTGTTGCATCTGCTAGGTATGTTTCATAGCACGATGTGCAAGGTTTGCAGTAGGCCTGCATAAGTTGCATTAAACCTTTGTTATAGAGCAAGAGGAATGTAGTACCTTGTTGGAAAGGGTTTGAGTTTTCATACTAGTAAATGTAAATTATGTCAACAGATCTTTAGTATCTAAAGAGATACTTATTTTTCTTAAATCCATTTCAGTGATGCCAACAATAAGCGAGCATCCTCATCCCTGACCGAGGGTATGTGTGCAGTTTCAGTGTCCAAGCTTTTGGAGCTGTTCCAAATCTGCTACAACTGCGGCCATTTCGGAGCAGAAGGCCGGATTTCGGTTACAGACGTTCATATCACTTCAGTTTTTCATGTGCCTCATTATTTTGCAGTCCACTGAGGTTAAGAACTCCTATCACATGGAACTGGAGGGCCTGTCCCGATGTGTCAATGAAGTGAAAGCATACGCCCCACAAGTTAAGATAGAATTAACAACTGATGGCCACAAATCAGTGGAGAAGTGGTTGAGAGAGGAACAATCGGACACCATAAGGCATTATTTTGATGTGTGGCATGTTGCTAAAGGTGAGTACCACTATCAGTGCTGTGATTTGCACACACTGCCTTTTTGTCTCAACAAATATAATCTTGTTTCTCATTTCCCAATTCCGTCGGTTCTCATGTTAACTCTTTTGGATGTGGCATTAAGAAATGATCAACAAGATTCCAGTCGTCAACCTTTACTTTTAGGTAACTTCGATTAACTTATGAATTTTATAGTATACAGTGCGTGCGGAAAAAAACTACCCACAGAAAAATGATGAAGTATTTGGGGTTTTTTTTCCGGACGCACTATAGAAGTTATCTCTATCGCAAAATTGTGTCTAGTTCATTTAGTTAAACCATACGACACTCCTGTCTGTCATCTAGGAAAGTTCACATTATACAATACTATACTTCCAGGACTGAGGAAAAGACTCAAGCCCATAACCATGAACAGGCGGTTTCAGCTGGTCAACAAATGGCTGAAAAGTATTATCAATCACTTGTACTGGTGTGCCATGACCAGCAATAACGACCAATCATTGATCTTGGCCAAGTGGAGATCAATAGTGAACCATATAGCCGGCGTCCACACGCACGAAGAAAACGAACTGTTCCCCAAGTGTATCCACAGTTGTATTCGAAGGCAGTGGTTTAAGAAAGGTGAGTATGTGCATGCCCTTACCCTTTACCCCAATAATGGTTGCTGTATTCATGGAATTAAGCTAGAAATTGTGTTTCCAAACATATTTGTGTATGAAAACACTGTGTTTGAATTGTTAAATCAATCGGAAGTTACTTTGGTACTCCTCTACGGTTTTTGTCTTCTAGGAACAGAAGAATACGACAAGGTGTGTGCTCTGCTTCTCAACAAGAACCTTCTACATTCAATCTCAAAGCTCAGCTCGGATGGCCAGACATCTGGTTTGGAGGGATACCATAGCAGCCTTCTACACTTCGCCCCAAAGATGTACCATTTCGGATACAATGGGATGAAAAGCAGGTACGATGATAATTGTATCAACGCTGTTCATTACAGCATGACGACATAACACCAAAACATCACCATGCTGGTGAAGGAAGGCACATTTTAAAGGGAACCAACTTGAATGATCATGAGCTGTAGAATATCCATTTCCATAGAGTTAAATTAGTTTACTGTGTTTATTTCCAGGCTAGAGATTGCTGCGTTGCATTTCAATGAGAATGCTGGGAGGAAGCAGCACCAGAATAAGGATGGCCAACTTCGGTTTTCTGTTCGTCATCCAAAGAACCGATATGGAAATCATATTGTGACGTCAAGATCAGGGGCACCGACATTTGGCAAGTAGTTTCAGTTCAGTCAATATACATGTATTTTGTTAAATGACAAGATAATTCATGGGTGCCACTGCGCCTGACTATGTCATGCGAACATAATATTGAAACATGCCCTTTGCTGTGTAGTACATGATCTTCTTTTGCATGGTTAATGCATGGAGAAACAGAAGTGGTAAAAAAGGATTACCAGTATATCTATATTCATAATCGTCTTTTATTTCAGGTTATGTTGATAAGTTTGAGGAGGAAGTCAAGAGGCTGGTTTTGACTGGGCATGACTACACGATTGACAAGGGAGACACTCCTGCACCTCTTTGTTCACGGTTTGAAAGGCCACCCAAAGAAGAAGCCATCAAGATGCAGCAAAATGCCTTGCACAACGCTTCAAGAAAAATTAAACTGACATTAAACTGTTAAGGACATTAAACTGTTAATGTGGTCAGTCTTCCACCTATCATCCTGCGCATTGGATGTTGTTCGCTGCTCCATATTAATCAATATAAAGCGGCAGCCTCATAATTTTTGGAAATATTATCCAGCTACTTTTTCCGCTCCGACTGTGTAGAAGGGAGGGGTTGAGCTATGGACTTGTTGGACGAAGTCTTGTGTTTCTAATGTATCATAGCATCATTTTGGGGTGGGGTGGGTTGAGAGGGGAAGGGGGTGTAGTCAGATGAAACCATTTTTTATACCTGGATTCATTGTAAGTGAATAAATAAAGTGTTTCTAAGAAATGTTAGCATAATACTATGTATTCTTTCTTTTATATTAATTCTGCATGGTAATTCACAAATTTTACAATCCTGCCATTACTGTCCATCAACAAATCCCTGATAATAGGCATTTTCCTCCAGTCCAGGAGCAGGGAACACAGCACGAATGTTACAAACAACACAGGAAGGGATCACGACCCGAATGTCTTTCCCGAGGTAACCGTAGGTCCACCTGACAACTTGCCTGTAGGCAACATGTCGCAACTTTTTAAAGAGTGGCCCATCGTAGGCTTGCTTGCCATACTGCTGTCGATACTGCAACCAGGCAATTTCTAAAACTGTCCTATTCAGGCAGGCGTTGGCAAAGTCTTCATGGCGTGTGAAACACTCCAGCCCCTCCATCTTCTCTCCGAACTCTGCGACCTGCCGACAACAAACACACTCGCCCCTTGTAGGTAGAACTTGGCAGGAGCCACAGGTGCACCTGAAAAGAGAGTACTTCAGTGAAAATAACAGGGCCTGCTACATTCCAAGTAGGCCTATGGCATGCACATCGCGATGTACATGATGCAGGCCTACATACATGGGCATGGCCTACCGGCCTAGGCCAGTTTCGTCCCATCGAGTCAAAATTGTCTGTAGGCCTGAAGCAGAGCAGCCTATCGTGACTTCGTAAGGTAGGCTGGGCCATAGCCCTAAGGCATAGGCATAGGCATGATATCGACACATTGGATAGGGTTTCAAACTCACCAGTTTTCCACAACTGTGTGATCAACGAGAGCCGCTCCGGCTCCGTCATCACCAGCCATTTCTTCATCAGCAGCGTCGGAATGTTCCTCTTCCTCCTCCGCCTCTGGTTCGAACATGTATGGCTGAATTGCCCAATCGCCTTCCTCCACGTTCTCTTCTGTACCTTCGGCACCTTCTTCACACTCTGGCCAGACATCAAAGTCACTCAGATCCGAAGATATTGTGGAATCTGTGTCGCTCATTGTTCAACTTGACATGCATTGAACACGTTGAATAGACTGACCCAGTTCCTATATCCTCATTGTGTCCCTAGTAATACGTCACCTCCGGTCAGCTCAGGGCGAATTTGCATAATGACCTAGATAATTGTTTTCTTCGGAAACGGGCTCCCAGCGGCGATTAAAAGCTTGTTTTTGGGTGGATCGAGGTTACCTTTTGAAATGTTTGATGGATATTTCATTAATATGAGTATTTCATTATCATAATCTAACAAAAATAGGATGTTTGAGGTTAGCTTGAATTGTGGACTTTAAGCGACTCCACTCCATTTGGCACTGAATTGACACCAAGGAGTATTGTAAGGACGAAAGACAATCAGGACATCAACATGGTTTGTCTTCCCACATTGTACATCTAACCAAATCCTATGTCAACAGTGAAACTTCTCTCAAAGGACAACTTTGTTAGCAGGATGCACCAGGGGACTGATTCTGGTACAAAATTAATTGATTTCAACCAATTTGAACTCTGTCGTCAGGACAACTCTGTGGTCTACCAAAGCATGGAGGAAAAATACTCCTCCAAGACCAGAGTATTTCTTTCGTTACCATGGTAACTTAAAAATGAAGAAATTATGCTTGGTCACGAGGCAAAGATCAATAAAAACCAAATTTCAAAGAAATCTGAGAAGCAGTTTGCCCTCCAGAGCCCTAAACTATGCAGACAAACAATGGATGGACTACACGGCATATTTTTATTAAAAGTTTATATTTATTTAATAAAAATATTGAGAAAAAACGCTATTAGGACCATATAATTTGAGAGAAAAAAAAGAAAAAGAAATAAAAAAATCCCAGGCGGGATTCGAACCTGCGCTCATTTGACACAATTGCTTGATAAAATCAATACCCGGTAGTCTTTCCACTGCGCCAAGTCCCCACCAAGTTTCTGTAACGTCACGTCGAATTTGATTGGTCGAAACATAAGTAACTGTTATCCTGTTTGGGAAAAAAAATCACGCGCGCCGGCCAATTGAAACTGAGGTAATGCTTGTGCGCAGGCGCACATCGCTCAACCAAAATGGCAGCGTCCATGGAGGCTGACGCCGATCAGCTCAAAAAATTTTCTGCATCTTTAATTAAAGAATTACGTGAGTAACAGCAGAATAAACTAGTGGATCAAGTACAGTAAGTAGCCAGAAATATGGGAATTGATAATGGTACTTCACTTATGTAGCTACCAGCAAAATCAAAATCCTTTTTTATTGAATTGTTCGTTCATAAACCTATGTGAAATTTAGATTGGGAATAGGGAATGATGGGAACTAGCAGTGATTTGACTTTGTTGTTCAGTCCAAAAAAACTCAGAAAAAACATAGGGAAGGATGGGAAGAGGGAATGATTTTAAAATACATCTTTCAAAATGAAACAAAATGGGAATGTACCGTAGGTTGGGAAGTGGGAATGATGGGAATTGGAAAACCAAGGGACCTTACAAGAGGCAATACCAGATACATATTTATCGAAGATAGCAAACAAAGAACGGTAAATACTCATCAAGTTCACTATATCAATGTCATTCCGAACAAAAACCCAACAGAAATAATGATGTCTATCAAAGTTATCAATTTTGACACCAGATTCATAATGCTAAAAATCCAAATGATTTCAGTTTCCTTCAAGCACTTTACACGTGCCTAAAGCACTTTTCATAGCATGGGCAGCTGAACCAATTTGGCATTTTGGACAAGTTTTCATTACCTAGCTTAACCAGAACTTATTTTTTTCCAGACATGTTGAAAACATTCTCCGCAACTCCCCATACATGCCATACAATGAACATCAGGATCAGGATGCTGACAGGGGGGAAGAGCCAGCTGCTAGTGCAAGTGCTAGAGGAGGTAGAGGAGCTTCGAAACAACACAAAACTACACAGAAAAAGTGATGCGAATTCTAAGATCTATAATAAACTCTGACATTTCTATACATTAGACTGTTTTTGCAGCATGAACATTTTCAGAACTCTTTTAAAATGCATATTTCAGGAGATTGAAAATGAGCACAGCTCTTATTAGGCCTAAGCAAGAGTTCTTTATTAGTTGGCTCTCACGGATTCTCCGGTTACAGGAAAATTCGTCCCCGGAAAATTCGTCCCCAGAAAACTCGTCCCCGCAAATTCGTCCCCGGAAAATTTATCCCCAAGGAAAATTCGTCCATGGATAATTCGTCCCCGAGGAAAATTCGTCCACGAGGATAATTCGTCCCCTAGGAAAATTCGTCCCAAGATAATTCGTCCCCAAGGATAATTCGTCCCCAAGGATAATTCGTCCCCAAGGATAATTCGTCCCCTAGGAAAATTCGTCCCCGAGGATAATTCGTCCCCAGAAAATTTTTCAAAGTTGAAAGTTTCTGACTTTACTTTCTAAGACTCTTAAGTCTTGTGGAATGGACTGTAGTAATAACTACTACTTTCGACTTTTCTCATTCAGTGTAACATCTCTCTTTACTATCCTACTAGCTAGTTGCCTACCCCACTATTTTCATAGTAAGTAGAGGTAGGCATGCGAAATATTTTATTTGATCGCCATGTTGAAAATGCTATTGCGTTTCTTTTCTTTTGCCATCTTATCAACTGAACAGTGATTTCGGTGAATGTTTTAATTTTTTTGAAACATCTAGGAAAACCTACTCTTCCGTGAATTGGACCTTCTTTCCACAATTCCGCACCACGATTCAGTAAATGTCGGACTTGTTATTCTCCCAAAAACCAAACTATGAAGGTTGAGTTATCCAAGCATCTTGTACACAATTTTACAGTAATTGCCAATATTAAAACAATGCTTCAAAAGTTGAGAAGAGCAGGTCTGAAGTTTAGAAGAAGATCTTTTCTTAATTGCACCCAGTAAAAACTGGGGATTAAGATAAAACACTTCCATGATGCAATTAACAAGAATTAGTCTGTGCACTCTAAATATCCAACTGTCCCTTAATTGCCATTCAAATAATTGAATTATCACCTTAATAAAGGAGATTGTTCATTAGTGTCCTTTATTCAACTGCTCATTTAATGTTTTGGAGCTATTTATTGGCAATTAAAGGACAATTGGATAATTTTAGACCGACTCCTTTGTTCCCAGTCCACAAGAAGCCATTTTCTTATTAAGAGCCAGTTTTTATAAGAGTCAGGCAGGTGGTGATTCATGACCCTCTCAGATTTGTTCCTAAATTTTTTTATTGGTAGATATATGTTAATAACGGACGGAAATCACATTTTCTATCCTCAATAGGGTCCGCTTTTTTTTTAGGGGCCCCTGGAATATTGGGGTCAAAATGGGCCTAAATGGCAAAATAACCAAAATGTGGTTTTCAAATGCTGGTATTTCTGTGCGCCCTTAGTGAGCCACAGAGATTTCCATGCGTGTAAGTCTATTGGGTATTGACTTTCAGAAAATGTGAAAATTTTGGCGGCTGACTTAGGGCGCAGCCCATAGGTGGCGCTGCAAAACGCGACATTTCGAAATTACACACACCTTCAGAGAGGTTGTGTGGTTTGCGCCCTAAGTCAGCCAGGGTGTTTCATGCGTATTATGATACATTAGCACCTACTGCTTTGATTTAAAGGAAATTTACGGCGGCTGACTTTGGGCGCACAAGTATAGGGGGCGCTTTTTGCCGCCGAAAGGTGAAATTACCACCTTTTCGCACAGCAAGTTCTCCATGCGCCCTAAGTCAAAACTGATCAAACATAGCTCAACTAGTAACCCAGCATCTCTAGTACCAGTGGTTAGGAGGGTTTGATGGCTGGTTTGCGTATTAACCCTTTTTGCACCGTTTTTTGTCGGGTCACTACGCGAAAAGGCTGAAAATGGAATTTTGTAAACTTTCTCCGATATTCATAAAACTTACAGGATTAGCTCCTTTTGCACTGAGAAAGGTGTTATTAAAGTTTCTGTGGAATGCAGCAAGCCACTTTTGTTGTAGGCTGCCATTTGGTGGCAATATTGGAACTATAAAGCAAAAGTACCAGTTTTAGTGAGAGACGACAGGGAAAAAGACCACTGCTGAGAACGTTGTCAAACTGATGCGATCTGCAAAGGATGCACAAGGCGCAAAGATGTTTTCACCAGAAGAATACTTAGCAAGAGATCAAGTTATATCACAGTTCTCTCAATTTATGGCCAAGAAGAAACGAGGTGGAACACTTGAAATCCCAGAAGCTGACCCAACTGATGATGGTAGTGACAATGAGGATGAAGGGAATGAGCAGATTGATGAAGAGTTAGAAAGTGTTCAGGTGACATCAATTCCATCCGATTTGAGTGAAACAATATCCTCGACAATTTTCTTTTTACTGAAAAAGATTCTACATCGATGTTTTACCTCCAGGAATCTGATCTTCAAGCAGAGCAACATATCATAGTTGATGAGTTGATCAACGATTTTCACGAAGAAAACATGGGGGATGGAGTACCATGCAGGAGATTACGCAATCATACAGTGTGGAGAGAAGGCATATGTTGGGATGGTACAAGCTGTTGATGGCGAACTTTGCCACATAAAATACATGAGACGAACAGGTAATTATGGAATCGTGATGGATGATTCTTCCCCAATGGAAATCTAAAATACGACATATTTTTCAACCATATGCCCATAGTTTGATAGTATACATGTCAGTAATATTAGCTGGTAATTTTCTGTATTGCAGGATTGTATTTTGGATGGCTTGATGATGAACATGCATCTTGGCAGGACAAGGATGACATTCGCGCTAGATTATCAGCACCATCCATTGATCGCCGTGGACATTACATATTCTCAAAGAAAGATGACCAGAACATGAAACTATATAAACTGTAGTTCACTGTTTAGATGTGATGATCCAGTTGGACAGTTTGGCCCTAATGGCATACTAACTATTTTGATAGTAATTTGCTAAATTTCTGCTGACATTTAAATATTGGTGAAGTTTTACACCATATTCATTGTAAAAGTGTTTAAGTTTCTGAGATACCGGTGATTTCATGGTAATTTTTGAATACTTTTGATTTTGAATAAACGGTTCATGATATAAAGGTCAAATTGCTCCTTTTTCTGTCAAATTTCAATTTTGCCACCAAGTAGCTTGCCACCTTGACCTAAAACTCACAAAAAATACTTTCTTTAACGTAAGGAAGTTATCCTGTAAGTTTCATGAATATCGGAGAAAGTTCACAGTTTACCATTTTTGGCCTTTTTGTCTAGTGTCCTGACAAAAAACGGTGCAAAAAGGGTTAATACGCAAACCAGCCATGAAACCCTCCTAACCACTGGTACTAGAGATGCTGGGGGACCATTTGAGCTATATTTGATCAATTTTGACTTAGGGCGCATGGAGAACTTGTTGTGCGAAAAGGTGGTAATTTCACCTTTTGGCGGCAAAAAGCGCCCCCTATACTTGTGCGCCCAAAGTCAGCCGCCGTAAATTTCCTTTAAATCAAAGCAGTAGGTGCTAATGTATCATAAAACGCATGAAACACCCTGGCTGACTTAGGGCGCAAACCACAGAACCTCTCTGAAGGTGTGTGTAATTTCGAAATGTCGCGTTTTGCAGCGCCACCTATGGGCTGCGCCCTAAGTCAGCCGCCAAAATTTTCACATTTTCTGAAAGTCAATACCCAATAGACTTACACGCATGGAAATCTCTGTGGCTCACTAAGGGCGCACAGAAATACCAGCATTTGAAAACCACATTTTGGTTATTTTGCCATTTAGGCCCATTTTGACCCCAATATTCCAGGGGCCCCTAAAAAAAAAGCGGACCCTATTGAGGATAGAAAATGTGATTTCCGTCCGTTATTAACATATATCTACCAATATAAAAATTTTAGAAGAAATCTGAGAGGGTCATGAATCACCCTCTAATAGGATCTTGCCTGATTCTTATAAAAACTGGCTCTTAATTGCATCATGGAAGTGTTATCTGCATATCCAGTTTTACCTGGGTGCAATTAAGAAGAGGTCTTCTAAAATTCCCACAAAAAGTCCAGACGTAACAGAGACAAGGTTCTTCTCAACCTTTGGTTTCTTGGCTCTAAGTCTAATTGCTTGCTCAAAGTGTCAGGTGGTATTATAACAACCCTCAGTGTGGGAAGTTCCTCATTCTCTTCAAAGTGACCGATGCTGATACAACTGGAATCATGGCTGAATTTATAACATCCGAGCGAGGAAAAGATAAGCTGGTGTACGACGGTTACGTATACACAAGACAGAAACTGCTGGCAGGAAACCGCACTTCGTGGATTTGCGAACAGAGATCCAAATGTAAAGCCAGAGTAACGACAGATGGTCTACATGTAGTAAAGGCCATGAATCAGCATACACATGCCCCAAACCGACCTGCTGTCCAAGCGCAGAGGGTGCAGCAGCAGATGAAAGCACGTGTCCAAACCACACAAGAGACAATCCAGCAGGTCTTGACAGAGAATGTTGGTAACCTTGGTGAAGGGGCTGCTGTGCTGCTACCGAATATTGCCAATATGAGGAGAGCTCTGCGAATGCAACGACAAACGTCGGCGCAACCTGAACCACAGCCACAAAATGCCATGAACATGGAGATTCCTGAACGGTATACTCGAACTCTTCGAGGAGAATTGTTCCTGCAGTTCGATAGTGGAGTCGGCAATCCAAATCGCATTCTGATATTTTGTACGCAAAGGAATCTGGAACTTTTGGCGTATTGTGAACATTGGTTTGCTGATGGCACTTTTAAAACAGTTCCGCTCATCTTCTTCCAGTTGTTCACCATCCATGTCTTGCTGAATGACTCTGTGACTGCATGTATTTATGCGTTGCTACCAAACAAAACTCAGGAGACCTACGCTCGGCTTTTCACCACCATAAGACAATTAATTCCCAATGCAAATCCAGAAACATTTTTGATGGACATGGAAAGGGCAGCTTCAAATGCAGCTTCAGAAATCTTTCCTAATGTGGATATCAAATACTGCTTTTACCACTTGTCCCAAGCAGTATGGAGGAAGATTCAGGAACAAGGTCTTGCCGTGGATTACCATGAGGATGACGAGTTCGCGCTTAAATTTCACGAACAAATAGTTATTATTTTTATATTTTCCCCCTCACCCTCACCCACAACGAGGGGCTAGACTTTTGGATCATATCCAATCATCCATTTCCTGTTGGACATGTATGTACGTACATGTACATGTTTTATTGTATCCACATCACGTGATTACCACATCTTCCAGGCTACGATTAAAAATTTTCATTTGTTGTCTTAATAACGTCACGGACTGTCATTTCAAGATGATCGTCCATCAGTTGATAATGGCACCTAATACTAGTGTGAGGAAAATGGTTTCGTTTTACGGGGTTTTATTCCGGGTTAATAGCGACTTTGAATTTCGCTGGTTTTATAACTTAAATTTAGCTTTACTTTCTTTTGGACCGGGACTCGCGCTTCCGCTTCTTATCCTGTCGAGAGTATACCGTGTCTGGCCCCAGTTTTCGGGTGATATGATCCCCTGATGTTGTAGAATTAACCCAACATATTGGAATAGTTCTACACGGCTTCAAGATCCCAAAATTATCCTTTATTCACGTCATATCTCCGAGCTTTCGGCATGACCGGCCATCTTCATCACGTGACGTAAACAGCTCTGTCACTCATTAATATTCATGGCCTTAAAATACCTTTTATTCCTTAGGGGCACGGTGTATGGTCGGCAAACTTTAACATGTTGATATTCAGTCTTTTGTACCATGTACCGCATAGCTTTTATGTGATACATTGTTTGTCGGCGAAGTTGCCATAATTGTAAGACCGTCCCTTCCCCTGACATACCTGTGTGTGGCGAGACTGGTTCTCGTGTTACTTCTTGCCTGGTCAGGCATCCTTTTTATACTATACTCTATATACTTAAACATGCAATTCCCAGCATCGCCGAAGGGCATCTTACACCCGAGGGTCAGGGGGCGAGGGGATAAGCCTTCCGTTTCTTTGTCTTGAGGGGGGATAACGGGGAGTCAAGTATGCGGTGAGTCAGACCACGTGGGAATAGCACAAGGGAAAGGATCGGCTATACTTATAATATTCATTTATCATCATATATCGTACACCCGTTTAATCACCGGTTTTGGACCAATGTCATCGTCGGGTACCGGTCTAGGACAGTCGTAAGTTGATAATTTGTCTGTGCATCTCCCTACTTGTATATACCTAGATCGCTTTTAGTATCAGGCTTTCGAGTAAAATAAACACCGCCAGAGGTGAAGTGAATCCGGTTATTCTTTCATTTAAGTTCGTTCCATTTCATTGCGGGTGGCCCTTTCCTGTTACACTAGATATAAAATATTATGTTTGTTGAATAATTTATTGACTTTTCATGTTTATCGGCTTATGTTTTGTCGACATGTGCAGACAAATAACCAAAGGCTGTCGTTTAAAAATCTTTCTATGATAAAGCATGCATTTCTGGGACAATCAAACACAATCTCATTCATGAGAGTTGAATATGGTACATGTACTTGCACTTGCAGTTCACCCTGCCCCCACTATTTTGAAAAAAGACTACTTTCATTTTGGAGATTAAAACATTTGGAAGGCGTGCTTGGAAGGGGTACGTCGTTCACTGGTGGTGTTGGAAAATAGAAATGCTGTGGGGGATACACAATACCGTAGTGCAGTTCTCATCAAGAATTTGCTGAAACTAGTGTCTCCAACTCCCAGGACCACTACAACAAAACCAATGACAAATATACTTCACTTCATTCCCCAATTCCTACCATCTTCCAAGTTACAATTTCACAGAACCCTAACAATTAAATGTAACTCCGTACAATTCCCCAACTCCCATCTTCCCTGGTCCATAGTTCCACAGAAGGACAAACCCTACCTCCACACCTCCCCATCATCCCTCTTCCCAGTGACACAACCCAAGGACACAGACACAGCCAACAAGTCGCTCCACAATTCCCCAACTCCCAACTTCCCGGTCCATAGTTCCACAGGAGGACAAAAGAATGATGAAGTACTGTGTGAATGAACTCTTTATTACTTTTTTGTGCAAAACAATTGACATGATTTTGATTCAAAAATGTTAACACACTGTTGTATAATTTCAATTGCACTTTTCAGAGGATGACCAGTATCGAGCTATTGAAGGATGGTTCTCAGCATCTGGCAGAGGGAGGAGGCCTAACCTACCAGTTGTCGAAGCAGACCGTCGATTGTTCCTGCAACTCCATCACCTCCGATTGAAGCATCGTAAAACTTGGAACTTTGTTGAAGATATTATCAGTCGGCTGTTTCAATCTTCTGACATTCGAGTTATGGAATATCGAGGAATCCTTGATAGGTGTGTGAGATGCATTGAGAAGGAGTTGTCTGACGTTGATTATTAGGATTTTCTTTCACAGTCAGCCTTACCAGCATGCCCTCTGATAGAGTATATACATTCTCAGTATGCTTGGCTTAACAGTATCACACGGTGCAATTTGTTGGGTGATTTAGGGAAACTCCACGATCTGATCGGCGAATGTCCTATGAATGTGATAAAGGGATTCCTTGTTAAATTGGAGAAGTTCAGGAAATCTGAAAACCCACCACAGGCTTATTCCTTAGTCTTGCTAGAACATCTCAATGTGCCTCATACTTGTACTCCTAGAAAAGCTAGAAAGGTTATTGAAAAGGTACTACAGGAGTTTGAAAAAGTTCAGAATATGAGAAATAAATCAGAAAGCTATAAACTGAAGTATGAAAACGTTCTGGGGGAACCCTTCAATTTTCAGTTGGAGTCAACACAAATATCTTCTGTTGTCCAGCCTTTGTCATCTCAGAGTCGGATGATAGACGAAACTGACCCAAATTGTGCCAAACAGTCATTGGTTATCAAAGATTCTGCTGCTGGATTGATTGTTCCACATGTCACAGATGAACTTGAGGGTAGTGCTAGTCCTCAGCAGAAGATAGATGAAACAATTGAAACTGTACCAAGTTGCATGAAGGGGTCATTGGATATTCCAGAGTCCCTCACTAATTTGTCGATAGTTCTACGCATCTCAGATGTACTTGACAGTAGTGCAAGTCCAAAGACATCATAGGGTCAGCATTGCGGAAAGCTAGAGGACAGTTGGAGGAAATGGAAAAGGAAAAAACGGAACTGAAAATTGTGGTAGAAGTGTTGAAAGGAGAGGTTGTGAAAGCATGTACAGAAAAGATGAACACTGCTCAGAGGCTAGAACAATGTGAATCTAAGTTAAAACAATGTGAGTCGCAGCTAAGCAACTGCAAAGAGAAATGCAATGCTTTGCGTTACGATTTGTCTGACTGTCAAAAGAAGTTGATTGCTGCTCGGGCCAATCCGTACTATAGGCGACTTAAGAGAAAAGAGGAACTTTTTCAGAAATACGAGACCTTCTTCAAGAGATACAATGGCGATGAAATTTCTGAGGAAGTAGTAAAACTTAAAGGGACTATCAAAGACTTGCAAACGCTAGTGTCAAATCAGAAAAAGGGTATCAATGAATTGAGAAACAAACGGATGGAGCTCAACACGACCATAGTCAATCTGAGACAGGAATGTGATCATTATTATTAAAGTGTCACCATTACGTACAATAATGCCAGCCTATGAAGGCTTACGAGACACTATAACATCATCAAACTCTTTTAAATCATGGCTGCTGCCTCTTCATTGACAACCATCTCGGCACCACCGACTTATTCCCAACTTGACTCTCCCAAGCCCAAACACCGCTGACCAACCCAAGAACCGACCCCGAGTCCCCAGCTCAGAATCGCCCCCCCCCCCCCAGACCTTGGTATGATTTATAAAACATGCCAAACACCATTTCCCAACATTATTTTTTTCAGGGTTTCTGAGGCAGCGATGAACTTCGCACTTGAACATCATCGTTCTAAGGTGATGAAGGGAGGTAATCAGGAATGCCAGACTATAAAGATTAGCAGGAATCCCACATTATTTTGATCTTTCTGCTTGAGATACTTCAAGTCATCCTCCTTTGACGTGCTGGCCAATTTTAAGGTGCAGTTCCTGAATGAAGCAGCTGTAGATGATGGAGGTCCAAAGCGAGAGTTTTTGCAGTTGCTGCTAACAAATATAGTGAAGTCACCACTTCTCATTGGTAAGGACACTAAAATAGGGACTTTTAGTTGCAGCTGGTTCTTAGTGGACATTTCCCATCGTATTAGGCCTATTCAGGCCAATTTCAACACCTTGACGAGCACCAAAATTAATTGGTGAGGTCTGAAGTTCGTATACAATCCAAACTGTCGGCATTCATCCAAGAAATGTGGGGCCTGAACAAGATTATGATTTGCCTATTCTAACTCAATTATCGGGATGCCGATCGTTGGTGAATATATGTTCTTCTAAAGCTTTGGCAAGAAAATATTGCAAGAACAAAGATTTTCAGGACCAAGGAGAGGCTGTGACTGAAGTCCAAACTTCAACCCCAGTTGAAGAGACATCGATTTCTGCATGTCATCTGGTTATGAACAGTGATACTTTACTTTCAGCCTGCAATTGACAAAGTCTGCAGTACCAACGATTCATGAACCCCCCCCCCCCCCCCACCCAACGTAGATAGGCCGTTTGTACCACGAACATGTGCTGCTAGCTTGACCACGCCCACTGTGATGAAACCAGTGGTGAGGAAGAGACTAATACACGAAATGATGACAGAGATGTCCCCTGAGACCGTTGACGACATCCCAGATACACCTGATCCTAGCGACTTAGAAGCTGTGGAAAAGTGTATTCAAACGGAAGCTGTAGAATACTTAGACAAGGGTAGGTTAAATTTTAAATGCATTAGGTGTTTCAAAAAAAGATATACCATCAATACCGGTACCCTAATAATTCTTAAGACTGTTATGGGCTAAATCGGTTTTATTGTTTACAGAAACACAGACCAAATAGAGGGCAGGTCGCAAACCTAGGAAGGGTCCAGTGTTCAAAGTGAGGAAGGTGTTTATCCCAGCAATTAACAGGAAACGGAAAAGTCCGCGCGTAGAACATGAGGGAACGGAGTCCGAAGATGATATGTTAGATTGTTAGATTTCTATCATGAACTCACTATACTCTCAAATGATTTACCAAGAACCTATCTCATTAAACAACTGAGGTCTGAGATGAACACCCTTTGTCACATTCAGCGTACTCCTGGAAAAACTGTCGGTGCTGAGGTAAATGTTGAGGATGAACTAAAATTCGCGATTAGATCACTCTGTTTGAAGAATCCAGATATAAACAAATTCACTGTCAAATTTGGGGGGGATGGGACTAGTGTCTCAAGGACAAATGGTATGTGTCTGATGAGTTTCTCCTTATGGTCACCAAATCATATGGAATGTTTTCTACAGCTTGTCATCACACTGTGGCTGTTGTCAGTGGCCATGAAAGCTATGAATTGTATCAAACTTCATTTGCAAATGTATTTAAGTCTATAAATTCACTTTCTGCGGCTGGGGCCATTACGATTGATGAACAAGAGTTTGAACTCAATGTTTGCATGGGTGGGGACTATAAATTTCTGCGTCTGGTCTTGGGAATGTCTGGTTCTACAGCTAATCATGCATGCATTTACTGTAAAATAAACAAGAAGGATAGGGGTGACCTGACCAAGGGTGAAAATTATTATTATCAAGATGAATTTATTAGGACCAGTGGCGAACTGGCAGAGTGTGCAATCACAAATGCATTAGGTTGTAAACATGCTCCTCTTTTTCAAATTCCTTTGTATAATGTTCTTGTTGACGAACTGCATCTGATGCTTCGAATCACTAACAGATTGATAGAAAATCTCATGGCTGACGCAGATGACCTTGATGACAAGGAACAGCAAGGCCTTCGACCAAAGCAAAAATCCTTGCATATAGACTCTCTGGTAGAATGTATAAACACATGTGAGGTATCTTTCAAAGTTTGGAAAACCAGAGATGCGAATGGCAAAGATACAGGTCACCGTGAATGTACCAGTTTAATGGGCCAAGAAAAGAAAAAGCTCCTTCATGGTTTAGCTGCCCAGCTCCAGCAAAGTAGTGCATTACATCCCGAGTCGAAAGAAACTGTTGTGAAGATTTGGCAGGGGTTCGAAGCATTGTATGCAGTTGTCAATAGCGATTTCCCTAACGAAGATGCGGTGATAGACTGTGATTTGTTTACTTTATCTAACAGTTGGATGAAATTATTTACCAGTCTAGAGGGTTCATGGAAGGGGTATGAAGGAAAACGAGTCACTCCATACATGCATTGCCTTGTTTACCATGTTCCTTTCTTGGCAAAAAAACACCTTGGTTTAAAGAAATTTAGTGGGCAGGGGATGGAAAAAGCAAATGACATTGCAAAATCCATCTTCCTACAACATTCCAATAAAATTGATGGTTGCGGGAGTATTTTACAGGGGTCACTCAGACAACTGCATTTAAAGTCCGTAGAAAGAGAGAGTAGATCCTACCAGAAAAGGGATGCTGATTATTGGACCGATAGTATATTCAAAAAAAGGAGACGTGATGTTGATGATGACAAGGAAAATGCATCTGAAGAGTTGACTGATGAGGTACAAGTACCTATCGAAAACATGACTGCTCTGAATTGAAAGCAAAACTGAAATCCCTTGGGGTTATTTCTAGAAAGAGAACTTTGGAAAGTTTGAGGGTAGAGTTGAAAAATCATCTCAAATCAAACTGATCTATTTTAAGTGTTATTCTACGTATCTCATTTCTGGTAGGATCTACTCTCTCTTTCTATGAATGTGTGACATATTTTCATATGTGCTGATCTGCTGAAGTCTAAGAAAGAATGTATTTTTATATTGCATGAAGTCATATATTTTTATATTGCATGAAGTCATAGAACATGTTTTGCAAACATTATATTGTGTTACTACATGTATGGTGCTGATCTGCTGAAGGTTGAGAAAGAATATATTTTTATAATGCATTTAGTCATAGAAAATGTTTTGCAAACATTATACTGATGTCTGAGAATATAGGTAGTCGTAGAAAATGTTTTGAAGAAAGACGAAACATTATTATGTATCATGATGATGTCAGAGAAATATTATATGTTTATAGTCATTATTAATAAAAAACTCAAATATGAATTACTGCTTTGATATTAACATTATTTTCGGGTGTGTTCATTAAGTATGTGCACACTATAGGGCCTACAATGTTAAAGTATGTCTCAGATCTATCAATCAGACCCCATGATTGTATACATACTTAATGGACAAGTACTAGTTCTACCATGTATCATAGAGGTTGTCGGGTTTCTGAATCCGTGGATATACCTGCCTCACATCCTTCCATTGGAGACTTCCAAGTTGTCAGCGAGAGGAACCTAAATGTTTGCCCCCCCCCCCTCCTATGGCATGCACAGCCACCAGGATATGCAGAGGGTACTCGGAGGATATTCAGCTATCTCTAAAGAAATCAAGGATCCCAATCGAAGCTACCTCTTTTGGGGAATTGGGGGGATAAGGACCAACCCAATGACCCAAAAAGTATCTCATTATGTATGTTCTGATTGTTCAAAGGTCCCCCTTATTGCTATCAAGATGACATATCAGCCAGTACAGATATATATATATGAGTTCCATGAAGCAATGCTATCGAAAAAGTTACAGCGCAAAATCTTGCTCATTTAGATCCGAGCCACGCCCCAACCCAGCCCTCTAAAATGATACCCATGCCCAGGAGATGAACAAATATTGGTCCAATCTATTGGATTTACCCTGCTATAATAGTCTCCAGTTATAACTATGAGCTAAAACATAACTCAGGCATTCCCATCACCCAGAAAGGACAACTTCACTTTCTTGGCTTTCTTGGTTGGAAATAGTGAAAATTTCAAAGCACAAAATTTCATGACCCCCATGTAAACTTAAAAATTTTACCCAAACCCATAAAGATTGGTACCTACATGTTGGGAACAGCTCTGCCATCTATCCTAAGGGTAGGCAACTAATCTAGGAATGCCAGCTAGATCACAACACGCCACAGAAGGTGGCTAGATTTGGCCAAAATCACTGGTTTATGTACATTTTCCTCAGTTATACATTGGAAAACTTCATCTGATGGATGTAAATACAAAAATTTTAAGCAATCACGCCCAAATTTGGAGCTAAACTGCAGATAATGGCTATGAATCAACTGAGGGGTCGGCAAGTGACGCAAGTGATCTCCTTCGCCTGCAATTAGCAAATAACCATATCGCGGTTAGCCCCATATCGCACAGTGTATGCATAGTGCATTGTGTTCAGCCTGCCAGCGTTGGCTTAGTGCACACGTGCAGTGGGCAAAATCCTGCCATACCTGGTAATGTAGGCGCCAAATTTTCAACTAATGCTCCCCGTTTTTTTTCTTCAGGGTGGAAGATGACAAGTCACCCGTTGAACAAGAAAAGTTCATCGTATTTGAGGGTGCCTTGCGTGCCGGTTCAAAGAAAGTCTATAAGCGGTTAATGGGCTCTGCTCTCTTAGCCAAAACTGTATGCAAGGAATGTTCGGAAACAGTGTATTGGGAAAGCCAGCCAAAGCAGAGAAACACCTATTAGGGAAATATTCTGATCAGCGCCGCAATTTTGTTCTCAGGGTCGCTTGCTTCGAAGGCATTGCGAGTTTTTTCGTAAGTAGAAGAGCCCTTTTTCAGTACGTCTACTGCATATCCTTGTTTGATTCATGCACATCTGCGCCCTGTCCCCGGGCCCTGTCCATGCAATTACGCCCATAGACCTACCTACACGTAGCTGTTGCGGTCCGTGGGAGATGACACTATAATAATTTGGAGAAGGGGAAGGAAGCGGCGGACACGTTTAGAACGTCACAACTTTTACCTGTGTTACAGATTCGCCAATATCAAGGTTCACTGTCGACTGACATTTTACTACCATCAGAAGCATTACTTGCGCCAGGCTGTTAGGACCGTATGGAAGAGGCTGCAGTCGGGTATTCTTGATGGCCTGAGAGGTCGGCAGCTCATGTCAGGTGGCGATGTCCGCTGTGATTCTATGGGACATTCGGCTAAATACGGGACTTATTCATTACTGGATATTGAGCAGAACAAGATAGCAGCAACGGAAATGGTTCAGGTTAGCTTTCAAACAGCTGCTTGTTGACATTCATCCTTATTTCACTGACCTACAATCATTTTCATAATATTTTTTGATATAATATTATGTTTTTTCTTTCAGAGCAATCAAGTAAAGAATAGCTACAGCATGGAGCTCAAAGGGCTGCAGCTATGTAGGGACGCCCTGGGAGAACAGGACATCAAGGCTTTCATCACAGATCGCCACCCACAGATTGCCAAATGGGTCAGGGAAAAATGGAAAGTGCCTCATTTTTACGACTGCTGGCATATCGTAAAAAGTAAGAATCCATCTCACCAATATATTTGTGCTGTCATGCTATACAATTCATACTAGTATTACATTGATTCACATTCCTTTCCTACTTGTACCTGTCATTATATCTTCAGGTGTGGTGAAGAAGATGGAGAAAATTGCCAAGAAGAAAGGTTTCGAGATCATCAGTGACTGGATTAAGAGCGTCAAGAATCATCTCTACTGGGCAGTGTTGACCTCTTCTGGTGATTTGGACGAAATTGAGAACAGACGGAGGGCAGCCATGGAACATGTACAGGGCATCCACAAGAACTGTGCTCACGGGAGATTGGTGGGACGCCGGAAGAAGAAGTATCTAAAACGAGGTGTGATAATTATCTCTCCGTCATTTTTTGGTTTCGTCAATGAAAATGGTCAGGTTATACTATGTGTCGGATTCCTCCAGTAGATCCGATTTTTCTACTGAATGATATTTTTCGTATTTGTTTGCAGGATCTGCGGCAGCCGTTGAGCTTGAAGAAAAACTAACCGGCACACGTCCCATCAACGACATAAGGAAAATGTCAACTTTGGGCCAGACCAGCGGAGTGGAAAACTTCCACATGCTCATCAATCAGTTCGCCCCCAAAATGTTCGTGTTTGCCTTCGAGACAATGACTACCAGGTAACAATACAATACGAGTGTGATCGGAAGGGGAGGCGGAATGTGGCGAATGTAGCGGAACATACTTCCTCATAATTCTCATCATTTACATGTTGTGATCGAGAAGACCTATGTGCAATTCAGTGAATTGAGAATGAAATGAAATAATGTAGTACAATTCGGTGACATGAATGACGTTGTCTTTTCAGGGTGTACCTGGCAGCACTGCGTTACAACAAGAATGCTGGAAGGGCCAAAGCAACAAGGAATGATGGTGCTGCCCGGTACAATGTTGTATACCCAGTGTACAAGAACGGCAGCTACACAGTTAAAAAGATTCTCACCAATTGCACGTATGGTAAGCCGGTAGCATAGAATGTAAATCAAGTTCATTTATATGAATCGGTAACCTATTTATCATAACATCGTTTTATAAGTACCGTTTCCTAAAGATTTTTCGGTCTTCACTCACAGATTACGTGGCTGATTGCTTCGAGGAAGTGATGAGCTTGCCCAAGACAAGGGTTATAGAGAGGCAAATCTGCTTGAGAACCCGATGCCAGAGATCCCTCCATCACTCACCTCCTCATTTGAAAACAGGCTTCCAAAAGAAGAGGCAATAGCAGCAGGGCATCAGTCACGTTTCAACAAATTATGAATATCTCCGGCAAATCAGTTTCTCGTGTTTCCCTAGACACATCTTACCACTATGATTGCAATTTGCCATCCCAGATGTGGCCACTACACTGTAAATCTCGGCCGGTACATTACATGTTTTAAAATAAAACCCGCGCGTTTAAGATCAAAACAGACGTGATGTTACATGTTCTTAACCATACACTACCTATTTATTTCATAGGCGCATGCTGTTTTTTGTAAAACGCTATGCGTTTTCGAATGGTATCTAAAATGAGTGGCATATGAAAATATTATGTGTGTTTAATAAGTGTTGTATTTAAAAACACCAAGCGTCATACAAAAAAATGTCCGTGTCTAAAATCGTTACACCAGCCGAGAATTTGAAACACAGCATGCGTTTTATTTATAAACGCCGGTAGTGTTTTTCTGCTCCTCCCATGCGCAGAACGAGCATCCGTCTTTTTACATGTTGATTTGTGATATTTTTCGTCAAAGTTAATCCTTCGTCATCTGGTAACTTTGACTTATCAATCGCAGTTTAACAAACAATGAAATATTTGTCTACCCCGTGTAGTGTTTATTTCAAGATGATGTAGCCATTAAGTACAATTATTTAGTATTTTGTGGTTGGCCGGGCAGTTCTTTGGCATCACATGCATGGTGCATTACACGCTGTACACGTACATACTGTTTGTAGCAATGTGTGTGGGCAATGCATACATTGATTGGAAGTGTGTACATTATTGACATTGACAGATTGAGTGTTCTGACCAATACAGCCATTAGGCTGCTACTAGCGTTGTTGGCAATGCCACTGTGACTAGGTCTCTATTGGGCAATTAGGTATTATTGTTTAATTATATGCATGAAATTACTCTTTTTAATTAATGGCCTGTTGGTTTTGCAATTTAAAATTACCAATACTATACTGTGACTGTGACTGTGTGAATAATAGAATTATACCAACTGCATCGGTGCATGACACTACTACGAGACAAGCTAGGCATACATTTACATAGGTCTAACTTGAACATGATGGACCCTGCTGCTGATGAAGTATTCTTCTGCACAATGTGCCCATTCACTGCTAATAGTTGCCAAATTTATCGGGCACACATTGTACGAATGCACAAAGATGACCCCCATTTCAGTGTAGGTTGTTGCATTGACAACTGTGCTTATACCAGCAGAAGCTGGAATGCATTTAAGACCCACCTATCGGAAGACATAGAGACAATGACGTTGACACTTCTGCTGAAGAACCAAGTTTGATGGAATTAGATGAGCAATATGTAATGGAAACTGGTGATGGGCAACTTGATGAAGAGGGCTATAATTATGAAGAAGTTGAAAGTCGCCTTGTGATGGGATTTGCCTTAAAACTTCAGACAGGGTGAACTGAGCTTAACTGAAAAAGCTATTAATGAGATTTTGCAGCATGTTAAGGAATTACTAACGAGGACGAAGAAGGTTTGATTGTCTCATCGAACGCTGAGTTAGTGCAGATGGGATACCCACCAGGCCTGCTCAAAATCAATGATAATCATGAATGGGTATACAGGAAATGGAGCAGCCAAAAGAAAAGAGAGGATTGTTATGAAATTGAAGCTGGGTACATCAGACCTTTACCTGTAAAACTTGGTTTCAATTGGGTGACAAACAAGAGCTCAGGCATTTTGGAACATACTGATAGATATGGTTATATCATTCCATTAGAGAAATCCTGAATGAACTTCTGCTGCTGCCTGAGGTTTGGCATTGGGTTCATGTGACGGGGCACAATTAACAGTGTCCATTATCATCCAACATTTATGTTCAAATCATATCATCTTATATATAGTTAGTTTTATACCAGTTAAATGAGACTTCATTTAAAGGATAGCTCCTGGAATAAATCGTTGGCAGCCTTTTTGAACGAAACAATGGAAATATATTAAATGAGTATTCCTCTTTACCACAAACCTTTTGAAAGTGGAAGAAATATAATAGTTCAGGAAGAAAAATTGATATTAATAGTGCCTTTTTTACTGACATGGACGACGCCATTTTGAGTCAAATTTCCCTCGGTGATGACGCGGTGTGTGCAATGGCAGTGATAGGCTGAAATTCCGAAGCCCCGATCGTGCATATTATGGGCTTCAAACTCGCACAGTGCCGAAATTAAAATTCAATTTCAGACACTGGAATTGGTAAAATTCCGCCATCTTGGATATCGGCATCCTGAGATTCAGGTGTTTTCAACACTGCGTCACCACCACTTCAAACTCCAAAGTCTTATCCAGGCCTAGTAAGTGCCACCTTCTTTCATAAAATGGCTTGTTTTATAAATAAATAACAAAATATGATCTTTGTAAATAAAACCCGAGATGTTCTGGTGTGTTTTTACGTGAATTTATTGCAAACTATCAATGCAGCGTAGTGCAGCCATCGTGTTCTCGGGCGTAGTGGTGATGCGATAGCCTCTTTGCAATTGTAAAGATTCTTTACATTTCCACATGCGCGGTACTGCTTTTCAAGATGGTGGCAATTTAGCAGTGCTAGAGCCGTTGTTTAGGAACGACATCAGCGCCTCTAGTGTCAAGATTGTTATGGGCTTATCACCGCTTTTCGCGCGTGTGTGAATCCATGTCAATATCCGTTTCTTCACGTGTAGTGAAAATCTGGAAAATCCTTGATCAGCCAAAACAACATCATTTGCAAGATTCGTCTTAGATTTTTTCCAACTTAGATCTGCTTCATTGCCTCACTGATTTCACTATTTCTGTCTTAAATCATTCATAGTATCTCCTCGACCTATAATTGTGCAACTGTTGCATGTTTTATTGTTGTTTTATTTTGTACTATATACTGCATGTGCATGTACTGTACAAATCATTCTAATTTCGTTTTATTTGGACATTCGCATAATATATTGATTGCTTGAATGCAAAATGCCTCGGTGCATGGTCCCAGGATGTGGGAATATGTCCGGTGTGACGAGTGGAATTCGATTTAAACAGTGGCCACTGAAAGATGAAGAACTTTCTAGGAAATGGTTGCATGCGATTCGGCGGGCTGACCTAGACAAAAGAAAGAAAACATTCACAAAGAATGACCGAGTTTGCGAGCTACACTTCGAGAAATACTGTTTTGAATCTGAAGGTAAGCTGAAGGCCAAAGCATTTGGAAGGAAGACCCCGAAAACTTGGATTAGAGCTGACGCAGTGCCCACCCTTTGCAAGCCTGGCCAGTTCCCCGTGCCCTCGCCCACCCCGTCCTCATCATAGAATTCCGCCAACGGTGCAAGTGGGAGTGCCTTGATTTCGACTCCTGCATCATCAGTCAAGGTTAGAACTCCGAAAAGACCAAGAAGTGTTGACAGGATTCAAAGGCTAACCCAAAAAAATTTAAGTAGCCTAGTGGTGTAGTAGCCCTAGGACTATAATATAGGAAGACCGAGCCATACGCCTACGGCCTACCGCTAGGCCTAGGCCTAAAACGAATATGACCTAGGCCTAGCTCTAAACGAAGGCAGTAGAGTAAGCCCTAGACCTTCAGAATATGCAGTCTCTCGACTCTAGGCTCAGCCCAGCATGACTAGCAAAACCATGGAAATCTAAACCGACCTTTTCCTTGCCAAAAGCACTATAATAATATAAAACCCACCACCAGTACCACAGCCCCCCTACTTTTGAGTCTGTGGCATAGCCTGTGTGCCTTAGTTATATGAATCATACCCCGACAGATATGGGGCTTGGCATGTTGCGGGCTACCCTCACCGCTCCATCAGCCACTCAAGTATATACTCTTACTGTGTATTTACATTGATTTACTAATAGTCCTGCTCTACTTCCAGATTATACAGTCATTACTTCAAGACAGCCCCAGCAAAGCAAGTGAAGTCAGCAACACCCCAACGGTTGGGAAGAAAAGGAGAAAAAATGATACCGAGCCACCCACGCCACCAGATGCCGATGTCATCCCCACCCCACCACCAGAGAAGCATGATGTTGATACCCAAAAAGACTGGGATATGGCATTCATGCAGAGGATAGATGGCATGTTGTATGGCTCAGTGGAGGTCATACAGCATGATCATTCCTATAGTAAGGTAATTGTAAAATGAATCCTAACTTCTAAAGATTTGGATGTAACAATAGAAATACAATAACCATGGTAATTCATGAAATGAATCATGTTTACCTATTAAAAGTACTATATACATTAGCAGTAAGCATACAGCATACAATGAGGCAAATGCAGAATGTCCTACTGTACCCCAAATGATGAATATACTATTACTAAAGAAAAAAACAATCCATTTATTGATTCAAATAATGGGTTTAAAGTATACGTGTTCAGTAATAAAAACATTCAAAAGCTTTGATGTACCAGTAGTAATGCGACATTTCCCACTTTTCAGGCTAATCAACCGGATCA
This sequence comes from Lineus longissimus, assembly GCF_910592395.1. Lineage (NCBI taxonomy): Eukaryota > Metazoa > Nemertea > Pilidiophora > Heteronemertea > Lineidae > Lineus > Lineus longissimus. The sequence continues at coordinate 1,588,152 of NC_088324.1, read as the reverse complement.
AGATTCCACTCTCCGACCAAGATCAAGCAGTGAAGGTACAAGAGAAGCAGACTTGCAACCTCCTCAGCCTAGTCCTGATATTAGCTCAGCAGATGTGCTACAATCATGCCAGGTTAGTTATTTTCAAAGACGCTCATTGTCACCAATGCTGCTTCCTAGCTTTGAGGAATAGGAATTTACTTACCATTACCAACAAACAGTGTGCATGTGATGTATGTGTAGGTATGTGGTTGGCTTGTTATACAAGCATTATTTTCTGGTACATGTACATTACGGTATAATGGAGTTAAATGTGTTCATGAATACCCCCCCCCCCCCCCCCCCCAATGTGAGTGATCGCTTTGCTCTTGATATTGTCTCTAACTAAAACCAAAAATTCTGTTCCAGCTTCTGCCTGGAGGAGGAAGTAATTTACATGTAGAAGATGCACTGGCTGCTACCTCAGAGTCTGATGTTACCAGTGACGACTCTGACTTCGAGCTTCCTACCACAGCGAGGAAGGTGGATGATTGTGCAAAACACTTTGATATATTAGACGAGGACCAATTTTCCAATAGTGCTGGTGATTACATTGAGCAGGAGAAATTCATTGTGTACGAGGGTAAACTATTAGATATATTCCTATCATATGGCACTTGTCCAGACTGTGGCCAGAAGTTTGGAACTATTTGTAAGAATCAAATTCAGCGTGGCTCTTTAGTCACATTTCGTTTGGTTTGCAAAAACCACCATGTCTTCTACTAGCATTCCCAGCCTGTTTGCAACAAGGCTCCAGTTGGGAACATTTCATTGGCTGCCTCAATTCTCTTCACTGGAAATTCTTTCACCTCTGTAATGAAATTTGCCAAACTAATGAACATCCGCTTTATTACAAAATCAACGTTTCATGGCAAACAGAATATGTACCTCTTTCCTGTGGTAGATGAAGCTTGGAGAGAGCACAGGTCCAAGCTTGTTCAGGCCCTGCAGGACAGGTCAATTACTGTCATTGGCGATGGACGGTGTGACTCACCTGACACAGTGCCAAGTATGGTACATATACCGTTCTGGGGGCCGCCAATGAGAAGGTGATTGATTTCAGTTTGAAACAGGTTAGACCTGATTTGAAGAGCTGCAACATGGAGAAAGAGCGCCTCATTGACTGCCTTGACAGCTTGAAACATTCTAAAATTACAGTTGGAGTTTTGGCTACTGACCGCCACCCCCAGATTTCAAAGATGATGCGAACTAATTACAAAGAAATTAACCACCAGTATGACGTCTGGCACTTTGCCAAAAGCCTTTCAAAAAAACTGAACAAAGCTGTCAAGAAAGCCGCTTGTCGCCCTCTTGGTCCATGGATCAAGGCTATCATTGTTCACCTCTGGTTTTCAGCTGCGTCTTGTGAGGGTGACCCTGTGTTGTTGAAAGAGATATGGACATCCATCCTGTATCATGTCCAGGATATCCATGAATGGGGGGACAAAACCATGTTTCATGCTTGTAACCATGCCCCCCTCACAGACAAAGAGTCTAGAAAAAAGAAATGGCTTGAACCAGACTCTCCTTCACTAAAAGCATTGGCAACTGTTGTCAATGACAAGAGATAACTGGCAGATGTTGGTAAACTGAGTAGTTTCTGCCACACAGGAATACTAGAAGTGTATCATTCAGAGATGATAAAATACGGTTCATCCCCATTTCGCCTACACCCATTTCGCCTACACCCATTTCGCCTACAAAATTTACCCGTTTCGCCTACTCACCATTTCGCCTACTCACCATTTCGCCTACATCCATTTCGCCTACTCACCATTTCGCCTACTCACCATTTCGCCTGCACCCATTTCGCCTATTCACCATTTCGCCTATTACCCATTTTGCCTACATCATTTCAAATGTTTTATGATAGTGACTTCAAATTCAAAAGATGCTTCAGCCTTCTAGTCTAATTTGAAATGTCTATTGGTGCCAGAATTTTGTAACGCTTTTAGAAATATGCAGTTTATCCAACTAAATACCAACTAAATACTATCAGACGAACTGAGTAGGGTCATGAGTAGGGTCATGATTTGGCTGAAAACAGTGGAAATATCATGGTCTCTCAAATTTGTCCAATTTGAAGAAAAAAAATTCGTGGACAACCACCAGTTTTAATAAAATTTCACCATTTACTCGCCTGACTGTCTGGAATGTCATATCCAAATTTCAGATTCACAACCAGAAGCATATTTTGATGCAAGGCGGCTTAAAAAATCAATGGTGGTCTTGTCTCAAGAGGAATGATAAAGTGTGGTAAAGCTTAACTGGGAAATATGCTATAATATGAAGGAAAAAACCAAGCTCAACAATTCGTAAAATTGTTCAAATGTCCAGCGCACACCACTCTTTTCCTTTTTAGTAGGCGAAATGGTGAGTAGGCGTAATGGTGATTAGGCGAAGTGGGTGTAGGCGAAATGGTGAATAGGCGAAATGGGTGTAGGCGAAATGGGGGTAGGCGAAATGGGTAATAGGCGAAATGGGTGTAGGCGAAATGGGGGTACACCATAAAATACATGCCAAAGAGCAGGCATTTTTCTTACAAGGGCATGGTTGCAAGGACCCAGCTAGTTGCATTGGATCACAATGAACATTCTGAGCGCAAACAGATCATCAACAAGTCAGGGAAGCCACGATATTACCACAGTTGTCCCAAGGGACGGGACCATTGGGTTGCAAAAAATGTAAAAGAGCAGAAGGATTATGCTTACCTCCCAAAAATGATGACAACTGTGGTTGAACATGTCATGTCTGGCACAAAACCCACACCGGTGTTGGAGCCAATCCTTCCACAGAGAATAACCTCTGTTGAAAGACCTGATCTTGAAGAGTCGCTCCGATACTCTAGGTTCATCAAATGAACGAAGGTGGGAATTGAACAGACATGACATGTAGGGTGGGTTAGGTTGGGGGGAATTTTTGAAGCTAAAAAACATATTTTATTGGTCTTTCAGGCCATCAAATAATGAAATGATTTAGTCTCTTTTGTTAAACTTTGAATAAGAATGCTTTATTGAATTTGTATAACATCAAGTGTATAACTTTCTGGGGCCACTTCTTGTTTGGACCCTTTCATAAATAGATTTATAAAAAATATTTAAATGCATTTTTCTAAAGTTTTTTTACAGGCCCTTGTCTCATGGTTGGCCCGGGTTAGAGATCAATTGCAGTAAGGGGATGCCACCCAGGAGAGATTACAGTGCATAGTATTCTAAAAGTGAAATATTTCTGAGGTAACCGTCTTCTGGACTGGAAGTCAATTGAAAAATGTCCATGATTGCACTATGTCCTCTTCTTTAGATAAAATGTGTCAGCAGTTTTTGGACTAGGTTACCAAATAAATAGTGAGCGTGAAGAAATTCAGTCTGACTGGTCAAGGTCATCCATATTGGCTTCAAGAAAGCCAACATATTGGCCATCTGCAGCTGGGAATGCCCCCCGAATACGCTTCACCACACAACTTGGGATGACACGACGAACTTTCCGGCCGAGGAACCCATGGGCCCAAAAGATCATTTGACGGTAGGCCCCGTGCCTGAGGCACCTGAAAGAAGAAAATTCAACTCCAATAATATTTATTTTTTTATCAGGAACCTATTCAGTTCATCTTGTACACTAGTATTATATTTACATTTACCATGAATGTTCAATAAAATTGCTTGTTATTCACATAAAATCAGTTCTTATCTTATCTTATGCCAGTTGCTTCTCATTACTGAGGCCCCCATGTAAAAAGTGATGGAGTGGGGGTTAGAGAAGAAGTTATTCTCTAACAATCCTCGAGAAGAATGACTTAACTGTGAATGTTATGCCATTGCCAAATTTTGTACCAGTTGGTGACAGGTTTGGAGTGGTGCGTGGGCGTTTTAAGCCTATGAGATGATCAGCAAGAGGGAGAGTCTGGCACAGGAAGTTAACTTTTCCTGTCTCTGCCAGTTACAGTTTCTGCGAAATTGTGGAGTCATTCTCACATGGTCCTAAGATATTTAGTTGAGGAACAAGGGCCAAACATCACTTGCGTCTTGATCTCTTGCGAGGCAAGACCGTTGTTTAAAGAGAACTCATCATTAGATTAGATCCAATTTATGGAATTTTGTGAGATCATTCAGGAGATTCCAGTATGCTCTTAAGTAGACCAGGAGCGAGAGAAAGATTGGTTCAGGAGAATTTACATGTCATTGTAAAGGTAGGTGAATTGAGTTACTTCATCTTAATTCCGATTTGTTCTATTATATTATGTCTTTCAGTGCTTTGCCCAAGTATGGTCAAGATCGCCAGGCCCCATATCTCACTGCAACTCTCTTAAATTCACTCCATTTCTGATGCACCTGTTTTTATTTTACAATTGCTTAAAGGCGTAAATTTCATTACCGTAAGAGTGTGACGGCATGGTGCTATGAAAATGATCCAAGATCACTGAATAGGATTTAAGCTGTGATTTCTTGTGACCCTTTCATTGATGATAATTACTCTCAGAGGCATGCATGTTCACACATTTTACTGTCGAGGGAGAGATGGTTTATCAGATGTTTCGGGAAGAAATGAGATAACTTTATTGTGTATTTTATCTATGAGCTAATTCACGTTAGTAAGATAAATATGTAACATTGAGGACTTAATGACTTGAAGCCAGTTTGGTTATCAAAGTAGTGATATTCCGTTGGTTATCTTTTTGTAGGAATAGAGGACCCCGTGATTGGTCGAAGGAAATAGACTGTGGAAAGGAGTATCCCACGTCTATGGTGAGTTTATTTCAGGAATTGTTCACACAATCTGAATATGGGCTCATTATCTTACAAACTGATATTTGAGATGGCTTAGTATTAATTTCTAGGAAAGTTATGATTGTAATAATGATGTGATTATTATGATTTAAAGGTACTAAATGATTCGTGATTTGGATGCATTGATTCATGAGCCCATGAGGAAACTATGTTTAAGCATTGTTTAAGTCTTATCTTGTGTTTAGATCAATAACTGATTGGAAGTGGAATTGACATTAATTATGAATTAATATCAATGTTCAGTATGTTCTAAGGTTATTTGTGCTGTGTAACTTTGACAGTGTTGAGTCACCAAGTAATTGATTTGAGATAGTTATGTAGTAGAGTTTGCATAAGGTCTTAATTTTAATGTTTTACTCACAATCTGTGTTTTGTATTACAGGGATCGTAAGGTGACCTGTCATTGCCTTTTTTTGTTCGGTTCTTTTGGTTGCGTATGTAAACGTGTATATAACATGCTCAAGAATATGCTAGTTGAATAAATATACCACATCCGGAAAGAATCTAGCCTTACTTTAATTCTGCTTGGCTAAAAATGGCGTTGTCGACAGCAGGATTTGGGTTATTTGTGAAAATTGAGCATAGAGCATGTACACAGTTTACAAAAGGGTAATGACAGAGGTTGAGAACTGATGAGGCATGAGCACAGTGCTGCTAAGATGGATGTTTCCAGGAAGACTATCCTAGAAGTGACGGTGTTGGTGATGTTGTGACAACCTACTTAGGGATGACTGCAGCAGAACTTGATGAGTGGAGCCGGATGAAACATTCCAGGAACAATTAACAAGTGCTGAAGTGACATTGTTTACATCATATGAACTATTTTAAGACTGTGGCTTATAAATAGACTTGATGTTGTTATATCCGATTGCTGAGGTTGATTTTGTTGCATCTAGACGACACATGCCATAGGACTGTGAGTTGTGCTTATCATTCTTGGGTCAACGTGAGGTTACTGGGCCACAATCCTTGTTTTGTTTTGGTTCTGTGCATATTATCTTTCCAGTATTTAGGTTAAGTTGCAGTGAGAATTGAGGATGGCAGACTTACAAGACCTGAGTGAAGACCAACTGAAGCAGAAGATTGCTGACCTGAGGGCTGACCTGACAGCAGCGAAGCTAAATGAAGCAAATGCAGTTGGGAGCGTCCGTGAGCTTAGGGGTGAGTCCAAAGCCTTAAAGGAAACTGTAGATAAGCTTAAAGGTAAGGATACTGTATATGTGGGGAGGGACCGAAAGCTTGAGAAGTTGAGGGGGGCACCAGTGGCCAGTAAAGACCCAGAAGTAGAAGAGTGGGTCAGAGATGCCCAGGGCATCATAGAGTCCAGGAAACTGAAAGGGCAAGATGCCATTAACTTTGTAACTGACCATTTGTCTGGCGACGCCCGTGTGGAAGTGGATAGTAGGGGGAAGATCGACGATGTCAAAGATCTCTTCAAGATTTTGAGGAATGTCTTTGACATTGCCGATTCTTTGCCTCAACTGAGGCGTAAGTATTATGCGAGGTTGCAGGCGGAGGAGGAGTCTGTGGTCCAATATTCCCATGCGTTGGCGAGAATTCACCAATGCATGGAGATGCTGGACTCCGCGCTGAAAGCCACTAAGGAGGAGGCCCTTAGGGCACAGCTCGCGGAAGGGTTTAAAGACCCTCAACTCCGGCGAGAAGCCCTTCGCTGGATCCGCGAGAAGAACGGCAGCTTTTTCGAGTTGCGAGACTGGGCAACAGAGTGGGTCCGCCAGGGTGAGGCCAGTGATCTAAAGGTAAAGGCCAAAGTTAGGGAACATCAGGCAGAACCAGCCCTGATGGAAATGCTCAAGGAACAGAATGTTATCTTGAAGGAGCAGGTGAAGGCTCAACAGGAGTTGGCAAAACTCATTGCAGGAATGAATGGGCCAACTAGTAAAGGGCAGAAATATGACCAACGGGGACGGGCCTGTTTCGAGTGCGGCAGTCTGGATCACCTAATTAAGGACTGTCCAGATGCACAGAAGAAAGCCAAGGCTAAGAAAAATACGGGTAAGCCCAAAGCGAAGACAAACTAGAAATATATAACGCAATTGGGGCAAATTGCGAATGTATGCCCCCGCTCTGGTGTGTTCGGTGTGTTAATATGTTCATTGCGCGCGTTATTTAGCCTATAAATATGAAATTGTGGCTATAAGCGCACCTCGAATATAAGCGCAGTGCGCTTATAAGCGCATAAATACGATAATATCTTCTCTGTGGCTGTTTATGAAATTTTGTGGAGGCTCTCAAATAACATCCACAATAATATGGCTGTTGACTGGGCTAGTTGGTCTGACAATAGACATGCACGTGAACAGCAGAGGTTGGTTTTCCCATTTACTCACTACAGAGGTGAAGCGTGGTCTATACTATTTTCGCCGTTGTCATCTCCCTGATCTTTTAAGTTTTTGCCAATTCCAAGGCGATTACCTGCTAGCAATTTACACAGAAGATCAGTGGGCAAGGTGTTGACCCTGTTACTGGAACAGCATCAATTATGCGATCGCCTGGAATCAGTGACAGAATATCTGGTACTCAGGAAGTTAAAGACTAGTCACTGCCGGGTAGCTAGTGCAATCTGCTAGAATCAGTCACAGAATATCCATTGCTTACATGCTAATAAATAACAACTGTCAGGCTATTTATCCCTTCTCCTGGTGTCAGTCACAGAATATCCAATGCTCGGATATCAATGAATAGGAATTGCGTGTAGACATGCGTGGCTATTTATCTCATCTCTTATCTTATCTCATCTCAGCAAAAATCTAAGATGGCGGCTGGAGGCCATTTTGGATTCTGGAATGCGCCCAAAATCGATAGAGAAACTCCCCTACTGAAGACCATTACACCACAAAAGTTTGAAGTGTGTCAAACCTCTAGTTCTTCAGTTAACAATCGGAATACCAAAATCTAAGTTGGCTGCTGGCAGCCATATTGGATTTTGGAACACGCCCAAAATTGATAGAGAGCATCCCCTGAATGACCATTGCACCACAAAAGTTTGAAGTGTGTCAAACCTCTAGTTCTTCAGTTAACAATCGGAATACCAAAATCTAAGTTGGCTGCTGGCAGCCATATTGAATTTTGGGTCAGGCCCAAAATTGACAGGGAACCTCCCTTACACAACCTCATCACACCACATAAGTTTCAGGTCTGTCACTCACTTGGTTCTTGAGTTACAGGTCGGAATGCGAAAAACCAAGTCGGGCCTGGCAGCCATCTTGGATTTCAGATCGGGCCCAAAATGGATAGGGAACCTCCCCTACACTAGGTAATAACACCACATAAGTTTCAGGTCTGTCACTCACTCGGTTCCTAATTTACGGGGCGGAATACAAATCACCAAGTCGGGGACCTGGTGACCATCTTTGATTTCGGGTCTGGCCCAAAATCGATAGGGAACCTCCACTACCATAGACCATTACACCACAAAAGTTTGAAGACTGTTGGACCTCTGGTTCTCCAGTTAACGAGCGGAATGCCAAAATCTAAGATGGTGGCTGGCGGCCATCTTTGATTTCGGGTCGGGCCCAAAATCAATAGCGAACCTCCCCTACCATAGACTATTACGCCACAAAAGTTTGAAGACAGTTGGACCTCCGGTTCTCCAGTTAACGAGCGGAATGCGAAAATCTAAGATGGTGGCTGGCGGCCATCTTTGATTTCGGGTCAGGCCCAAAATCGATAGGGAACCTCCCCAACCATAGACCATTACGCCACAAAAGTTTGAAGACTGTTGGACGTCCGGTTCTCTAGCAAACGAGCGGAATGCGAAAATCTAAGATGGTGGCTGGCGGCCATCTTTGATTTTGGGTCAGGCCCAAAATCGATAGGAAACCTCCCCTACCATAGACCATTACGCCACAGAAGTTTGAAGACTGTTGGACCTCCGGTTCTCCAGTTAACGAGCGGAATGCGAAAATCTAAGATGGTGGCTGGCGGCCATCTTTGATTTCGGGTCGGGCCCAAAATCGATAGGGAACCTCCCCTACCATAGACCATCACACCACAAAAGTTTGAAGACTGTTGGACCTCTGGTTCTCTAGTAAACAAGCGGAATGCGAAAATCTAAGATGGCGGCTGGCAGCCATATTGGATTTTGGAACGCGCCAAAAAACAATAGGGACCCTTTGACACACTAGGCCTACACCCCCTAAAAATGTCAAGTCAGCCGAGCAAGGGGTTCTTGAGTTATAGTCTTGAATTCAGTGCGGCGGCCGGAAACCACCTAAGAACATAATGCCCCCACTTTAGCGGGGGCATAATGAACAGGAGGCCACAGGGGCGTTAAACTAGTTCGAGCCCCTGCTGAGAGCCGAGCAGCGGGCGATTTAAGAGGCTCTGTTCTTGCCAAGGCAATTGGCAAGTGCCCGGAAGCCGATATTCAGTGGGGGGGGCATGAGTGTCCGGTGTTTATTAGACACTGGGGCCCAGGTAAGTACCTTGACAGAGAGTTTCTTCAAGGAAACTCTCAAGGGTCAGGTAAGGGTTCTGAATACGTCTTCCTACCTGAAGATTACCGCTGCCAATGGCCTGCATATCCCTTAGGTTGGGTATGTTGAATTAGATATTGTAGAACATTTGAGAAAATGGGTTTCCTTATTGTCAAGGATACTCCAAGCTTTAGGAAGAAGGTTGTGCCAGGTATTTTAGGCAGCAACATATTGAGGTTGTTGAATGATAGTTTTCAGGGTCAACAATTAGACACTGATTGGGATTCAGTGTTACATTTATACAGTCATTGTGCCGTAGGTGACCTACCACCGGCGGTAGATGCAGACGACCATGGATTAATCGGTCAGGTGAGAAACGCTAGTTCTGAACCCCTGCTTTTGCCAGCTGGCACAAATAGGATCATCAAAGCTAGCGCCCCTTTCCCAAAAAGGGGTACCTCATACTGTGCCTTAGTAGAAGGCATACCATCAGAAGACTGTTCGCTCCCAAAGGGACTAGAAGCAGCAGCTTCGTATTCCATGGTCATTGACGGCCAGACCTGGGTTCAAGTAGCCAACTTTGGGGAAGAAGATGCCTACATCCCAGGTAAGTGTTTATTAGGAAATTTATTGTTGGGGGAAGTACCCTCAGCTCCCATGAACGTAGAGGTAATGGAAGTCTCTGCGAATGAGGTCAAGGTTGGGAGACAGTATGACCCGGAACCAACACCAAGCAAAGCTACCACAGAGAAGGTAGCCCGACTGATGGAAACCATGCATATTGGTGAGTTGACTAGATCCGAAAGGAAGAGATTTGAGCAGTTGCTTCAGCGGTTTCCTGATCTATTCAGTGATGGTGATCATGACTTAGGGTACTGTGACAAAGTCAAGCATAAAATTGTACTAACTGATGATAAGCCTATCAAGGTCCCTCATAGGCGTATTCCACCTCATCAACTGCAGGCTGTTAAGGAATACCTGGAGACTCAGCTTCAGGCAGGTATTATTAGGCCTAGTACATCAGCTTATGCTTCAGCGATAGTTTTGGTTCGCAAGCCGGACGGTAAAATGAGAGTTTGCGGGGATTTTAGATTGTTGAACGCAAAGACAGTCAAAGATGTCCAACCCTTAGTTAGAATACCAGAGGCCTTGGAGGCATTGTCTGGCTCAAAGTTCTTTTGTACTTTAGATTTAGCTCACAGTTTTCTACAATGTGGAATCGAGGAGGAGGATATCCCGAAGACTGCTTTTCGGGCTGGGTTTGCAGCCCTGTATGAATACACCCGTATGCCGATGGGGCTCTGTAATAGCAGACTGATGCAAACTTGTATTGGAGATCAGAATCTGGTCTCTCTTGTAGTGTATTTAGACGACATTTTGATCATGGGGAAAACCTTTGATCAAACCCTGGAGAGGCTAGAAATGGTTTCACGAGGTTGCAAAGCTTTGGTCTGAAAATCAAACCAAGTAAGTGCCATTTCTTTCTTGCAGAAGTTAACTTTCTTGGTCATGTAGTCTCAGAGAAAGGCATAGCAACTAATCCTGAGAAAATTACAGGATAGCCTGTGCACCTCCCCAGTACTGGGATACCCAAGATTCTGCGAAAGTTTCCTAGTGGAAACTGACGGTTCGTACAGGGGTTTGGGCGCTGTCCTGAGCCAAATCCAAGACGGTGAGCAAGTAGTGATAGCGTACGCTAGTCGTAGCCTTAAGCCAGCCGAAAGGAATGACATGAATTACATCTCAATGAAATTAGAATTGTTAGCTCTAAAGTGGGCTGTGACTGAGAAGTTTAGAGAGTACCTTTTAGGCGGGACATTTCAGGTATTGGTAGACAGCAACCCGCTGGCCAACCTACAGACAGCTAAGCTGAATGCTACAGAGATGAGATGGGTCGCACAATTGGCTCAGTTCGACTTTTCAATCAAGTATAGGCCGGGTAAGAACAATGGAGCAGCAGATGCTCTCAGCCGTTACCACCCCGTACCTGCATTGGACTTCAAGTTGCTGACTGAAAGTGAGGTAAGTTCACATATGTCAGAGATTGTCAAAAGTACACCCATCCCAGATTACCTAAGGTCAGCTCTCCAAGATGATAGTGGAAGTATCCTTGGAAAGCCATGAGGCAGTGTTACTCCCTGAGACCAAGGCACAGGGAACACTACCATCCTATTCCACAGATGACTTACAAAAACTCCAGTCCAGTGACAACAGTATTGGTCCATTCAAGGATATCTGGGCCAAGGGTATCAAACCCACAGGTAGAATTCTCATCAAACTCCCCAAACCGGTAAGAAAATTGGCTAGGGAGTGGGATAGAATTCGGGAATTCAAGGGTGTCCTCTACCGTCAGAGGAAAGAGAAAGGTGAGATAATGCAACAACTAATACTACCAGAGTGTTTCAGGGACAAAGTATTCACGATGTTGCATAATGACTCAGGACACCAAGGGACTGAACGGACAACTTACTTGATAAGATCACGATTTTTCTGGCCTGGTTTAGCTAATGATATCGCTGAGAGATGCAAATCTTGTCAGCGCTGTATTATCTCCAAGGCCCAGCAGAAGGTAAAACCTGCCATGGGACATTTGCTAGTTAAAAAGCCGTTGGAAGTCTTGGCAATAGACTTCACCTTTTTAGAGCCAGCCACAGATGGGCGGGAAAATGTCCTTGTGATGACAGATGTGTTCACCAAATGGACACAGGCAATTCCAACGCGGGACCAGACAGCCAAAACAGTCGCTAAGGTATTGGTTAATGATTGGTTCTTGAAGTACGGTGTCCCCAGGCGGATACACAGCGATCAAGGTAGGTGCTTTGAGTCTAAGGTTATCCAACAGTTATGCCAGCTGTATGGCATAACTAAGAGCAAAACTACCCCATATCATCCCGAGGGTAATTCTCAGGCAGAAAGATTCAACCGGACTATGCATGATCTTCTAAGGTCATTACCTGCTGAGAAGAAGAGACGACAGCCTCAGCACCTCCCTGAGTTAGTATTTGCATACAATGCGGCACCACATCAATCTACCGGGTACAGCCCATATTTTCTGTTCTTTGGTCATGATCCTCGCTTGCCCATTGATCAGTTACTCCCCTCGGTTGAGGACACTGATCATCAGGCGGATTATGATGAATGGATCACCCTTCATCATACTCGTATGAAGGAAGCCCAGGTATTGGCTAGGACTCGGTTGGAAAAGGAAGCACTTATAAAAGCACAATAAAATGCAAGACCGATGGAATAGTGTTCCATATCAGGTAATAGGTAAACCGGATCCAAACAATGAGGCTTACAGCATTGAACCCCTCGATGGTTCTGGCCAAGCCAAAACAATGAATAGGGTTAACTTGCTTAGATCTGACAGGTTAGTAGTCCAAGAGTTGCCCAAACAGCCTGATGAAGAGCAGGCCACTGACAGGCCTGACCCAATTATGACCAGGTCTCGTGCCGAGGCACGCGACAATCAGGTCACTGAAAGTGACAGGTCGGAATCAGACTCTGAGGATGATGACATAGTTGTATGGGAGGAGCCCGGGGAAGTATTAGAAGCTCCACCTCAGGTGGAAATTAATATTCCAGTTCCAGCTCCAACCCCAAGACGGTCAGGCAGAGCAACTGCAGGTAGGCACCGTAATATGCATCATTTACCTAAGTCAAGTGTCCACACAACAGTGCGGGAAATGACTGAAATCAACACTGATTCAGGTACAAGTATGAGTGAGCAAACTATAGCGGACTTTGCCAAGGCACAGCTTATGCTGGCCAAGTTGTTATTAAGGAATTAAGTTCTAATATTTAGCAGTTGTTGTTGTTGTGGGCAACAACAAAGTCAGTTGGGTGGTATGTGACGGGGCACAATTAACAGTGTCCATTATCATCCAACATTTATGTTCAAATCATATCATCTTATATATAGTTAGTTTTATACCAAATAAATGAGACTTAATTTAACTCAATGTCATATATTATACTTAGGTTAGTTAGTTCACTTTTTACCATAACGTGTCAGGATGTTGTTCTCACAAACAACAATCCCAACAGGACACAAGGTATAAGGAAGCTATCATATATTCTAAAACTTCTAAGAAACTCCGGATTGGTACCAGTTGGTGACATGTTTGGAGTGGTGCGTGGGCGTTTTAAGCCTATGAGATGATCAGCAAGAGGGAGAGTCTGGCACAGGAAGTTAACTTTTCCTGTCTCTGCCAGTTACAGTTTCTGCGAAATTGTGGAGTCATTCTCACATGGTCCTAAGATATTTAGTTGGGGAACAAGGGCCAAACATCACTTGCGTCTTGATCTCTTGCGAGGCAAGACCGTTGTTTAAAGAGAACTCATCATTAGATTAGATCCAATTTATGGAATTTTGTGAGATCACTCAGGAGATTCCAGTATGCTCTTAAGTAGACCAGGAGCGAGAGAAAGATTGGTTCAGGAGAATTTACATTTCATTGTAAAGGTAGGTGAATTGAGTTACTTCATCTTAATTCCGATTTGTTCTATTATATTATGTCTTTCAGTGCTTTGCCCAAGTATGGTCAAGATCGCCAGGCCCCATATCTCACTGCAACTCTCTTAAATTCACTCCATTTCTGATGCACCTGTTTTTATTTTACAATTGCTTAAAGGCGTAAATTTCATTACCGTATGAGTGTAACGGCATGGTGCTATGAAAATGATCCAAGATCACTGAATAGGATTTAAGTTGTGATTTCTTGTGACCCTTTCATTGATGATAATTACTCTCAGAGGCATGCATGTTCACACATTTTACTGTCGAGGGAGAGATGGTTTATCAGATGTTTCGGGAAGAAATCAGGTAACTTTATTGTGTATTTTATCTATGGGCTAATTCACGTTAGTAAGATAAATATGTAACATTTAGGACTTAATGACTTGAAGCCAGTTTGGTTATCAAAGTAGTGATATTCCGTTGGTTATCTTTTTGTAGGAATAGAGGACCCCGTGATTGGTCGAAGGAAATAGACTGTGGAAAGGAGTATCTCACGTCTATGGTGAGTTTATTTCAGGAATTGTTCACACAATCTGAATATGGGCTCATTATCTTACAAACTGATATTTGAGATGGCTTAGTATTAATTTCTAGGAAAGTTATGATTGTAATAATGATGTGATTATTATGATTTAAAGGTACTAAATGATTCGTGATTTGGATGCATTGATTCATGAGCCCATGAGGAAACTATGTTTAAGCATTGTTTAAGTCTTGTCTTGTGTTTAGATCAATAACTGATTGGAAGTGGAATTGACATTAATTATGAATTAATATCAATGTTCAGTATGTTCTAAGGTTATTTGTGCTGTGTAACTTTGACAGTGTTGAGTCACCAAGTAATTGATTTGAGATAGTTATGTAGCAGAGTTTGCATAAGGTCTTAATTTTAATGTTTTACTCACAATCTGTGTTTTGTATTACAGGGATCGTAAGGTGACCTGTCATTGCCCTTTTTGTTCGGTTCTTTTGGTTGCGTATGTAAACGTGTATATAACATGCTCAAGAATATGCTAGTTGAATAAATATACCATATCCGGAAAGAATCTAGCCTTACTTTAATTCTGCTTGGCTATATTCAGACTCCGCACTATAGTTGTAATCAATATCTAAATGACCTGTGTGATGGTGACTACATCCGAGCACATCCACTGTTTCTTAGGAATCCCAGTGCCTTACAGCTGGTTTTGTATCACAGCTGTTTCAGCTGAGCCTAAACATGACATCGAAATGACCCATCCCCAGCACAGGCCTGCTGCCCAGTGATTGGCCAGCCCAATAAGCGTGTATCACCTTTATGTAACATTGGACCCTCGCTGCATCGCAATACACATTCCGTCTGAAGGGTAAAATGCGTTGGAGTGATTCAAAACACGAGCGCAAACCTGTAGACGTTCTGCTAAAAGATACGTCGGCTTTGATTGGCTCATTGGCTCTGTCACTTGCCATGCCACCCGGCTACAAACTTGCGTGAAATTCCGATCCGAATTGAAGAAACCGCGACGATTTGCGGTATTTTTATTGATTTTTCAACAAGTTGCAGATTTCGGAATTTCATCAAACTAGATAACCAGGTAGGCATAATATCACACATCATAAATACCCCCGCCGTTTGACAAATCTCAATTCAGTTTCGTGCAAAATCGTGCGCTTATTCAGACATTTCGAGAACTTCGATCTGCTCCGAATCAAGATGGCCGGCTTGCAGACTGAGATTAAGACGGGGTGTCAAGTTTATCTTACAACATCGGATTCCCTTGATCGTTTATTTGTAAAATGAGTTACCTTCAATATTAATTGATATCGTAACTTTGATTAGTTTCCATTTTTAAATGTTAGTTTGCTGTATTTATGCAGACATTTGCATTTGAAACCCGGGGGCATGAACATTGTCCAGTCTTAAGTTTGTTGGTCGAGTCTATTGCGCTGATAGAGGTGCGGCTTGGGTGGAAATATAAATAAGTCAACATTTTGGGCAACTTGTAACCAAAACATGAGTTAGTACTTATTGTAGTCAATGTGGAAAACATATTCAGGGATGTTTTTGATAAATCTGGTCTTCAAACTTTCAAACCACGAATTTTTTTCGGTATATGCTAAAGCTTATCACCCTTGGCCAAAATGGACTTGCCCTTTGACCTACACTTTGGGTTTGTTTTGAGTTTTCTGTACAGGGTGATGCTAAATCAGTGTCTTGTGTTGATTTCGTGCATGTATAAAGCATTGCTTAGTGACTACATTGTAAGATATGTCTGACTCTTACATATATTGACAGTAGCCCTTTTTAAGCATTTATTGAAAGAACACAATTGATCAGTACACAAGGTTGTGTTGTTAGTGGGGAGTTGCAGGAAGGCTGAAAACAAAACTGTAAAATTCTTTACGGGGTACCCCTACCAGACTTGTTTTGTTTTATAATGTGTAGTCTTTCATGTTCCTTATCCGTGGCTGCCAGGTGTGCCGGTCATCCTTGAGTTACTAGATTTTCCTTTTTCTTTAATTTCAGTTGGTTGTGTACCGTTCTCAACTTGCTCTGGCTCTTAACTTCGAGAGTGTTTCAAACAACGTCCGTACACATACCGTAGCCTTCTGGATTCGAGGTCCATCCTGAAATTATGTGGTTGCGTGGAGAGTAGGCCTACTACATCCGCCCAGATCAGTGATCTACTACAAAAAGATTAGTGGTAAGTGATGGTACTCTAAATTGTAATTGACTCTGCACTAGAAATAGGTATCCCAAGTGCCCCACTAATCCACCAATAATTGATGCGAAAAACTGAAAATCATTGTTTTTAAATTTGTCACTGTATAAATGTTGTTCTTCTATTCAAATAAAAAATCATACCAAAAAACAGCTTTGTTCTTCTTCTTTCCAATAGCACCAGTCACATAATATGTTATTTTGTTAATCTAGAGGAAACTAACGCTACAATAACGCAACTTATGCAAAATAATCACCTTTGTTTCAGCTAATTTCAAGTGCTAATTGGCCCCTAGCTCACTTAAATCCCCCGCGCAGACTAACCAGAGCTCGGATCATGTTGCCAATGGTTTCAGTTTGAAGATTGACAAACAAGCTATCGATACGTATTCTTTCCAAAGAAAAAAAAATAGACGATCCCCTCGAAAAAATTATTTCAAAAGTTCAACACGCTACAACTCCCAAACGGAGTCATGTATATATATGAATTTTATATCAAATAAAGCTTTTTTCCCCAAGAAAAAATATTTAGTTGTCAATATTTTCTCCAATGAATGGCGAGAATGCGCGGCTACAAAACAGCGGCCAACTCTACCGCACCAAATCTAAACATGGCGGCGTCCATCGCGGTTGCCGAAATCGCTCAAATCGGTGGACAATCAGAGGACTCGGACACTAAACTGGAGAGGATATTTGCAGAAATAAGTACATCAATCAATTCAGAACTAAATTGATGAACATTTCAGGCAAATTTTTTCATAACAACGGCTATATCTTCTGAGATTGAGGGTTGGAATGTTGCAAGTCCCAAAATGTGAGCGAAGAGATTGCCGGCAATGGCGCTGGTTTTTGAAGATTTTTCTTGAGAAAATGTCCGAAAATATCACTTACGACATGGAACTAACTTCTCATAATAATTCCTTATGAAGTAGACATGCTATATCTTACGATGATCGTCAGATATTTCACAGTGGTCTGTTATATTGCCGGTATTTTGTAATTGTATCTGGAATTCCAGTATTCTCAGATTTGAAAATTAGTTCAGTGCACATGAATGCATTGCAGGTTTCATGTACATTTTCGTGTGTATTTACACTGTACAGGGTGGTTCAAAAAAATAGTTTTTGTAAACATGGGATTTTGCATTGGATTTAAAGCATTTTCTTGGTTTGTTTTCTTGATTTCTGAAAAAAAAAAAAGTAACACACTGAAGGAAACAATAGTTTTGAAATTTATTTCTCAATAATTGTAATTTTTAAAGCATGATATTTGTTTGCTTTGCACAGATGATGACGTCCAGCGGCAGTTGGAAGCTACGTTCTCTGCATCAGGCCGAGGAAGACCACCGGCTCTCCCGAAGGTATCGTGCAGGCCTACCCATCGACTTTTCCTGCAAATTTATGCCATCAAGTTACGGCTGGATGCATCTTGGAAGACTGTCATCAAATGGATGTCCAAGCTCTTTCCCGAGTACCCGGAACACAGATTTAGGGCGCTTCTTGAAAGCATTGTGTCCAGGTGTTTGAAATCTGAAACGAGAGATATATTTTACAACATTAATGTTGACTTGGACAGTGTTGGTGAATGTTGTTCAGGTCATGGATTAACTCGTCGCAAACTGCGTGATGTCACGGCAATAGATATACAATGTGATATAACCTATCGACTACTGCTGGAACTTGATTCATTTATGTCAGCTGATAAACTGTCAGATGAACATTTCTTCTGTGTAATTGAAAAATTGAATCAAGAACATTTCTTTAGGGATGCTCGCCATCTTCGGGCCCAACTGGTGAAAATACGTGCTGACAAGAATAAGCTTGGGAAATCAGCAAATAAGAAACAAGAACTCATGCTGGCCTTTTGGAACGGAAGCCGAATGCCATTCTGTCATCGGACAATTCTTGTGCTGCTAGTGCTAGTGCTGTTCCAAGGCCTATTGCTAGTGTCACCACACAACCCAAATCTTGTAGTTGTAGTGACACTGACACTCAGATGAGTAATGAAAATGAAGAATATTTGTTAACACGCCTGTCGACATACAAAGAAATCATCTCGGAGAAGTCAGCACAGATAAAACAGTTGAATGAAGATGTACAAAAAACTAATGCCACTGTGGGCTCCCTAGATTTGAAAATCACGCATCTAAAACGTCAATTGAATGAGAAAACTAACAAACTTAGTGGTTGCAGAGCGGAGTTAAGCCGTGTCAAGGGTTCTGGTGTCTACCAGAGAAACAGGCGCAAAGCAAAAGAACTAGCAAAATAAGAGGCAGACCTTGAGTCTGCTTCTTCAACGGTGAAAGATGCACATTTGGTGCAGTTACGTGAACAAATTTCTGGGTTGCAAGTAAAAGTAAACAATTACAAAATTGCCAATGAGGTACACATTAGTGAAAAAAAGAAACTTAAAGAAAATGTCAAAAGTCTGAGGGACCAATGTGTAAAGCTGGAAGCAGAGCTGTTGGTGCTCACAGAAAGTAACGGGTTAGAAATGCGCCAAGGTTATCATTTTACTGAATCGGTTGAGAAGTGTGTCATGGAGTTGATGGGAGAATGCGAGGTGTCATCTAAGAATGTAGGCAAGGTGATCCACGCTGTTTCAAAATGTTCAACACATCCCTCCAAAATTCTAATCTCCCAAGCTCAAGTACTTGTGTAAACATGATGGATAGAGCTCATGTCTTAAGCAAGTACCAGGTTGCTGAGGAGGTTTGTGGTGGTGATCACTATGATTTTCATTCAGATGGCACCTCTAGAGATCATAAACAAGTAATGGGGCAGCAGGTAAATCTTAGCTCAGGCAAAACCTTGTCTCTAGGGTTTTCATCTGTTGCAGTAGAAGATAGCTGCACATTGCTGGACAATGTAATTTCAATGATTGATGAGCTTTCCTCAGTGTATGAAGATGACCCAATTGAAAAAGATGCTGTGTCCAGAAAAATATTGCATAAAATGTTTGCGGTTATGTCTGACAGGTGTAGTGTCAATAAGGCATTTAACGAACAGTTATCTCAATACAAGAAGAATGTTCTTGGCAATGATGTTGATACACATTTTTTGTTCTGTAATGCTCATTTTTTGTTGGGACTGTCCAATGTGTGTGAAAAACAACTGAAGGTCATCGAGTCGGATATTTGCAAGGAACTTGGCCACAAATTGGGGCGAGATGCTTTAGATAAATTTAAATACTGGAGCTCAGGGTCAGAATCTGCCACTTGCCGCTATGTAAGAACAGGGTGTGATGTGCTGGGACCAAGGGGAGATGCGAAGAATGGGTGTAGACATTTGTGGGAGGCATTTATGCAGGAGAAACTACAGAAAAAATCGTTGGTCACAAGTTTCCGAATGAACAGATTTAATAATTTCTTTCTTGGGGCAGCCACTTTACTCTTTCATGCTGAACAAATAGAGCTATTTTTTAGTGACTACAGGGAAAATCTGAATTTGAAATTAGAAAGTGTCCTGGCAGATTGCAAATGCCCTGCATTGAAAAGTCTCACTAGAGCGCTAGGTATCCTATACTATAAGGTCACAGGCCCCTTCTGGGAAATGTTGCAGGGTGGGGTTCAGTACGTTGACCAATACGTATATATTCAACAGATGCTCGCCAAATTTCGGGTCTGGGCTGAGGATTCATCCTTGTTAATGGCCAAAGATGACGAAGGCATTTTCACCGAGTTCCCTCCGAAGAAGGATGACATTTTTGAGGTGTTATTTTCAGACAGCTTAGAAATAGATGCCCGAACCAAGTCCACCTTGGAAAGTCTGATGATTTCTTTTATAGAGGTTACAGAGCGGCAACTTTCAGATTTTTTGCCAGGGGGTAAGTTTGGAACAGAGCCAGATCCAGCTCTCAGGGAGAAAATGAAAAATTCCAAATTAACCAACCTCCTCAGTGAAAATGAGTTTGGAGACCTAGATTTTGGTTTTTTCAAAAGGAGAAGTGCGTCTTTGCACTACCATTCTGGGATTCAAATGGTCAAGAGAAATCGGACAATCTCTGTTTGGCTCTCTTCCAAACCCCCTGCTGAACAATCAAGGTTATTGAAACTTGCCAGAGAAAAGGGTTCTAGTCTCCGTAACAAACATAGGATGAATGAAAAGGCAGTAATGGTGAAACATAAAGAACGGTTGGAGAAGTGTCAAGAAAATAAGAAAAGAAAAGCTGCAGCAGTATTGAAACTAAAAGAGCAGATCAACAGCAGTGTCAGAGACCATGGTGGTCCATGTCGAACGGCAGCCGATGTCAACAGGGCAATGGAAGGGTTGACAACAAAAAAATCACAGAATGCTGTACTCCGAAGTGAAGTCAATTATTTGACGAAGGTCCTAGGTGTAAAGAATAAAAGATTGGTGATGGCAAAAAAGACCATAGAAACACTCAAAGCAGATTTGATAGCTGTACTGACCTCTCTGTTTGACTCCGATACGCTAGTCATGCCTGCTGCCTCTACCTCCAAGTCAAATCCTGAGACTGACAACGTCATTGTTGGTGGTAATGGTATAGCATCTACTACTAGTGTTGTATCTAGAAAAAGAAAAAGGACAGCAAGCAGTGACTCTGAAAGTGACCAGATGTCGGAGTCTGATGAACACTTGTCTGATTTTGACAACACCACCGAATATCGGGATGATGAATTTGAAAACCTTGATTCTGAATCTGAGTCAGATTCAGATTCAGAAATGGATCTGAACTTCCGGTTTGACAAACAGGGCACTGTAGCAGTTGCATATGAAGACCAGTATTTTCTTGGGCAGGTGGTAGAAATTACTGATGCCAATAAGGCCACAATTCAGTTCATACGAAGCGGGTACCAGGGTTCTTTTCAATGGCCGCAGGTTGAAGACCTAGATGAAGTGGAGGCACAGTTTGTGTTTGCCTGGGATTTCGATGTCATCCCTAGTGGTGGCAGGGGTAGAGTGTGGACAGTTCCTGATTTGAAGAATATAGAAAAACTCTATTTGAAGTACAAAAAGAAGTACTTTTAGTTATTTTCCTGTATTTCAATGTGTATTGTGAATGTGATGCTACTTACCCAGTTGATGTGAAGGTTTTATGGTTTTCGGAGTTGAACTTGCACTTACAGGGATGTCCGGAATTTTCGAAGAAATGGTATAAAATCCTTGTCAAAATAAACACTTCAAATGTATCAAAATGTATTATTGCTAATAGAAATTGAAAGTATATATTAAGGAGAATACACCCAGAAAATTTCATTCATTTATCTTCTACGGTTTCAGTACTGTGCCATTCCGAACTTCAGTATATATCACGGCTTTTGAAGAAATGTGTGAAATTACTCAAATGAAAGTCAGTTTTTAAAATGATAAGGATATATCACAGTGTATTGTACCTATGTAATGATGGAGAGTAAGTTGAGTTAAATACACACCGAAAAATTCATTCAATTATCTTGTACGGTTTTCTTCCTATGATTTTTTGAAATGTCTCAAAATTTGTCATTTTTCGCCGAATTTTATCGCATGGCAAATCTGGCTCGGGAGCATTTTTGACCCATTTTTAAACTGCTTTCCTAATGACCTAGGACCCTAGGAAAAAATAGAGATGATAAGACCCACCCATAGACTTGAGAAAAGTGGGAGAAAGTCCTTTTAAGTCCTTAATTTTTTCTTAGGCGGCTTTCAAAAATGCTCCGAAGCCACTTTCCGGCCTAAGTCCGACGTGCCAAACTCTTAGTTTTTAGCATTTTTGAAGGTGAATATTTCAAAAAGTAAGACATCCATGGCTCTGGAATATTTTTAACTTGTCCTCAGGGGTAGAAATTGCAAGGAAATAGCAGAAAAGTGTGGCCAAGATAATTACTTTTTAAATTGGGGGTCCTCAAAAATGCTACATTTCTATGTTTTGGGGGGGGGGGGGGCGTTGCACCTCAAAACTGAAAATGCTCTAATTCGGTTATTTATCAACCCATTTTGACAAATGAAGTGTCGTTTCACTCATAATAACACAAACAATCTAAAAAAAACCCTAAAAGATGATCTAAAACCACTTTGAAAATTTCACTTGGGATACCTACTAGAAATTAGAATGCCGTTGATTGATGCATAAGGCTTGATTGATATCGATGGATTAGAATTCCCCAGAAGACGTGTAGTATAAGTTTTAGTACATCCTGGTCTTCTTGGCTTGCATTGAAGCACAGACCTTGTCCGCCCCCCCCCCCCCCCCCCCCCCCCCGCGCCATTTTGCAACCCGTTCTCACTCCTAATTTTTACAATTCCAGGTATGGTCTAGTCCATGAAATGGACACGTCTTTGACTTCGTATGATGCTGACTGCCCTCCTCAGAAGAAAACGAGGTTGGATTCTAAAGTTGGTTCGGGTGGCCATAAACGATATTTTGGGCGGAAACGCAGGAAATCCAAGGCATCCAAGTCAAACGTTACGTCGTCTATGTTCAATGTTGGGGACTCTGTTCTGTTTAAATTACAGGGGGAGATTTATGTAGGAACTGTGTTGTCACAAGTTAATCCAACCAGTACACCATTCAGGATGTTACTGAAAGTATTCATGCAGTAGTCATTGATGACCTCTATGAAGGATTACAGGTTTCGAGTAACGACCGATTACCAACCGTTGGTGAAGTCGTCTTTGTTCGTTACAGTGATAAAACGGGGGTTGTAAGACTGGGAAAGACTATTTGCATCCGAAATGATTCACTATGGATTACTTTTGACAACTCGGGACTTGAGTTTAGTGTTCCTTTCAACGAAGCATTTATTTTGAATGAACAGTCTAAGCAACTGGGTGTGGGGAATGTGGGCTTGGGAGAGATGGGTGTGAATGAGAATGGAGGTACACGTGAGGCTATACACCTCTTCACATGAATGCTGAATAGATTGACGGAGGAAACAATTCACACTCATTCTGATTATCGGGACCGGGCCAGTCAAATTCGGGAGTTGTACGTTCAGGATATTCGTTCACGGGACAGTGCCATCCTTGAACTAAAACAGCAGCACTTGGTTCACTATTAACCAACTTGGTTGTGAGTGGTTTAATCGTTGGAGTGCGTTGAGTCAATCAACAAAATCACTGCAGGAAAAGCTTGGCTCAACAATCAAGGAAAGTGAAGGATACTGTGCAGAAATCCAGCGACTCCAATGCCGGCTTTTTCTCCAGGAGAGTGTTTTTTCAAAAACTGTCCTCAGATTAGAAGGTGAAATTTCTGAATTAAAAGATAATGTGGTTAGATTAGAAACGGAGAGTATGCTCAACAGTATGGTCAGTGACAGTCGGGTGCACGAAGCTGAAGTTGAAGCTGCCAGGTTAGAATCTGATTTGTTTGAGAAGGATAGGGAAATAAGAGATTTGAAGTGTAAATTAGGGAAGTTAACTCTTTACATACGCTAGCCACCGCTGGTCGGCGCAAAAAACTTACGCTGTTCTCCCAGGAGCCGCCATTACTCGGCTCCATTCCGACCATGCGAGACTCCGGCAAGCCGACTACAAGCTACCCCAACTTTAATGTATCGTAATTTCTTATTGGCTGGCTCCATGGTGACCCTATTTGAATGGCCAATAAGAGATAAGCTTCTATTTTCTATTCAGGTCACTCCGTTCTAATTTAGTATTCATGAAGCATGAATAATAACGATGTATTGGCGGGGTTTCCCGGAACCAGGAAGTTGACCTTGTCGGCCATTTCTTTGATCTTTTTTTTGATTGACGTGCCGCATTGTTCAGGACCAGCTGGGTTTATTTATGATGGATTTATTTGATTCGAGCTCCGGATCAGAATTTGAAGGTTTTGCAGATTCAGATATCAATGTTTCGGTAGGAAGTGATGATAGTGACTGGGACTTAGATTTTTATTATAAACATTTTGTGTCGGATGAGGACGATAGCGACACTGATTTCTCTGGCTTTGAGCCAGTTGAAGACCCGTTTGATGGCGGGAACTCTAGTTTCGGAGCAGACAACAACGATACTTCATTTGTCAGGGTTGATACTACTGGGGCTAGTGATTTATCTGTAGAAAGTTTTGATAGTGATAATGACCCAGACTTTCAGACGAGTGATAATGAATCGGCCAGTTCTGATAACATTTCTGATTTAGATGGAGGGGATGGTAGTGATACTTCGGCTGTTATTGTTGTAGGCCTACCAGCGGTACCACGTGGTCGTGGCAGGGCAAGAGTTAGGGGTGGAGGGGCGAGAACAAGGGGTGGTACCCGTCCAAGGAATGTTCAGCAAGGGATGCCTCCCGTGGTAGGCCTACCACAGATAGGCCTACCAGTAGTGCAGCATAATGATAAGGACTGGACCAAAACTCAGTTTACTGATGTCAATGTGCCTCAATTTACTGAACCTGTTGGTGCAACTGTTATTTTAGACAAGGAGAAAAAGGAACTTGACTTTTTGTATCTTGTATTCCCTGAAGATTTGTTTGATCAGATAGCAGTTGAGACAAATAGATATGCCGCAGAAAAAATTAAAAAGACCCCTGACAAGGACTGGTATCCAACAAGTGCTGAGGAATTGAAGGCCTATGTAGGATTTGCTATCTATATGGCCATAGTGGCCTGCCCAGACTATAAATCTTACTTTTCAGATGATGGGTCAGTTTTTGGGATGATATCTGGCGCCAAATACTTTGGCACACGGGAGCGTTTTGAAAAGATTGAAAGATACTTTCATATTGGAGATACGTCCCAAAACCCCCCCCCCAAAAATCAACCTGGTCATGATAAGCTTGCACATGTCAGAAAGGATATATGGACCTCACCGGGAGGGGTCAATTGATGAAGCAATGGTAGGCTTCAAGGGACGTTTAGCCTGGAGACAATACTGCCCAATGAAACCGCATAAACATGGCATAAAAATCTGGGTCAGAGCCGATCCGCATAATGGGTATGTAAATGAATTCCAGGTGTACACTGGTAAGGTTGACAATCAGGCGGAAAAAGGACTGGGGGAACGAGTAGTAAAGAATCTTACTAAGAACATTGAGAAGAAACATCACCATATATATATGGACAACTTCTTCAGCAGTGTGCAGCTGTTTGAAAGTCTTCTTAGGGCTAAAATACATGCTTGTGGCACAGTAAGGACCAACAGGAAAGGTTGGCCAAATGAATTGAAGGCACAAAAAAAACTGAAAAAAACAATGACGCAAGGAGACTACAAAGTCTACCAAAGTAAATCTAACACTAATTTGACGGCATCAACTTGGTGTGACAAGAAACTTGTCAACGTGCTATGCACCCTTACTGATCCTAGGAAGGAGGAGGTAGTAAGTAGAAGACAGAGAACTGGAGGAAACAAAGATGTGAAGTGTCCATCCTCATTATGTGAATATCAGAAATATATGAATGGTGTTGATAGGGCTGATCAGCTCCGCGAGTCATATCCAGCTGGTCGTAAAAGTTGGAAATTTTGGAAATATGTGTGGTGGTACATTATGAACACAGCATGCGTCAATGCTTTCATTCTTATGAAGGAGTCGCGTAATCATGTAATCACTACAAGGAATAAGCGTGTCAGGGAGAGGACACAATTAGAATTTCGGAAAGCTTTGGCAATTCAACTCCTAGAGTCACATACACCGCGCCACAGGAGGAAGCGCCAGGACAATGGGAACATTGACAATAGGAAAAAAGGACACTGGCTAATGGACGCGGGAAAAAAGGGCAGATGCCGTCATTGCTCAAAATCTGGGAAAAAGTCTGAACCCAAGTGGTATTGTGAAGGTTGCCCCCCAGATTCTAAAGGATTTCTGATTCACTTGTGTCAGGGGGTGTGGAATAAGGAATACCACATGGCACTGCCTGAATTCAAAAACGTAACATGACAATGACATGATGTTGGGGGGGGGGGCTTATTCAGCAAATTTTCAAAACTGTGGTGACACTTTGCAAACATTTTGATACTATTTTGAATTATAGTTAACTTGTTGATTCATTTTGGAATATTGTGAACACTTTTTATTCGTCTTTGGACTACATTCTGTAGTGGCGGGAATACTGTAACCCGGAAAAAAATTGCAAAAATAAAACGCTGACGTTTTTATACATGCACACGTCTCGCGCAAAGTAACTAAAGCTTTCAGCAGTTCAGTACACTGCTGTCAATACAAATCTACCAGAAATCGTATTATTAGCATTGTGTGAGACTACACCTGTCCCAGACACAACAGTGCATTGATTGGCTGATTACGGGAAACAAGGTAACAGCGAGCGATGGTAGGCCCATATTTGGTATTGCATCGACCGTCAATCATTTGCAGCTGCATGAATAGTGAGATAGACGCATCGATCGTCAATTGCAGAACGCTCGAAGCTGAATACAAGTCATGTTCTTGTACTGATGCATAACGATATCAGATTCCCGGTGGTCGGGACAGGATAAACTTTTATTGTCCGTGTGTTTTTTTGCGGATCTTATCTTATCTTATCTTGTGCTGGAATATATTTTACGCGTGTATATTTTGATTAGAGGCAGCCGCAAAGCCCGCAATATAATTTTTCCGGGTTACAGTAATTTCCGCGCGAAACTCTTTGGACTTGGAACAGACAACTTGATACTCTCCTAAGCCTAGGGGGGAGGGGGAGGGGGGTGGAAGGAATGAACTAAGAGGTAATCATTTAATTGAATATATTTAGAAAGTTACTAAGAAATCATTCTACATACACTGATTTCAGAAAGTAGAATATTTTACGGCGATTTGTAAAAAAAAAATTTCTCTCCAAGTTTGCAGGCCTTGTTCTCAGTTACTTTTCGTTAGAATTCAAAATAAATTACATGAGTTTATGCGGAATTTAATTCTTAGTTACTCCCCAAAATTTTAGCCCTATACTATAAACAGCAACGGAGATAATATCACTTATGTAAACACTACCTGAAATACGGCCGCGTCAGTGACGCGCTCAAGGGAAACTATATCAGAATAATGACGCTGTGTATTCAGGACTTTGACGCTATGATGCATGCGGGTCTAGCGTATGTAAAGAGTTAACTGGCAAAGATATGTTAGAAAGAGTTGGCCAAAGTTCAGATGGTGTCATGGATGTTCGCAGCACTGCAACAAACAAGCGGTCTGCCCAGTATGTTAGAGTTGTCAAACCAGTCATACCATCGTCAAAGCAAGTGAGAGATCTCTAAGTGAAAGGTCACTTGTTTTGAAGAGAGTCCTTGAGTTGGTGTCTTGTTCAAAAACTCCGTCCAATGAAGATCTTGTGGCGACTCTTACGCAGTTTGTGAAGGCCAACCCAACCATTACTATGGAAGCTTGTAAAGCAGCGTCAATTTGCAATGTTGCCACCTTGTCACCTGGTGATTGTGTTGATTTGAAAGTGTTGTTAAAACTTCCTATGAGTAGGTTCCGTGACTTGAGGACATTTCTAGCAAACAAGGGGGTGAATATTTTTGCAAGTGAACCCCTCATGAGAGATGAAATCAAAGAACGAATTCCTGTCGACTCTCTTATTGAAGTTGGTATTGCCATGTTGCATAAAAATGGTGGCACAACTGAAACCGCACCGGTGGCATTCTGTCGGGTCAAAGATCTTCGGGCTTCGGTTGTAGATTTGTGTCGGCGAAATATCGCATCAACAGGTACACTGGGGATGGTACCATTTCCAGTGGAATTTAAGGACCAGGTCTTCTTGAAATTGGGGGGTGACAAGGGGGAATCTAGTTCAAAGCTTGTTATGCAGTTGGTCAACTTCCCGAAGTGCAATAGTGCGGAGAAGACTGAGATTTTAGGTATGTTTGAGGCATTCGATTCTTCTGACAACATCTGGGAGATGTTTTCCCCGCTGCGAGAATGTGTTGGTGCCATTGATGGCCATTCTATTTCTCTACCTTCCCCGTTGACTGATAGTATTTTGAGAGTTTTTCTGTTTGGTGACTATGCATGGTTATGCAACATTATTGGCCACCAAGGTGCAGGTAGCAGCTTTCCTTGTATTTTTTGCTTGTTGCCACTCAACAAACTCCGAGACAGTAGGGGCAAACCTCACACTCCTTGTATATATGATGATGTTTCGAAGGATTGGGTATCCAATGAGGAAGGGAAATTCACTGCTAGGTCTTCTGATATGTACAAAGCCGATTTGGCTGGGTTTTTGAATGACACGAGGAACCCAGAGAGTAAAAGATCTAATGGGAAATATCACAATAGCGTTGTCAGGGATATGCTTTTTCCGGTTCCGTTAGACCCCCACCTACAAAACCAAGACCTACAAAACCAAGACCCTTGTTAGCTCATTTTGTGATAAATGCCAGTGATGAGCTATTTTTTAGGTAGTGGCACAAGTCTCTTTTGAACAACGAGTATTTTGAATGAGTGTTCAGACAAAACGTTTTTCACCCAGGTAGATGGCAAATAATACATCCTGCATGTAGGGTATGTACGGTTAAACCTCGCATGGCTACCTGGAGTCGATGGAGAGCAATTAAACTAGTTACACCTCCTGCTGAGACAGATTCACAGCATCATAAGCTGTAAAGTCAACAAGCAGTGGACTTCAAACACCTAGAGGTCAACCACCCTTTTATGTTTATCCACCACATTTACCAGCTGGTAAATTTCTGCCCAGAACTATATCTGTTACAATGATTAATTTGTTTACACAGTGCTTTGGTGAGGGGAGGTTTGGTTCTCTTTGATCCCAAGGGTACTCCTATTAAACTAGGTCAAGATAGTAAAGCTCACATAACATCAAAGTCATATCGTGAGCAAGGTGTCCATGAGGTGCAATTTGAAGTTCCTAAACATGGAAATAGAAAGCATGGGTCAACACCGTTCTACTCGACTGAGAAGGGAACTATGACAGCAATGAAGCGCGATCTCGCTGACGGCTTACATCCTGCAGTTGTGTTTAACAAAAATCAGGAGAAGGGCTTTGTTGGTTCACGTCAGCCTGGTGAGCTACCCCATTCGCGACAGCAAGTATATGCGTTAGGCTCCCAGATGAAGATGACAGAGGAAGACAATCTTTCTTATTATGCTGCAACGTGCGAGAAGAACTTGCTGATTCAGCATATTGAGGACAACAAGGAAGAGGAAGATATGTGGCTGCTGGGCAAACAATACATGTTTACTGACCTGACACGCTTTTCCACTTCTCATGTGAAGAGCCATCCTTTCTCTGTTGATCCAACATTCAATTTTGGGAAGTATTAAGTCACACCATTTACATACAGAAATCTCATGCTGACAAATAAGAGGACCAACGTACCACCAGTGTTTCTCGGGCCAACTGCAATTCACCACAGGAAGACCAAAGGGTCTTATGATAAGATTGCATCTGCGGTTATAAATAGCTGCAATGGCCTCAGGAATTGTGTCAAAGGCTTCATTACTGATGGAGAAAAACCTCTTTATGAGGCCTTGAAGGAGGGGTTTCCAAATGCCAAACCTCTGCGTTGCACCCGCCACTTTTTAGCAAACTGCAAAAAGAAACTCTGTGATATTGGGGTGCGAAAAAAAGAGGAGCAGCAGATTTTTCTCAATAAAGTCTTCGGCAGTGACCATGTTAGCAGCATTCTTGATGCTAATGACAAGGATGAACTTGAGGCCCGACTTTCGTCAGTAAAGGAAGTTCTTTGTCAAGAAGAAAACAGGATTTTATCTAAGCCTGCCGACAGACCATCAGCTTTTTTTCATTATCTGATGAAAAATAGAGATATGATGGCTGAGTGTTTGATCGTTGAGCCACGGCGAGAGGCGGGCATGCCATTGGGTGAGAATGGACTTCCTTTGCGGCCATACGGGAACCAGTCCGAAAGCATTAACAACAAGCTTACACGCCAAAAGGAGGCTTTCACCCGTTCGAAGAAAAAGCAAACCTCCATGACAAAGGTAAGCTTTGTGAAAAATGTCTGGGAAGAGGTCGAGAAACACCAGTACGAGGAGATGAAGGGGGCACTAATTGGCCTTAGTGACGAGTACGAACTTTCCAAAGAGTCATCTCATCTCTACGTCCACCCAGATGACTGGTTCAGCATGTCGGACGTTCAGCAAGAGGACCTCATAAGGAAGGCCAATGCCCTAACCATGGAAGACATATTCAGTGGTAAGTCACTGGAATTGCCACTCGAGAGAAACTTCGAGGATAATGAATGGAAAACTTATTCCATTGACCTGAGGCATGGTTTGGCGTCGCTAGAACTAACAGAAGATTTGATAAACACAATCGTAGATGAGGCGACGAAACTGCTCAACACAGAGAGTGCTGTCTTAACAGCACCATCCCTTGATTCAGGAAGCAGTGCGAAGTACCTCGTAGCCGGAAAGACTAAAAAGGGGATGTACGAGTGCACTACCCATAGTACATATGTTTCGTGCACCTGCCAATGCTACAGATTCAACCATGTGTGCAAACACAGCCTGTGCGTTGCGGAACGTCTGAAGCTTCTTAGATCACACATAGACCACTTAATAAGCAAGAAAGGTCGCGTCAAAAGGTCAAAAGTAGCTCTCGCAGAGCCGCCAAAAGAAGCGGCTGGAAAGAAAGGTGGCCGACACCGTAACCAGTGGAGGCAACCATGCAGGTCTGCAGTAGGAGAAGGAGCCAACGTTGAACAAGATCGACCCTACAGTCAGGTATACCACAACAATGAAAAGTTTGTGGTGCAATTTCTGATGGCAGAAGATAATGCGAAGGAGTGTGGTCACTGTAGGTTTTCATTCCCTAGGATGCAACCGAGGGACCCATTTGATATTGTTTTTTCACACAGAGAGAGATGGGCGTGGAAGGACAAGAGTATGGCATGATATACGTTGCAAAATTGGATAACATAAAATTTATTTTCGATATTACATATACATATGCGATATCCCATATATATATGCGATATCCCATATATATATGTAGCATTACCCAATCAACGACGTCATTTTTCTATGGGAAACCCCATCGCGACGTTCCAAAAATCAGTGGTCACCTAATAAAAAGTTGCCGGTAAAAATTATGTACTGCACCAAAAAATTATTTAGTTATACCATTATCTTGCATCTGAAATAAATTTTCCGATGATATGAAATGTACTGGACTTCTTTATTTACAAGTGCTTCCAAAAATCGCAGAAAAACAACAGACACAGGCCGCGCGACGTTAATGGAAATGACGTTGGCAAGTTGGCATTTCTTTCTGAGGCGCGCACGGGTAAAGCCCGGACGGTTCACTGAATGTTAAATAGCTCGGGAATCCCTGGTCATACGTCATTACCCCGTTGCAGCCAATCAGGTGAGTGTGTCCGCAAGGTCCCGCGGCAATCCCCGGGAAAATCGGTCAAGCGAGTGCCGAGAAAATTATCGCAGATTTTTCAATCTCAACATTTTCCAAAAATGAGTGCCGCGGATCAAACATAAACGCAGTGAGTACACTTAGTAAATCGCATAGATCATGCGTAGGTACTTGGTTTTGAATAATAATACTGCTTTTATAGTGTATTTAGCGGAGAAAGTTGAGGTACCCCCGTTTCGTTTGTTTACTGACAGTTGGACATTCGCGCTGCGTCATCAGTGGGCGAGTCTAAGTTGCGTTAACGCCGCGACCTCCGTGACGTCATAAGTTGGTTATCACGTGATCGCTTTCTTAATGTTTGATTGGCCTATTCGGTATGGGATTTTTAGAACGGGGTGATGGGCGCGCACATGGGTTTACAGTTAGTATTCTATAATTGGTCAGCTGATGCCGTTTTGACCCATTTCTTCACGGAATTCCCGATGTTTGTAAATAATCATCAGCTGATGAGTTGGGGATTCCCCATTTCTACACTAAATTGCTGAAAAGAGACTTTTTTAGGCCATTAGAAAGTAATATAATCAGCTGATTCTGACTATTGCTGAAAATGAAATGAAGTAACATAACAATTAACAATGATCCACATAAAGTATGGCCCTGATTTGCTGACAGTTTATTATTCAGTCATGCTTACTATGTTAACTTTTCATTTCCAGGGATGGGTCAAGTGTTCCATGTACTTGTTCTGACATCTCCATGGTGACAACTGGAATTGTGTGAAAACATGGAGGTAAGACTTAACTTTGCAGGACTTGTCTTAGTAGTGAATGTTACATTACTGGAGCATGCCTTGTCTGCTGCTAGTTTGAATACTGATTAGTCTGTTACCTTCAATCTACTATTAATGGGGTTGTGGTGACAAATTTAAACAAGGTGACGAATGAATTTTGGGGTGGTATGGTACACATAATCAGGACTCAAATATTTCACTTCCTTTCCAGATGAAGCCATATATATTCCTTTGAGTGACTGATACCTCACTACTACAATGCCAAAGAGGAAACGTGTACTACTACCAGACTACCTTGGAGTGTATGCTGATGCTGCTGGGATCACATTGGGTGCCTTGCAGAACGACCAAATCCCATTTGTTGCCGAACCCAGGAATGGCCTCGTCTTGGACATCTATAGGAAAGTTTCGGAACGTCTCCAGTACAACAGGCAATTACCGACCTGGATAAATTC
This sequence comes from Lineus longissimus, assembly GCF_910592395.1. Taxonomy (NCBI): domain Eukaryota; kingdom Metazoa; phylum Nemertea; class Pilidiophora; order Heteronemertea; family Lineidae; genus Lineus; species Lineus longissimus. The sequence goes on along the minus strand of NC_088324.1, from coordinate 1,555,229 downwards.
AATTCGAAAACTCTGTAATGTTGATGATACTGTTTCTGATTCTAGCCTTGAAGGAGCTGTGGTGCAGTTGCATCAGAGGAGAGACTACTTACGAAAGCAGCGCCTTGACGTTGAAAAGACAGATTTTGATAATTCGCCCTTTTGTCTTGATCTCTGATTGAACAACGATCTATCTACCCGTGGTATTCCTCTCCGACATTCAGACGAAAGTGCACTGGATGATGTAATAGTGCGCAAAAAGACCCAACTGGCTCTGCTTCGGAAACAGTGTGCGTGTCAAAAGAGAGAAATGTTGGCTCGTGAGGTTAAGTTACGAATAAAAAATGTCAAGGAAAGGGAAGCAAGGAAAGGGAAGCAAGGAAAGATGCTGTAATCAGTAAACTCAAAAAAGAAGTGAAAAAACTAAGATTAAGACTCAAAGGAAAAGATGCTGAAGTTAACCGCTTGAGATCCAACCGATGCTATTGGAGGGATCAAATAGACAATAGGCCCAGCACTCATGAACTTAAATTAGAAGATGAAGTCAGGGATCTGAATGCAAAGTTAGCGATGATGGAGGAAACCAACAGTCCTAATCCGACACTGACTGACAATGGAGCATTTTCTGTGGATGTCCGGCGCTGTGCACTTGAGTTAGTTTCGCTTGAAGTCGCCACCGACAAAGTTGCTGCAGTTATGAGCAGTGTTAGCCAGTGTATCTTTGGAGTACATCTTCCAGCCAGTCGTTTTCCGCAGCGCCAAAGTGTCCTCCGTATTACTGATGAAGCCCAGTTCTTGATCAAAGTCATGTATTCAGAGCTCTTGACTGCAGCCTCACACTTTGGTCTCCACAAAGACGGAACATCCCGGCAAAAGCAGAAGATACTCGGTAACAGTGGCACCATTGAAGGAGAGGGAGTTCGGCCTCTCGGATACCGCCGCATTGCATCAGAAACTGGAGTAACCATAACAGAAACGGCCAAGCTGGAGCTATCTGAAGTTGCATCATGTGGAAATACCACTATCCACAGGATTGTCAATAAGCTGACCTATGTGATGTCTGACCGAACAGCGAACGAAAAATTGTCACACCGTCAGAAACGCAGTGGAAAGAGGATCTGATGGCCACTCTACCAGACAAGGAGGACTGCACCACTGTCCACTCTTTTCACTGTATGATGCATGTCCTGCTTGGCTTTCATTCCTATGGGGTGAAGAAAATCAGTGAAGTGCAGAAGGAGATTGAGGATCAGGGGGTCAAGTTTGGGCGTGACGGTGTGGTACCATATTGGAGGGAAGTTGTAGGACAGAGGACTGTTAGATTCATTGCTGATTTGCTTGGGCCACTGCCTGACGAAAAGAACGGACAGCGGGATCGATGGCTGGCTTACTGTAGGTACCGGCAGCCAACGGCCCAGCGTACTGGAAAACAATGGCCGCACTGGTAATTAGTGAAAGTCCATAAACTTTCCAAAGCCCACACGGCTGTCAATCTTTCTCAAATAAAAAGATTTTTCAGAATTAAAAGCTTGTTGATTGTTCTTTCCAATGATACCAAACATCACTGTGTCTGTATTTATTTGTTACCCAAAATAAATGATCAAACATACGTTACATTCCCGCGTTCTGGTTAATTAGTCCATCAGAAATCGCCAGTGATTACGTTGTAAAACAAAGCCGCATTTGTTTACGTTTTGCGCTTCGCCGCCAGTGACCTTGACCAGTCATGACCTGGATAATTATACAGCCCTTGATTCAAGCTTTCCATACGTACCAAATTTGCATATGAATATTTCCTCCAAAATTCCCAAATTTAACTTCGAAATTATCGCTGATTTTCAGCGCCAGAATTTCCTGTGACCCGTTGAAAATAACCCCCACATATTTGGTACCAAAAAAAAGCGCAGAAAATGAACTTTGAAATAAAATTCGTATAGAAATTTTGTATCAAACGGCGGCTCTGCGCATCCCATTTAAAATAAGGTCATGCGCAGGTGCAATTGCGACACGTCAAACCAAAATGGCAGCGCCCATAGCGTGAATCGGAGATCGCGCAATATTGGCTGGAATACGCCCGTTTTACGTAAGTAATCACTGACTAAAGACCGTATCCAACATTATCAATGTAAAAGGATGTATAATTCGACATATTACTGAAATCTTTTGATGATTATTGTGGAAATGTGGCTGTTTTAGCGGCGAAGTTTTCAAATTTCCCCACTTCGAAAATCATTTTCAGAATCACCGGCGGAATTCGTCAAATTCAATTTTTTTGAGCGGTTGTGATATAAAACCATTAACACCACGATAAACTACAGATAATTCCCAACCTATCTAGCCAACTGTCACAGATTTGTTCTGTTCCTATCGTTTGTCATGGCCCTCCTCAAAAGTTGGTTGCAATTCGAACCGACAATGTCCGCCATATTGTAGCTGAGAAACAGTGGTCACGTGATCAATTTCTGCCCTGTGATTGGATGAAACGAAAGTAAACAGTTATCTCTGGTACACGTGGCTTTGTTTACATTCTTCAGATAGTGGGTTTATTGTAGAAAACTAAAGGAAAAAGTCTAATTCTGGTTTGATTTTTTTGGTTTTCTTTATTTGCTTAGTCTTGGGAGTATTTTTGTAGGCAGTACATTTACAAATAGTTAATTCCTGTGAATTAATTTCAGATTAACATGAGGTAAAAAGGTGGTTTATTAGCCAGTGCCTCCTCTGACTGTGTGACCAAGTATGACTTGGTCAACAGCCCCCATACAGTGCATAGCTTTTGATCATGCCTTGCCATTTACATTCAGGAGCACAGGATGTCATTCTGTCTTGTTCTTCTTGGTAATGCTTGCAAAACTTCATGAATGATGATTGGACTTTGGAGTTTTCCTGAAATGAGAAGAGAAGTAAAAATACAAATTATTATGATGATTGAATAACATTTGCTTACAATTTTCAGGTACAACTACAGTGATGGAGCTGAGAACTGGACATAGCCTGACATTGACGACAACCCCAGAAGGAGACACCTGCGCCTTTCTGGAGCAAATCTCTCCTGCTTTGTGTGAGTATCATCATTCATATTTAGACTAGAGTTCTCATCTTGGTCATTAGAAGTTATAACTCTTAGGACAAATGTGCTGACACTTCACTTCTTCTTGTTCCCCTACCCATCTTCACCAGGAAGTAAGTTGGCCAGGAACTTTGCCAAGAGTGCACTTTTTAATTTTTGTCCTGTCTATTTTTGAAAAATGCTTTTATGCTTCTTATATATATTTCAGGTGATGATCATTTTGAAGTCTTCAAAAGAAATGCGACTGCAAAAGGACGTGGAAGGCGGGTGGCTCTGCCTGCTGATGTGCGATGCAACAACCGACTACTCCTACAGCTATTCCTAATTCGCGAAAAGGAAGGACAGACATGGGATGAGCTACGTGACCTTTTCAGCAAACTCTGCCCGTCTTTGCCTGTGTCAAGGCTGCGCTGGAAAGTGGAGCATTGTGTCAAATTAGCACGAGATTTGGCTACATCAGGTGAACCATTTGGACCCTTTCTCGATGTGACTTTAAGCTTCAATTCCCTGGGCACCATCAGTGATAGCTATGGCATTTACGAATCAGATATTCTGGGGGATCCAGAGGATCTAAGGTCATATGGAAACACTGTCCAGCTCACAAATGGTTTTGTCATGGAGATCAAAACTTTTGCAAAGAAAAAGAAGATTCCGCTTGCAAAGCTTAAGAACATTTTGTCTGGGTGCTTTGGTGAGGAGTGACACAGATTTCGCGAAGATTTTGAACGAAACTGAGGGTACATATCGCAGGACGAACAAATCCAAGAGCAGAAAGGGGCCAGACGGTGTGAGTGAATTTGATAAATTTTCACATAGTTTGTGCAAGTTGGTCATTGAAAGTAGGCCTGTGGACATTGAACCTGATAAAATGGACAATACTGATGCTGAAGATAGACATGAGGATTCTGACAATCGCATTGATCAAGAAGAGCATGGGGAACCTGTGATGGACAATACTGATGCTGAAGATAGACATGAGGATTCTGACAATCGCATTGATCAAGAAGAGCATGGGGAACCTGTGATGGACAATACTGATGCTGAAGATAGACATGAGGATTCTGACAATCGCATTGATCAAGAAGAGCATGGGGAACCTGTGATGGACAATACTGATGCTGAAGATAGACATGAGGATTCTGACAATCGCATTGATCAAGAAGAGCATGGGGAACCTGTGATTGTGAAACCAGCTTCTGAACATGTGGCAAATTTGGCAGCAATGAAACAGGCACGTGAACTCCGTGCACTCAAGGGAAGACTTGAGGAATCCAACAAAGAAAACTCTGAGTTGCGAGAACAGCTTGGGGTGTGTTCAAAGGAGTGTTCACACCATGCAAAGCGTGCAAATCTCTTGGAAAAAGAATTATCTGACAGAAAGGAGGAGTTGAATTTGAAAGCCTTGCAAAGGGAACATAGTAAATTACAGACTGAATTTGGTGACATTGCGTCTGAACTCCTTCAGTATAAAAATGGTACAAAGGCACGAAAACTTAGAGAACGAGAAAAAAACGTAACTGAAAATGAGAAAATTCTCTTTTAGCTTTATGGGTATTTCTTTATGTAAATTTCCCTAAAAAATGTGCGGACAGTGAGAAAGCAGAAAAATCCTCAATTTCTGAAATTTCACTATATTTGACCTGGGTTTTCTCCTATAAGCCTTAAAGATAGAGAAAAAAGGATGGTTTCATTGGATTTAGGAGGTATTATATACCCCAGGTACAAATTATCTCAGAGCTATTTTAAGAAATAACCTCTTGCTGACCATTCAAAAATGGTCCATTTCGGCGGTTTTTGAGCGTTTTTTCGTGTTACGCGGCGAAAGGCAAAAATTGGCCCGAAGCCATTTTTGGAGGTGAATATCTGCAAAATTAATTTTTTCAGGCCCCTCAAAAAAATTAGACTCACTGTCCCCACAGTTCTAATTGGGAAAATAATGCTTTCAGACATCAGAAACCTTTAAATTCTGTATTATGACCCCCTAAAAATGCCATTTTCACCAAAATCAGGGGGCGGCCATTGAGGAAAATTGCATTTTTGGATGGTCATAATTTGTTTATTACACCTTCAAATGCTGTGAATTTGCATTTCTGCATACTAGGGGGTAGGCAGTGCTGGAAAATAGGATAAATAAATGGATATTGTACTTACTTTTTTAAATATAGGCCTCCAAAAACCACTTTTTTGAAATTTCGGGGGGCCCCTGGCATGGGGGGTACCCCTGACCCTCGGATCTCAAAAACCGTTCAATCGATCGGGCTGAAATTTTGTGTGTGTTTATTTGACACCAAACTGAGTTGGAAAAACTAGTTTTCCACATCATATCATGAATTTGAAAATTTGGCTGCCGGTACCTACTTACTGCCGACTTCATAACATCAAATCAGTGATAGGTAACTACAAGGACAACCGTTTCAACTGCTTATTTGAAACAGCTGCTCAAGTCCTCTTCCACAGACAACAACTGGTTGACTTTTTTGAAAGCTTGGATTCTGCCAATCTGAAGGTCAAGTCAGCCCGCCTCGACTTGAATGATCCAAAGGTAGTCACAGTCATTCACGTCCTTTCCGCCATATTCTCAAAGCTGACAGGCCCATATTGGGATGCCATGACAAGCGGGCACCTCAATTACTTAGAGTTGTACCAGGACATCCTGCCCATGTTCCAAAGGATTGAAGAGTGGATAGCCGCGCCATTGACCATCGTAGAGCCTGAAGATGACCCTGTGTTTGTTTATATATCAAGCAGCAATGCAAGTTCCAGAGCCAGGTCAGGAAGAGTTCTTCCAGAAGTGTGCTGTTGGAATCCTCGATGGTATGAAGAAGTGCTGCGAAAATCAGCTTTCAGACTTTTTAACAGGGCCACTCAGCTGGCCATCAAATGAGAACAGTAAACGTCAGGTCTCATGTGCTCCACTTGACAACATGTCAAGTGAACGTGCTAGGTTTCAGCAATGGTTGGATGAGAAAGGAGAAGAGAGAAGTGCGCTTTTTCACAGAGCTATGAAAGAAGGAAAAAAACTACGCGAGAAACATCGGGCATTTGAAGCAGTCACTGATGAAACCATTGCCAGTAACTTCACTAAAGAGTGCGAAAAGAAGAAGAAGAGGGAAGGAAAACAGCTGGTGAAACGTACACCTAGACGGGCGGAGAAGTCAGCTGACAATGATGTGTCGGAGCCAGATTCTGACGATGAAAGTTTCGTGTCCGATGAAGAACCAGAACTTCCTGATGGTTCCGAAGCTGTGGTTGGTGACTGGGTTGCAGTTGCATTTGACAATGGGTGGTACCCAGGTAAGTCATTTTTTTACATTGCTACATTGTAACTAACAATACATTGCCCTTCCAGGAGACTAAAATGAAACAAATCATGTTAGATTCTAACATGATTATAGCAAATGAATGTTTGGTAATGAGCATATTCTGAAATCCATCAATGATCGACCATTCACAATGGACAAACACTATTTCTCACCATATAGGTTTCACATCTTTAATGTTCCAGGTAACATAACAAGTTACGATGAAGATGAAGAGGATGGCAGTGTTGTTGACTTCATGGAGCCTACATCCCTTCCAGGCCAGTACAGAAGACCGACAAGGAAAGACGAGTCTACAATAGACAAAATGTTTATCTTTGCGGGACCACTGATACCCCCTCTCCCTACAAGTGGTGGAAGACTGTTCTCCCTTCCACAGGCTGGCCAAGTTCAAAAAATGTACCATGATTTCAAATCCAGGTATTTTGAAAAATTTATTTCTTCACAGGTTAACTGAAGTGGCAAGAACCCATGAACTTCACAGAGATTAATAACTGGACATCTTAAAGCAACATTGCCTATAGTCAATCTCAAAGATACGATAGTTTCAACCAGGAAAATGATTTAATCATTAGTATATTATGCACTCTGTCTCTTTTCAGGTACTGGTAGTGGAAGTCATCAGTGAAGAGTTTCTCTGTCGGGGACCATTGCACCTGCTGGGACTGGACCGAGGCTGTAGTAAAGACTTATGCTGTACTGACGATACATGGATTGAACTTTCTTACTGCTTTGATCTTCTTCTTGATTGTGATATAGACTGAATTTTTTAAGGATTTGCATGATAATTGACATACTAAGTATATTGTAATTGTGTGCTGTTTGTAGTTACGAACTGAGAGAGACGCCCCAGTCAATATTTGGGAGTGACGGAACTCAGTAGCACAATTCACGGACCAAAACGTCTTTTAAACTTGTCTAAGGCAAATGTGGAAATTGATTTATGTTGATTTCTCCCTGGAATGTATGCTAATGACTGAATCAAGGCAATATTTGGAATCTTCTCACTGAGACCTTTCCGTAAACATGTTACACAGCATGGTTCGAATCTAGAAAATTACCCGTCGTCTTGCTTGGTGGCGGCCATCTTGGATTCCAAGATGGCCTCTTTATTATTAAAGGTGACCCTGGTTTTGCATTTAATTGTTTGTATTTCAATTTCATCTGGTATTTTCAGAGTCCTTTAATTGCCCTAAAATATTGGTCTAATGTCAAATTTGTTGTTTTGACCTGGTTGAGGCACTTTTACTAAGCGATCCTTACTGTTACTCTTCCAAGATGGCCGCCAGATGGTGCATTTCGTACTCCGTACGCCATTTTCGATGACAGGAATGGATCGAGCATACAATTTTTACCCCGGGTACCAAATGTCTGGAATGTTTGTCATAGTATTTGGATACTACAGCAATGCTCCAAGACAGGTATTTTAGGTCTATAATATCATTTTCAATGGCGTAAAATGGCGTGAAATCCCTTCATTGTTTTACAGTTGATCAATTAGAAAATAAGGGTAAATACCGAAAACAAAAATTGCGATATCTCGGCTTATAATTGGTCAATCTGAAAAATTTAAGAAGTTCTGAGATTGTTGTCCCAACAGCTTTCAGATAAAGTCATTTTTATGACTCTACCTAAAAGTTCATTTTTTGAGTGGGTAATGCTAATATATGCGATATCCAATATATATTTGCGATATATTTACAATATATATATATCAATAACATCTAATATATGTATTGGATAGTTGATAAATATGCGACCTCACAAAAAATTTATGTTCGATAAATTCTAAATATATATGCGAAAACGGAATTATGGGTAAAAATGAAACGACGGCTCTGATTGGTTTATCATTTCCAATATGTCTGCGCCCATCTGAGACGTGTTTTCCAGATTCTTTTAACTAAATCAGGTAACATTCTCTCACAAATATCTCTAAGGCCTGAAACAAACTTGACCATAATCCATATATTCTCTACGCTGCTGTAGCGGGGCGAGTAGTCATGTCCTTCCCTAGCTCAGTAGTTGCCAGCCGGCTAGTAGCCATGTGTATAATTCAATGACAATTCAAATCAATTTTTTTCAAATTCAATCTAATTGTAGTGTACACATTGATGCTAAGGCTAGTGTTATGAGATGGATGCTGAGGCATAGGCATCTATCCTAGGCCCCGTGTACGCACCAGTCCAAGGCCCTAGCTACATGTGAGCAGGCAGGCCACACTGGCACACACACTGTCACTAGCATATCGAGCATCCATGCACAGTGGCAGGTGCATCTATATCATAATACTATAAGGCGGCTCGCTAAAGTGCCATTTGGGGGTCGTGTTTCGTCTCGAAATTTTGCACGTTTGCAGGTGATATGTTATCCTGATGCAACGTCATGTTTATTTTCGGAAATTTACTTCAGCGGAGCAGTAATGAGGGATTTTTAATCGGACACGGTCAATTCTCCTTACCACTCACGGAAGCCAAGCCATTGCTGTTTAGTTATGCAGGGTATTAATGAATCACCTGCACTCCCTGTGGGGTGACTAACACTACCTGTTGAACGGCTGGCTGTAGGGGGATGATTGGAACAGCCTGTACACGTGTTCACCTGCTGAACCAAGGTTAATGTTATTTTCAATCCACGATTGTAGGTCACCTGATCTTCGAGATAATTGTAAACAAACGCATGTGTGCAGTTCAAATGTAAACAAAAATGTATTTTGATACTTTTGGTTGCTGGACTTATTTCTTTTTATCAGCAACCCTATCATTAAGAATAGAAGAGGTCACAAAATGTTTAAGGAATTTACACATTGGGAAGTTGCGCCAGGACCGTAAACAAATGAGAGACTGTCAGAGCGCCTTAGTACCACATTTCGCCGTCAGCACTTTTGACTGGCATGGAAGTTAGAAGTCAATCAGTCAGGCACATCCAATCGATAAAGGATATATAATGTTTCGAAAAGGTAAATACTATGGTGTCGGGCGTAGCAATACAGACTGCATTTATGCACCACTTTATTTTATTTTATTAGCAACCCTATAGTAGGCCTACAATGAAACACCTGCAAGAGAAAAATAATTTACACATTAGAATTTTACTCTCCTCTGATCGGGTAGTTTGGCTAGCATTAGGCCTACCGCTTCTTTGTTTTTCCTGACGTCCTCAGCCGAAACTCCATTTATTTGCAAACTAAGGTAAAAACATGGCCAAAACATGATCAATGACTCCTCATTAACCAGTCATACGTACATGAAATGCACTTATAATGCGAAGAAATACCAACAAGCAAGCACCGGCCGCTTTTTCGGGTCGCAAAGTCTCATCTTTATGGACGGACATGTACTGTACGGTAGGGCCTACATGCATTAATGTACATGCCTCAATAATGCATGCGCTGTATGTGCACTGTCCATGTGCGATGTCCACGTGCAACAATGTACGGCTGAATCATGTTTTTCTTTACAATGAAGTTTGCACGCCCAAATAAAATACCCAAATGCAGGAAGATAGCGGCCTACTGTTTGTGTACATTATATGCCCATCAAAAATCATTTCCACTTTCAGATGACATCCTTCAATAAGCCAAGCCATTGCCAAGCCCTAACCCTCACCCAACAGCTCCAGCACTTGCAAGATGATACATGTAAAGAACTGGCATTGATTCAGGTAAATTTCCTGGAAAAAAACCATGTTGCTGTTGCGAAGCAGCTCCCAGCTCTACGCCATCATATTGACAACCAAATGTCAAAAATGGTCGGTGACATGCAACGCATGAAGAGGCAGCTGACTAACGACTTCAGAGAATGCAATCGGTTGAGAGAACAGGTCAAGAAACTGTCATCACTGCCAACAACACCACAGAAAGCATCAACACCAACGAAGTTCACCCCTGTCAAGTCACCAAAATTTACGCCGGTGAAGGCTGCCACGTTCCGCCCATTCTCAGAGTCCGATGACGACAATGACGACCTCGCCCTGAGTCAATCATCAAGTGTAACTGATCTTGATGTAGCCAACGAGCCTGCCAAGCCTGCCAACAATAATGAGTCCGTTGCTGCTGTCTCCATCTCAACTTCCGCGTCCACCTCCACTGCTGTCACAACCTCAACTACTATGTCCACCACCACAGCCATGACTGACCACGCTCCTTCTGGCACACCAACGCCTACCTCTGCTTCAAATGTTCCCATCGCACATCAAGCTGAAGCTGAAGATGAAATCACGGAACAGACCGCCATGAATATCATTAATGATGCATAAACTCATACTCATAGAATTAGGGAGGTGTGGGGCAAAAACAACATTAATGTTAATCGTAAAGCTGTGTAATTGAATGGCCTGGCATCATCACTCCTGAAAACTGCTCAACCATATCAACTACTGGAGAATCGGTCAAGTGCCATTATGTCTTTCTAACTCACTGGCATCATAGAATTAGGGAGGGGTGGGGCAAAAACAACATTTATGTTAATCGTAAAGCTGTGTAATTGAATGGCCTGGCATCATCACTCCTGAAAACTGCTCAACCATATCAACTACTGGAGAATCGGTCAAGTGCCGTTATGTCTTTTTAACTGTCATCATAGAATTAGGGAGGGGTGGGGCAAAAACAACATTTATGTTAATCGTAAAGCTGTGTAATTGAAAAGCCTGGCATCATCATTCCTGAAAAAACTGCTCAACCATATCAACTACTGGAGAATCGGTCAAGTGCCGTTATGTCTTTTTAACTGGCATCACCAGTTCTACAATGATAATTACAATGTGGGTGCTGCCACCTTGAAAGACGACACAGCTCCTGCCAGATTTTCCAGTAATTCTTTACAACCACTGCAATCACTACTAAATACTGCTGTTCATAGTGTTCAATTTGTATTGAATTTTTTACACTAAACTTTATCTTCTTTTCCTTTTTTGTAATTCACTGCTACATCTCCCATTCCTCCCCTTCCAGTAACCGACGATGCCACGAATACGAGGTGCAATACTGGACAGACGCTCGGTTCGATCCCATCTTGGTACACAACCAGCACCGTACTATGGCGGCAGAGATCCCAACGCACGACCAATGCCCTTCACTCCAGGACCAATGACACGCATATGCCCTTATTGCAATGCGCTACGTTTCCCTAATGAATCCCTCAACTGCTGTCACAATGGAAAGGTCCAATTGCCAGAGATTAGCCCATACCCGGAAGAGCTAACAACCCTTTTACAAGGCAATACTCCTGATGCACTAAACTTCCGCAATAACATTAGACAGTACAATAGTGCAATGAGCTTTGCTTCTCTTACTGCTCAACTTTTCACTCCACAACGTCCAGGCCCATTTTGCTATCGAATTCACGGCCAACTCTACCATAGAATTGGAACCTTGCATCCGCAGGACAACTCGCAACCAAAGTACGGACAGCTTTATATAATTGAAGGAAAAGAGGCCACTGACACCAGAATGAACAATGCTAACAATAATGGCTGCAAAGAACATATCATGAACACCTTTCAGACTCTCCTTTCAAACCTAAATCCATTTGCCCTCGCCTTCAAACAAATGGCTGCCGTAGAACAAGATCACGCTGAAGACAATCAGTCTGTCACAATGACCTTCAAACGTGGCCCAGACCAACGCCGATATAATGAGCCAAGGTTTGACGAAGTCGCTGCCATTTTTGTAGGCAATGATGGTGCGCCTCCAGCACCAGATATAATTGTACAACCCCGCAACCAGCCCTGCCGCAGAATATCATATATGTCCCCCAACAGTGACCCCATGACGTACCCTCTCCTGTTTCCAAGAGGTGATCTCGGTTGGTTTGATGGGATGCAGCACGATGAACAGCACAGAACAAAGACCAGGTTCAAGGTCACACTTCTGCAATTCTACTCCAACCGTCTTGCTTGCCGTGCTCGGTTCTCACCCCTACACTACGCAGGCAAACTATTCCAACAGTACATCGTAGATGCGTATGTAAAAACCGAGGCATCAAGGTTGGACTACATCCAAAAGAACCAGAAGGCGTTACGAGTTGACCAGTACCAAGGACTCATGGACCACATCCAAACACAATCTATTGAGCGACACCTCACACCAGGAAAAGTTGTCATACTTCCATCCTCCTTTCACGGAAGCCCGAGGAACATGCAGCAAAATTATCAAGACGCAATGTCCTTAGTGTGCAAATTTGGCAAGCCCGATTTATTCCTGACATTCACCTGTAACCCCCACTGGCCAGCAATAACAGACAACCTCCAACCACCACAGACTGCTGTCCACCGCCCGGACTTGGTTTCACGTGTCTTTCACCTTAACCTGAAGGAGCTGCTACACGACATAACAGACAAACATGTCTTAGGTGAAGATGCCGCTCTGGTTGATGTCATTGAGTTCCAAAAAAGAGGACTACCGCACTGCCACATGCTTATTTTCCTAAAGGACAACTCCAAACTTCGAGAGCCAGAACACATTGATTCACTCATCTGCGCTGAAATCCCGTCACGCACCAATGACCCAGAACTGTATGAAATCGTGTCAAGAACAATGATTCATGGACCATGCGGTCACTTGAACCCAAATTCAGTGTGCATGGATAACGGTGAATGCACCAAAGACTTCCCAAAGGAATTCTCCGAACAAACCTACCTCACAGAAAATTGGTACCCAAAGTACAGACGACGAGACAATGGCACAATCGCTTCAGTTGGATCATCCGAAGTTGACAACAGGTAAGCACATACAATGTAATGTAACAGTACCGGAACACAATTCTCAATAGCCAACCTAAGCCTGACACAAATCCAAATTCTTCACCTAAGCATCAGCCTCACAAGAATTATATAATAAAAAATTAACACATTAATATCGATTAACCCTACCATCAAAAATTTATCCATTCCTTTTAAAATACTGAAAAATCGGACAGGAGCCGTCACGTCTTTTCCCTGATCTATTTTCAGATATGTTGTTCCCTACAACCCATGGCTGCTCCGGAAATACAATGCCCATATTAACCTAGAGGCCTGCATGACTGTCAAGAGCATAATATATATATATATATATATATATTAAGGCCATGACAGTGCAAACATAGAGGTTCAAGCCACTGCCACTCTCGACCATGATGAAATAACAACCTACCTCGACACACGATATGTCAGTCCTCCAGAAGCTGTATGGCGCCTATCCGAGTACCACATGCACAGCCAATCGCCTAGCATAGTTCGACTACCAGTACATCTGCCACAACAACAAACAGTCTATTTCCAACCAGGACAAGAATTGGCTGCCTTAGCGCATACCACCAAAACGCTCCTCACAGCATGGTTCCACCTCAACTCCACTACCAATGCAGCCACCGAGTACATCTATACAGATATACCAAACCACTTCGTCTTTGACCGTTCGAGCAAAACATGGAAACCCCGAAAAAGAGGAGGAGAGAAGATCATAGCAAGAATGTACTCCACAAACCCCAAAGACACAGAGAGATTTGCCCTACGAACACTTCTTCTCCACGTTCCTGGTGCCAAGTCCTATGAAGATTTACGAACAGTCAATGATGTCTTAGCTCCAACCTTCCATGCAGCCTGCAAACTACGCAACTTGCTTACCGACGATACCCAATGGGAGCACACACTCGCAGAGGCAGTCACATTCCAGATGCCACACCAACTACGCCTACTCTTTGCTGTAATCTGCTCGCACTGCGATCCTCTCGACCCACAACAACTATGGCATCAATTCAAAGACAGCATGATGGAAGATTATGCCCGCAGCCACAACCACCACACTGCAGAGAATATGGCACGACTACACATCAACAACATCTTGGCACAATCTGGTAAATAATTTACTGCCAGGTCTTGCAGCACAACCAACCAGAAACCATTTCAACCATTTCAAAACAAATCATACCAAATCATCCCAAATCATCCTTATTCCATTTCTATTCAGGTCTATCCTGCTCACATTTCAACCTGCCAATGCCGCTTCCAACAGACGACTTGCCAGAGTACAACCAACCAGAAATAAATGACATAAGCCTTCCCTACGAGCTCCTCAATAATGACCAAAGATTGATAGTCGACACGATCATAACAGCCTCCATCAACACATCCGATCCCAACTCGCAAATTCAGCCTCACGTCTACTACCTTGACGGACCAGGTGGAACTGGGAAGACGACAGTCTACAACACGATCATTTCAATGCTCTCCATCAGAAACATCAAAGTAAGACACAATCTAAAAATACTTGCTTGATCAGATGTTAATAAAAATTTCACATCTGAAGTGAGAAGGCATTTTCATCATCTTTTGCAATCAAACAAAAAAATTAAATCAAAGATGCATGTCAACAGGCCTCCAAACATTTAACTAAAAACTTAATTCTCCACACTAATTCTTTGATTCTTTCACCACGCCATCACAACAACCCTAAAAACAATAACGAAACATTCTTTTAAATATTTCCAGGTACAAGCTACTGCATGGACAGGAATCGCTGCCACACTCCTCATGAATGGATGCACAGTCCATAGCCTATTCAAACTGCCAGTTCCGATCTTGGATACAAGCACCTGCAACGTCACCCCAAAGTCTGCACAAGCAAAACACTTGCGTGCCATTACCCTTTTCATTATTGATTCATGCTGCCTCTCCATGCGCTCCATGCCATCGATACCTGCTTGAGGGATATCACCGGCAACGACAACACCCTCTTCGGTGGCAAAATCATTTTACTTGGAGGCGATTTTAGACAGGTCCTACCAGTTACTCCCAGGGCATCCCGTACAAAAACCATTGAGAACTGCATAAAAAACTCCCCGCTATGGCCTCAAATCCAACGCTTCCACCTCACCAAGAACATGCGTGCCGATGCTGCAGCACAGGACTTCTCAACGTGGCTTCTAACCGTCGGCAATGGTACCCTCCAAAGCAACCTCACTGACATGCCATACTCGATTGACATCCCATCACAGTGCAAGTTATCCGTTGATATAGTCAACGACGTTTTCCAGGACATGACTAGCCCAGTCATTCAGGACACTGTCATACTGACACCAAAAAACGAAGATGCTCTGAAGCTCAACAAACTCATTCTGGACAAAATACCAACGACTGCACAAACCTACATCAGCAGTGACTCGGCTATTTGCGAAGACCCAACTGAACAAACACACTATCCCATGGAATTCCTGAACTCCCTCACCCCAACAGGCATGCCACCACATATACTGAAACTAAAAGTTGGCGCAATAATTATGCTACTCCGCAATCTAGATATAAAAGGAGGCCTGTGCAATGGCACAAGACTGAAAGTTGTAGCACTCTATCCACGCACAATACATGCAGATATCATAACCGGCACCCACGTCAACAAACGTGTCTTCATTCCGCGCATCAAACTCGCACCATCCGATGCAAACCTGCCCTTCACACTACAGCGCCACCAGTTCCCGATTAGACTAGCATACGCTATCACCATCAATAAGGCCCAAGGCCAAACATTCCACACCATAGGGATCTACCTTCCAAAGCCAGTCTTCTCCCATGGACAATTATATGTTGCGCTCTCACGGACAAAATCATTCAGCAGTATTACAGTGCAAATTAATCCATCAAGTCGTCAGAGCCAATCCCACACTCAGAATATTGTCTATAAGGAAATCCTCTGAACCAAGAGCCCACATGATGCTACCAAACCTTCATACACCTGTAATGTGCTGCAACGATAGCAACATGGGATTGTGGTTGTATTGTAAATTTATTGTTTTCATATTTTGATGGGATCCGATGTACATTTGTATTCGTGTTTCGTGCCTTATACGCAAAGATTGTGTTTTGGCCAATAAATTTCATTTCATTTCATTTCATTAATTGACAACAAACTTTTCAAAACATTACCAACTTTTATAGAAATGACATTTTGTGTCGTCTTCTTATTCATACTACGTTCACGTACTCTTACTGCCTTAAGAACGATCTCTACCCTTTATTTCAAGGATATCCCCAACATGTCACCCCTCGACTTAGTCCATCCTAGAAATTGCCCCATCCCCACGGGTCCCGCGCTAGTACAGTCATATACTCATTGATTGGCCTATATGGCCTAGTAAGTAACGAATCGAATTGATTTTATTAATGGCAGCCGCCAGGGTAGCTAGTGGCCCATAGCATGCGCCCCCTCCATTGGGGCAGTAGCCCCCTCCATTGGGGCAGTAGCCCCCTCCATTGGGGCAGTAAATCAGATTTTTCATAGGCCTAATCTTACATGTTTTGATTATTTTCGTTAAAAAAAAGTGGGAACCCCTCGGCCTCTTACTTGAGAGGCTGTCCGATCGGGGTTTCGCCCCTGGCCGGCGCATCAATCAATAACCTGTATCACTAGAATTAACCAAGGGCAGGCTGTCAAAGCATAGCATATACAGGCAGAGTATCCCACCCATAAAAAAACAGAACAAATAAACCTGTAATCAATGAAAATATTCCGCCGTATTAGTATCCTTCTTCGTAGTCCCATAGAAGGGGTTTGCTTTCACCTGCAGTCATGGCAGTTACTCCACGCATAAGGTCATAAATGCACTAGACCTGTGCTGAATGACACGGACCATTGGGCTTGATTGTTATCACTCCTGTGCATATTGTATTGCTTGAAAAATGGTGCATAGAAAAAGGAAACCCCTTTAACCCTTAAAGCGCCGAATTAACAAAATCATATTACCCCTGAGCGCCGAATTAACCGAGCATTTTTGAAAATGATTAATAACAACGTTATTTTTGTTACAAACACCATGGAATGTACTGATGATTTTATACAAATGGTAATTCCCGTCGATTTTTGTGACATTTGCCGCCCAAAATTAACTAATTAGGGGTTAATTAGTGCAAATACCCATAATCAACAAAAATATGGCCAGAACATACCTCCATCAGCTTTTTATACCTCCCTTGGTATTTTAATATGAAGTCTGGGTCTAAATACATCGTTTCCATCCGATTCCTGGTCGAAGCATCCGTCTAATTAGTCGTAGCAGCGCTAATTACTCCTGATGACGTCATTCCCGCGAAAATGGGGCTTCAAGTTTTTGATAAAATACTCAAAAGCTTGTATAGAAACTTGAAATTTGTTCGATGCCATTTTGTGCTAAGCATCACTGTCGAAGTACCAAAGAGGGTACATGCACACTCACTGCCATCTCTTAGCAGACAGGTGGAACTAAATGTCTGCTGTCGACGATCGTCGCCTCTGGCGCTTTCCCCCTTATGTCGACGATCGTCGCCTCTGGCGCTTTAAGGGTTAATGTGGCTACGAAGAAGGATACTAATACGGCGGAATATTTCATTGATTACAGGATTACCCAAATTTTTGTTCCTTTTTTTTATGGGGGATACCCTGCCTGTACATGTAATTTATATTTTGGTGAACTTCTGGGACTGTGATTGCAATTTTCTGGGAGTTCTTGAATTTTTGCTTGCAGACAAAAGACTGCTAAATAAAAACAAAAGGAGTGAATAATTCTGATCAAGCCCTTGGTGAGTATGTTCTTCTTCTGTAGCACAGGTAAAAAGCCTGAATGTGTCTTTTAACATCGTCTAGACCACATAAACTAAGGTTTGAAAGTTGACTCGCATATCGGTAGTCGCCAATTTGCGTTCAGCACATAACCCTTAACGTCACCTAGGGCACACAAACTAAGGTCTGAAAGTTTACTGTCATATGGGTAGTCGCCGATTGGCGTACAGCACATAACCCTTAAAATCTTTGTTGTTTTAGAGTTATGCATGCTTGGACCTTTCATTTTTCTTAAATGTATTGTTAGCTGACCAGGGTCAGATTATGTCATGGCACTCCGTCCGGTGTTCATCGTCCATCTGGAATTAAGTTAAAATGAGTCTGAAGGAGGAGGGGCGGAGAGACCACAAAGCCCGAATTTTTTTTAATCCTTAAAATATTTGTTTTCATTTCAGAAATTATGGCCCGTTGGATCTGGGTGGCGAAAGGATGTGGCATTAATGGCCCTGAAAATTTGATACGGCTTCCTCTGACCCTAGATAAGGAGGTTCAACTTGAGACTGTACTGTCTCAATTTCCAGGCGCAGTTGGCCTGAAGTTTTTTGAACAATCTTCAGCCTGGACCTCACCAGGAGGGTCGTGGGTGGCTGTTCCATTGGTGAACGGCAAATTCACGGAACCAATTGGAGGATGGTCCGAAGAATGCACCTACATGGTAGTATTCAATGAGCGAGACCGAGATACTATTGGAAAATTGACATGTATATATTTATTTCTATTTTCCAACCTTGAAATTTTGAGTGAATAGAAAGGTTGAGAAACCGCACGTTTATGTGTACGCGTACCTGTGATGTGATGCACAAGTGACGGGACACGTGAACATGCATGGATACTTCTATACGTACCGGTACAAGTACCCGTCACACGCTCGGTTTCTCAACCTCGCTAATGAATACATACTACCAGTAGTACACCATTTCCATGCTTGAAGCAATGTTAAACTCCGAGATGGATTCTAATCTCATTCATCATGAGCACTAAACCTTTATTCTAATAGCATGTTTACCAGTTGAATCAAAAGTTTTCTAACCCTGATCAGGATCAAGATATAAAGTATAGTTAGATTGCTAAGCCTACTTGTCTACATGTACCTGTTATTCAGTTGCTTACATGACATGCATGAACATAGTGACACATACAACAAAATCCTAAAGACCAGGCTACATTATTTTATTCATGCGATACCAAAGTTAACTACTTAGTAATCTAGAATTCATAGGTGTTAAAACCCTGCTGTTTACATGCATCTAACCACATAACACTAGTGTTAAATACCTCTACTTTAAAGCCACATGGCATAAGAGGCCTCGCAAACAAAATTTTCTTATTCATTCACCTTTACTTTATATTTCAGCTAATACTGGTACCACACAGATTCTTGGTAATCCTAAAAACCTTGCGGCAGATGTTGCCAGTTGTTTTAGCCCGCCGGGAAAATTTAAGTTCAATCCAAGGAGCGGCACATCTTATTCAGCGGACACAAGGGGCAATGTCCGAAAGCCTGCACGGGCAGCAGGGAAAAAGGCAGCGCCTCGTCACCCGGTTAAAGTCGTTTTTATACGGCAATGTTCTTTGCCAACTCCGATGTCAAAATGTTTGGTAAGTTGAGGTTGAGTGCTGAATTAGCAGATCTAGTTTGGATTGCGCATTCTATTGTAACAGACGGTGGTCAATGAATGAGAGCTAGTGTCAGCTGGTGGATAGGTACACCCCGGGTTCGTTCATTGAGTGAAAAGGTTAGCTCTCAGTTTTTGAATTTCTGCCGGGTCTCTTGTCTCTTTTAGTCTTGAACAGCCCTTTACACACCTTGTTAGGAATAAAAAAACTGGCGACCAAGACGCGCCATTTAAAAAACGAACATTTTGGGAAGAACAAGTGAAAAAGGTTCATGCCTATGGATCAAACCCGCGACCTTATGATTAAGATGGCTTATCCATTCGGCCATGGACCCCGTTTGGTGCACATCCAAAATTAGGTAGTATTATTCTCGAATCGCGCCACTAGCTGTAGGCTACATTAAACGCAGACAGCAGATAAAGTGCTTCAAATCCTTTATAATGCAACCGGTTCCTGTCCGTTAATCATCAAATAATTACAAGGCCCAGTTGTCTGCATTGTTCAATGCTGTAGAAGGATTCCTTATTTTGTATTTAATGGTTATTCATAGCACAAACCTCATGCAAAAATGATCATACAAAGAACGACCTATGTGCTTTTCCCAAAATTCAATTCGTCCCAAAAAGGTCATGACCACCTTTGCCGAAGAAGCACATGTTGTATAAGGCCTGAATACGAAACCACGATGAAATAATCCATTCCTGAATCATATCTCTTCTTGTCCTCTAACAATAAAAATATGCTTCTCTTATCAATTTCATGTGCTCTTTCTTTTGGAAATCAACAGACATTACTGAACCATTAGCTTGAATAGCCATGACCTGCTTGGGCAGTGTTCCAAACCAGAATGAATATTGACATCAGGTGCACATGATGTCACCTTACTTGGGAAGTACTTTTGTATCAAGTCCAAAGAGTGTGAGAGAAGCTTAAATTAGTGTATTTGTATGGTTATTGTTAATCCTGCACATGATCAGCCATGTATCATTTTTTCTTCAGGTCGTTTTAGAGAGTGTTACAGACATAGGGACAGACGACACTGAGGTTGCTGTGCGCAGCCGCCTTCGAGATATTCTGGCCAACAAAAGCACAACATCCCATATTGTGGCGAGTCAGTTCTTGTTCCTGTCATATTCAAATAAGGAACTAAGCAGGGCAGTTTATGCTAAGGGCTATGAAATGACAGGGGCCCGAATACGAACTCATATTGGCCAGGGGAAGTTGTATATTCAAATATCGCATTTTGAGGAGGTGAGTAGTGCATTGTACCTGTCTACACAACCATATCATACAATCAGATAAGAGGAGACCCACCCAATTCCCAAAACACGTACACTTTTGAAGCCAGGGCGTTCATATTTCAGTATGTTAAAGCAAATGGACCACCGGCTGACCTAGATAATTTGGTGTTGACGTTGCAGACGATCGATCCATAAAAGTCTACGCTACTGACGTCATTCACTGCAATCAAGGCTTGTGATTGGTTGGGCGTGGTTTCTCTTTGGCGCTAAAACATTTCACGTTACGTTTAATAATCTAGGTCAGATCGGTGGTTCATCTCCATTACTTGATCAAGAACAGGTATTAATTCTTTTGATTTTGAGAGCAATGTGGTGGCTGGCCATTAGGTGGTGCCACCTATTGATAAATCTCGAGACGTTGTTTTCTCCAAAACCAACAACTAAGCTCTGTAATTCGATGTGTAGGTAGAAATGCTAATCTACTAAGTGTTAATTTACAGCGCAGAATTTTAAAATTAAAAATTTTTAAAAGAAATTAAAACATAGGCCATGATTGACATTCAAAGCACATTCAAAGCTCTAAAAGCAGGATTTTTGAGGGGCTCGGACTAAATCACCCTGTTGTTTATTTAAAATCCTCGAAGAACGTTTTAGCAATATTTGCCAAATTCGACGTGAATTCAGTAAACACTAAATGTTGGTGAAAAATCAATTTTTGGGGGTGGGAAAGAGACAAAGCAGGCAAAATAGACAAGAGTATTATGCCATAATAAATTGTCTTCATTATTGTTCATTCAAATAAAACATTTGTTTTCTTGTTTCTATTGTTTCTTGCTAATCTCACATGATTTGACAACATTTTTTGTTCAGTATTGACAATCTTTAGCCTCAGCATTTCGTGGGTACCCCCTAGGCCACTCCAATCACCAGTAGGAACAACCGATGGTCACTGCATTGTTATCTAATGCATTTAAGAAATGTTTCTTTCCAGTTGGATGAATCGGCAGACTCAGATGAGGAGCTTCCTGAGGTTTTGAATGTGAAAAAACCAAAGCTAGTAAGCATTATCTGTCCTGTCTGTAGGCATATGCCAGATGGATATGGAAACACACATCTCACTCTCTCAATGCCATCTGAGCATGAGTAAGCATGATCATTTCCCAAGAACTACAGTAATGTATCAGCAAAAGATTGCAACAGGTGCATTAAGACAGCAGAGTTTTCACAAAATATCTTTAAGTGGCACCCCTTTCTAGGCCACTGATTTTGAGTGGGCAATTCCACAGCTAAAGATGTGACAGTCAGTTAGATTAATAACAATACTGATCTCTTTGAAATAACAATGTACCAATTCTTGAAATCAAACAAAAACAAAAACAGAACAAAGCCTAGTTAAAGCTTCCCTTTTGGTTTTCAGGATGGAAGTAATGAAAGCTGTGAAGGTCCTCGTGCAGCTGACACATGCACTTCCAATGAGGACAACAGTAAGTTGCAATGTTGTTTCACTTTCAACCAGTGGGAAAAAGAAACCCTTTCTCAGCTACTTAGGTACATGTTTCATTAAGCCAGAGGACAAAATCCCTTCAGGCAACAAAAAAGTCTCAGTAATTGAAGCTTAGGTTAGATACAAACTCAGATGAAGTCAAGTGGATAATTATTTAAGAATAGTACTGTCCAGTTGATAGTTAACCTGACTTCATACATGTAAAAAAATAGGTATAGGCACGGCACGGATATCATTGGAAGAATCGGGTCATTGCGTAGTAAATGTTAAATTTCTCCCATCTTCATCTCGCTGCTGTTTCACAACCATTTCATCAATCAGAAAATAAAAACTACCAGTAGACGCCTCTTGAAAATACCTTTCCATTGATATTCCTATCATTCCGGATATCATTGGAAGAATCGGGTCATTGCGTAGTAAATGTTAAATTTCTCCCATCTTCATCTCGCTGCTGTTTCACAACCATTTCATCAATCAGAAAATAAAAACTACCAGTAGACGCCTCTTGAAAATACCTTTCCATTGATATTCCTATCATATCCATTGATGTCCTCTTTCAATAAAATGAACTTGCCTAAACATCGCTTGCGAAACACTAATCAGCCACGCAGCCACTAAGCCTTAATTGCGATCAGCTGACAGAAAATATTGAGGCGCTCAGGAAAAACCCACGGCGCTGTGTTGTACTCTGTTCCACATAATTATTATCTTTACCATGTTCTGCAATGTCCGATCACCTTTCTTGTCATACCAGATGCATAATAGTTATTTTCATGAATAAAGCTCAAAATTTTGAAAAAACTATGTATCAGTGTTTTCAATCGCAAAATCTGACCAATACCCACGAATAAAAATATAGAAAAGTGGGTACCAAAATAAAGAGAAAGAAGTTTTCTTTTCAATAGAATTCATGCTGAAATGGCACTTCATAGTGCAAGACAGCGCCGGACCGTTGAGACTGGGGTGAGCCTCTCTTCCGCCAGTATGATTTGAGAAAAAATGGCGACGCCAGATTTGGCACTCGACTCCACCGCTTCAGTATTTTTAGCATCTTTAGTGGAAGAATTACGTACGTAAACTTTACAATGTGATGTTATACTGCTAGATTATTGCATAAAGAATACTTTTATAGCTTTATTTTATTTATTTTCCAAGCTCTTTCAAAATTTTAGGCCGATGTTGAGGAGACTCAGCTCAGTTCAATTTGAATTTTCGTCTTCCCGTCGTCCCGGTCCACTCTGATTTTTACTGGCGATATATTTCAATTAAATATCAACAAGGAACGATGATAGTGTGTAATATCTTCATCATACAGATAACTTTTTCGCACTTGGCAATGATTTATACATGAAAACTAGCGATTGAAAAGTTAGGTTGCATGACCCAGATTATCCGTTCCAAACGGCCATTACTACTGACAATTTTGTTACTGGTCACGTGATACGATTCAGGCCTGTTAATTGGTCCGATTGGTAAACAAACAACACGTGGCAATGTTTACAAAATAAGATGACACATTTTCACAATGTTTTTACTGTTTTATTGCATATTCATTTCAAAATTATTAAATAAAATAATTTATACATATAATAGTTAATGGTAGGCTAATTCTGATATTAATCTTTTTTGCAGAAGATGAGCAGTACCACTGCCTGGAACAGTGGTTCGTTGCCAAGGGGAGAGGTAGAAGGGTGAATCTGCCTCCGAATGCGGTGTGTGACTTTCGCATCTTTCTGCAGCTACATCACTTACGCTTACAGCATGGCAAAACATGGATGTTCGTGGAAGGGATTCTAGGACGCATGTTTCCGTTAAGTTGTGATCTGACAGACTATCAGTTTAGGAGTATATCTGAACGGTGTTTGAGAAACATTCCGAATGACGATCTTCTGAAGGACTTCCTCAGCCAGGCAGCTATCAAAGACAGTCCTTTTGCAGAATACGCTAAACGCATTGGCAATGGCCTGGAAACAATTACACGAACTGACTTATTGGGAGATCTTGATGCACTGAAACAAAAACTTGACAAAGTTACATTGTTTGTAGTATCTAATGAATTTGTTGCAAAACTTGAACGCTTCCGGAAAAAGGAAAACTTGACGTCTCAGCATACTAGGGACTGGCTGAAATGTTGCAATTTTGAATTTCAGTGCTCAGAACAAAAAGCAAAGAAGTGTATTGACAGTTTAATGGACAAGTATGCCTTGTTACAAAAATCCAAGAACAAGAGTGTGGGAAAAGTTAAATTTGAAGAATTTTGCAGTGCAACATTTACAGGTCCGACCGTAGTTCCCATGCACATTGTAGGCCCTGCTAGTAACACTGGTGACACAGACAGACCAGCTTCAGTTGGACCATCAGATGAGACAAACAATGGCGAACCAGTTAACGAAGCAGTGAACAGGAATCAGGTGTTGATAGAGAGCAGAGCCAGCCAGTTAGCCCTCTTAGGATCAGAGTTAAGATTTGTGAAGGGGAAATTGGGCGATCTTGAAAAAAAACAAAATGAAGGCGCAAACTTGAAACTGGTGGTAATGACCCAAGAGAATGAAAAGAGCCGAAAAGAACTGATAGGAAAGCAACAAGACGTGATTTTAGTGGAAAGAGAATTACAAAAGTCTAAAGAGCAGCTTCTCAAAATGAAATCAGAGTTACTTACTGTGAATGAAAACCTTAGGTTGGCAAATGCAGATAGTGCGCGTTTGCAATCTGAACTTAGTGCTGCACAGCAGAGTGCCTACTATAAAAGGATGAAAAGAAAAGAAGATTCCTATGAACAGTATGAACAGTTTTTCAAAAAGCACAGCGGGGATGGTTGCGCTGCAGAAATCAGTCACCTGAAACAAAACGTTAAATACCTGCAGACTCAATTAAGCAAATCAAAGACACTGATTGAAGGTTTAAGAGCTGTGGACAAGGAGCGAAAGCAGAAGATCATCGCTCTAAAGGCGGAAATAGACAACTACCTGTTACAGCTGGAAGACATGAATCCAAGGACCTTGGTAACAAAAGCAGGAGACAGATTCACCGATGCTGTGGTCAAATGTATCATCCAGTTAATAGGGGAGGTTGGGATACCTGCTTGTTGTGCTTCAAAAGCAATCCAATGCCTGAGTGAGTGCCTGTTCAAAGTTACATTGAAAGATAAGGATGTCCCCTCAAATAGATCAAACATGTGATTTGCAGACAGAGGAAACGTGCTCAGTGAAATTCATCTTGCTGAAACCCTTCTCGAGTCAGATGGTTGGGACCTCCACACTGATGGTACCATGAGGAGCAACACCAGCTATGTTGGCAATCAGGCCACTACATCTTCGGGTCACGTCATGAGTTTGGGTTACACCATGGTTGTCACGGAGGACACCCAAACTCTCCTCGACCTCGCCACTCGTCTTCTGATGGAGCTCTCGGACGTGTATGTCGACAATGATGATGACCCTCAGGTGATATACAAAGGGCTTCTGAAGAAAATGATTGGATTGATGTCGGATAGGGCCAGCGTAATGAAGAGTTTTGACGCTGCTATGAACGAGGAAAGAAACAAGATCCTTGGTGTCACAGATGATGACAAAGACCAACAACTCCAGTTCCTGTTCTGCAGTGCTCACTTCTTGCTTGGCCTTAGTTCTGAAGCAGAAAAAGCCCTCAAAGCATTACAGAAGCCCCTTGGTAAGCTTGGAAGGGACGCACTTCCAGTGTTCAAATCCTTTAGTGCAGCAGGGGAATCGGCAGTAGCTAGGCTTATCAGGACAGCCTGTGATGTCTTGGGCCCTCGCGGTGATGAGAAGAATGGTTGTCGTTCAGCGTGGGAGGCCTATTGTGATCTGAAGGAGACGACATCACATATCCAGAGCTTCAGAGGGAATCGATTCAACAACTTTTTTGAAGCAGCCTCAGCACTCCACTACCACAGGTTACACATCATTGACTTCTTCTCGAACTACAGAGCAACCCCCAATCTCAAGCTTCAGAGTGTTCTTGCCGACTCCAAGTCTGATGTTGTAGATGACCTGCTTTGTGCTGTTGGCATTCTGTTCCATGTTGTAACTGGCCCGTACTGGAAACTCGTGACTAGTGATGTCAAGTACCTTGACCTGTACAAGTATATCGTCCCAATGAGAGAAAAGTTTGTCCTGTATTCTACAGATGCTTCTGCCCTAGTTGACGGTGACTACAGTTCGATCATTCCAAACTTCCACATTGATCGTCTTGCAGAATGTGCCAAACTGAAGGAAGTAACTGACAGACAGTTGGTCAAAGAAACATTGCAAAATCTCTTCACAGGATTCTTGGCCGTGACTGATCGACAACTGACAGACTTTCTTCCAGGAGGACGTTATCATGATGTCAGAGATGAAGAACTACGAAGGAAAATGCAACACTGCCAACTCACGAACCTTACTCGAGAAGCTCACTTGGCGGATCTAGATTTCAGTTTGTTTACCAAGCGCAACGCATCTCTTCACCACAGAAGCATGACGAACATGATGAAAAGGAACAAACCAATAAGAAGTTGGTTAAACTTGAAGTCTGAAATCGAGCAACATGAGCTGCTATCCCGATCTGCCAAGAAAGCTCCGGCCTTGCGACACAAACATAAACTCGATGAAATGGATGTGAAGAAGAAACACCAGGTCCGTATCTTAGCTGTTCAGATGACACTAGGAGAGAAACGTGAAAAGGCTGTGAAAAGGAAAGCTGCCATCTCTGAAAAAGTTAAGACCCAGGGCGGTCCATGCCTCCGACCCAAAGACGTTGATGTCCTCCTGAAAAAATGTGGGAACAAAACGAAGAAAAAGTCTGCCCTAAATAACGAGATTCAATACCTGAAGGTTGTCCTTGGTGTGAAGAGTAAGCTTTTGGTGGCCTCCAAACTTCCGTGGGAAACAGTAGCCAGCAACATGAAGACGTTCCTTGCCAGCCTGGGAAATGAAAATAAAGGTAATCATTCATCATAATGATCATTTTGATATACTATCAATCATTCATAAGTCATGCATCTCAATTGTTCAGCTGTTCAAACTTGAAGACAACATTAACTTAGTGAATATTGATTAATAATATAGACTTCATTTTCCCAATAAATAGTTTCACATTGATATCTAAATTTCATTTCTAAAATTCATCTCCATTTTTCCAGAAGATGAGGTTGGCCAAGCGCTAGTTGGTGTACCCGAAGGAAGCTCTGACCGGGCAGACACAGCCGGAGATGATAATGGCGAGGACGACCTAGAAAACACCGATATTGACAGCGAGGAAGAGGAAGCACTCTATGACAACATCCGCTCCGAGACGAGTGACAGCGACTCAGGTGACATCGTATCAAGTGATGAAGGCAGTGGTGATGAATCCGACTCTGAATCTGAAAGTGAAATGGAAAATGGGATTACTGTTCAAGGTAGGTTCAAAATCCTAACATATGGTCACTGTATGTTTGAATCATATTACAAACAATGTACCGGTATTCATCATAATAACTCGCGTCAGAAATAACCCTGCCAATAGCAACCTGCTAGTTATTAAATTAATTGTTTCTACTTGCACTTGCAGAGATGGACAGTGACAAGCCGCTCAACCCCCTCAAGAGAAAAAGTGGAGACCCCATGCCCGTGACTGTGAAGAAGATGAAATACGGAGAGTACAAGTTCAAGTCTCAAGGAGAATGGGTGGCAGTCTACTACAATGATGGAAGATCAGGGCCTAAATTCCATGTTGGACAAGTTTTGGACATCAAAAGCGAAAACCAAGCAGACATTACTTTTGCCGAACAACGTACTGTCAGGAAGAATCAGTATCGTTTCGTGGGTGGGCTTGACATGATGGACACTGTAGACAGCAAGTTTGTTTTCCACTCAGACTTTCTCATGACAACTGCTAATGGTAGAATATGGACTTTGGGAAATATGAAAGAACTGACTAGCTTATTCAAGAAATATGTGAAAATGTCCAGTTGAGTGTAGAGTGTTGAGTGTAAGGTGAAAATACTGGTACTTACATTGATTCAATTCCCAGGATGGAGTAGGTTTGAGTTCCACCTTTTGTTTTGCGAGTGAGTGTGATAAGATTGACTCTTTTGGAAAGGAAAGATTCCAAATACTTGTATAGTGACCTGTAGTAAGTTCACACAACTGCAGACAGAACTGTACTCAATTCAAATAGTCACCAGAACGTGCCATGCTAATGTAAGGAACTTAGACTGCTGGTGCTGTTGTTGCACTTGGGTCAACCAGCTTTTTTTGAAATTATGAATTTTGCCAATTTTCCATGCCTTTGAATCATGTATAACTTGAAAACTATACAAGATATGAAAGAATAGCCTGTTTAGATAGATTAAGAGGGTTATTTATATCCTTACAAGCTTAAACCCAGCAGCATGGAGCAGATTCTAAACTTTTGATGAATTTTCAAAAGTTGTGTCGTTTTTGATTTTTTTGTATATTAAGGTTATTGAATTACAAATCATTTGTGAACCATAAGAGATATGACAAATTTGTTTTATCCGATTTAGTGGATGCTGTTTACCCTTAGATGCAAATTTCAGTACTATGGATTGAAAATTGAATAGTTGAGGATTTTTCAAAAAGTGACATTTTTTGACTTTTTTCAGAAATTTTTTCCGTCACGAAATATTGAGTTTTGAGCATTTTTGAGCCTTCCTAACCTTTTATGAATGGCAAACAGACCCCCCAAAAGAAATAGGCTGGTTTAGCCCACATAAGTGTCTGGGTGAAAAATGATCTTGGGCCTGCAAACACTTTCAAAAAAAAGTTAAGCGGCCTCAAAAATTCTCCCGGGGCCAACTTTGACCTCCCAAAACTGAAAAAAAAAGCATTTTTAAGGCATCATATCTCTAAAACTAGGCAACTCACTCATGGTATCTTGCAGTTATGCAGACTAGAGGCCAGTGTTGGTCAAATAAAAGCAAAATGAGTATCATATCTCTTTTAGATTTTTATTTATTGGTATCCAAAAACCACATTTTTGACACTGAGCGCGCGCCCTTTGAGCAGGGGGGGTACCCCAACCCCCATATCTCAAAAACTGTTCATCCAAATCAACTGAAATTTTCTGTGCTCTTATTTGGTTCTAATCCAAGATGATACAACATGCTTTTGAGCTGATCCTGTAAACTTTAATTTTTGAGTGCCTATACCTAATTTGAGTCGAATCGCCCAAATTTTTTTCCGTAACCAACATTTTCTGCGGTGTTTATAAGCAAGACTAGATTTGAAGTGCCTCAGTTGTATGATTACAAAATGCCCAACTTTGTCTACAGATGGCTAGATGGAAGGATGGCAGGATGGATGGAAGGAAGGACGGACACCAATCGAATAGCTATTTGACTAGCTCCGCTGACTTTGTCAGCGGAGCTAAAAATGTATGGTTTTATTAGTCTATGATGAATAATAAAGGAGCTACAATTTTTTTAAGTATTCATACGCTATTAGGCATGGTCCGCTATGGTCCGGCGAGTGCCTATACCTATTGTAAAAAATAAGGACATTCATTTTGAAAATGATCGACTTCGCAAATTAAAACGTTCCATGGAAAGTGAACTCCACGATGAACTGTCAAATATGAAACATGGACTAACTAAACGTGGTCGAACTACAACAAAAACAAATGCTCGTGAGGCCATGCCATCGTTAAGTGAAACACGCACATGTCCACAGCAAAGAAAAGAACGACCTTCAAGGCCAATAACAATTCCGAAACGATTTACAGATTTCAACATGATTTCCAATGACAAAGAAAGAACACAAAAACCCACTTCACAAATGAAACATGATTTACTAAAAAAAGAAAATCGAAAAAATTTATTGGAAAAATTGTCAAAACATCAACAGCAACGTCAGAAAAATAAGATACCATTCATTCCAAAAATATCTTCCAATCACAATATCAATCGTATGCACAAAGATTTAATACGTAAAACTAATGCAGCTTATGTGTGTGTCAGTGACTTGAGATCACACACACGTCATGCAGTCACTAAAATATGTCTAAAAGGAAGAAAAAAAACCTTTACTCAAGAACAAATCAAAAAGCCATTGATAATTAATGCAGATGCAAAAAGTGATCTGCCAGTAACAATTTCCTCCGATGGGAATTATTATGTTTGTAAGAGTTGCTTACGAACAATCAAAAAGGGACGTATTCCTGCATGCAATGAAAAACACTACAATTTTTCAGTTCCACAACTTCCACCACATTTATTAACAAATGATATGAGTCTAAATAAGTGTGAGGCCCATCTTCTCAAACTTGTCATGCCATTTATACGTGTAGCACATATTCCTCGCTCAAGTGAATTTAAAGTGCATGGGTCTCTCATTTGTATGGAAGCCAAAGTAAAGAACACTGTGGAAACTTTGTTACCTATCAATCAGGAATTGATACCAGTAGCACTCAAGAGACGACCTGAATATAAAGGCTCTTATATAGAGGAAGTCATATCGAAACCTAAAGCGTTGACTTATTTTGAATATTTCAAACAAAACAACCCATTATTTCAATCTTTGGATATGCACAATGATAGCATTGACGCATTCTTGGCAGAATCACTTAACAATGTGAGAGCACAAGAAAATCTGCCAAAAGATGCCAATGAAAAACCTGAAGACATCAATGCAAACACTAATACTGAAGAACAGCTGTTTGACACCCAAAACACAGAGCATACTCATTGTCATGTCAATTCATTTGATATACAAAATCAGTTTGATGAAAAACCACATGACCAAGAAAATAATGAAGATAACCTACCCAAAAACTTGACACCCAAATCTAACAATTATGATATGCCGCACTATCTCACTGAAATTATTGATGACACAGTTTTGGACAGTTTCGTCAAACGAGATGGCAACAACGCAATAAGTGATGTCATTGCCGACACAATTAAAAATTACAAATGTCCAACGAAGACTCAAAAAGTACAATCGCAAAAATGTTCAAATGACAACTGTGAAAATGTTTCAGAACATTTGCAAAAAATTCATTTAGCCCCGACACATGACAAAAACTTTATAAATTGGGGATCTCCAAATTATTTGGAAGAAAAAGCATTCCCACACTTATTTCCCTCAGGTACTGGAAGCTATCTGTCAACTTATGCCCCTAAAAAGGTAGGTTTTGCTAACTATGTAAGACAAAGACTACTTGGTCTTGACCCCCGATTTCGTGAAGACACAACTTACGTCTTCTTTCTCTACTTGGTAAAAGAAAGTTTAGAAATTAAACGTTCGGTAGCAACTTTTTTTCGCAAATCTAAAGTGAATCGTCAAAAGTATGATGTGCAGTTTTTAAGTAGTGCTGACAAAAATGATATAGAAAGAAAGGATGTTGGCTATAAAGCTTTTAAAACAGTTCGTGGCACAAGTCCTTATTTTCAACAAGCCAAAAATAAGGTTTTGAGTATGATAAGACAAATTGGAGCACCACATTTGTTTCTTACAATGAGTGCTGCCGAAGCACATTGGAATGAACTCATAACAATGTTATGGGAACAAGAAAACAAAGACACCAAATTGATTGATATTAAGGACCTCACAAATGCACCAAAAAAGCGTCTAATATCTAAAAAAATGGTAAAAACTGTAATGCACTTCAATAAACGTATACGTCATCTATTTAATCAATTCCAAACTCCAGGCATATTTGCTAACTATAGAGTCAATGATTATTTTTTCCGTATAGAATTTCAGCAACGAGGTGCACCTCATGTGCATTCCATGCTTTGGTTGGTGGATGAAAACCAAAATCCTGCCCCTCATTACACAAAAGCTTCAGAATCAAATCAAAATTGTTGTGAATTCATTGACGCAATCATCAGTGGTCAGTTGCCTTCAGATGGTGACCCTTTAAAAGACCTTGTTTCTTTCTATCAAACTCATGGCCACACATTCACATGCCGCAAAAAACAAAAAGAAATAGTCGTTAATTGTACAGAAGGGCATAACAGTCATGAAAAAGATGCAATAGGACCAAAATTAACGCTTCACAAATGCCGTTTCAAATTTCCAAAGTTTCCCATGCGCCAGACAACAATTCTTGATGCATTGGATTTTTCAACACCAACAGAAAAAGTGAAATTGTGGAAAAGAAACTACAAAAAAATACGCAACTACATCATCCGCCAAACTTATGACCATAACAATGGAGAAAAACCCAACACATCTGACAAGTTGGCAAAATTTTATGAGCTTACATTTGATGATTTTTTACATCAATTAAATCTCACAGAAGAGGATTATATCAATGCCCTGCGCACCTCAGTTGGTGACTCAGGACATGGTTCTCAAGTGTTCCATAAACGAAATTGCAGAGATGTTTTCACTAACAATTACAACAAAACACTTCTTAGTGTTCATCGTGCAAATATAGATGTTTCATTCAAAACAGACGAGTATGCTTGTGTAGCGTACATTTTCGGCTACCTTACAAAAGGAGAAAGTGGATTGAGTCGTCTCCTTAAACAAATAGAATCAGATACCGCGGAATTTGGCAGTTCCACACAGGACAAAATGATGGCCTTCAGTCGTGCTTTGGACAATTCACGCGAAGTATCTCGTCCAGAAGCTATATATCGAATGCTTGGCCTTGTCATGTGTTACAGTACGCTTACTCATAAATTCGTTAACTTGAACAAACCTTCACAACGAGATGGATTATTAAAACCAAATCTTGAAAAATTGCAAGATACTGACAATCCTTTCTTCAACAGCATTCACGATTATTATAGTCATCGTCCTGAGGTATTGGAAAATTTGTCACTTGCAGAATTTGCACGTGATTATAATATCCTGTATACAAATAAAGAAGAAGTAAAAGCCCAAGATTTGTTTACAATTCAAGAGGATGACGGAATAACTGAAACTGGCACAAAATTAAAACTGACCGATAATTTTGGTTACATTCAAAAACATAAGAAACATGCCATCATTCGATACCATCTCAACAAAACAAACAATGATGAAACTATGCGAAATTTGCTGCTTCTTTTCAAACCATTCAGAAACGAACAAAAAGAAATTCATAAACACCCACATAAATCACTTCAGCAGTTGTTCAAAGAAGAAAACACAAATATTGAATGCCTTCGAAAAGAATTTGAACCAAATCGAGAATTGTTGCTAAATATGACTGAGTTACTGAGCCACTTTAACATTGAAATGAACGAAAAAACAGATGACAATAGTGACACTGACAGTGCCACTGAAGATGAAGAATTACTTAAAGTTCCAACTGATAAAACATCCTCAAAAGACCTTAACCATTTCATCAACACAGCTCAAAACACAAAATCCACAAGTGACACAAATGTGAAAAGTAAAGAAACTGTTTGTGCAAAAATACGTCTCCTCAACAACCAACAGCGTCAAATATTTGATGATGTTTTGGAATGTTTAACAAATTGTGACAAACACAACCCATTCCATATCTACATTGGAGGAGCCGCTGGCACAGGAAAAACATTCCTAATGACAACAATAATAGAAGCTGCAAAACTTGTTCTGATGAAGTCAGGAGATGAACTCACAAAATCACCAGTCCTGGTCATGTCACCAACTGCAACTGCAGCTAAATTAATAAATGGAGAAACAATTGACAAGTGCTATGGGTATTTCACGGAACGATAACAATGAAATGTTTGAAGTCTTCTCCAATGATGCAAAAATGGCCTACAAATACAACAATCTCAAATTAATTTGCATAGATGAAGTTTCAATGTTAGTAGCAAGGCCACAATACACATTGATTCACCGTGCATCATTGCGTCGCGTCACGATTTCAAGGCAGGTCACTAACTTCAAATGTAAATAGCTCTAAAACTGTTTCGTGCATCGTAATAAAAATTATACCATCGTAATCTCAGTTTTTCTCTTCATATTGTCCTTTCATACTGATAAAATCCTCAAATTATTACTGTGCCGATTTGCGAACGGAACTTTGGATTGTGTGTAAAATCGGCGACGTGAAAGTTGTGCGGGAATGTCGCGGCTTTTCGAGGGCCGTTCGTTTGATATCCTGTGATCCTTCAAAAAGCCGCGGGCCTTCTCCTTATTTGGCTGAGATGAAATTTAAGGATGCAGAAGAAGGGACCAATGAGAACCCCCAGAAAAAGTACCAAGTCATTCCGTTCCCGATTTTTTTAGATTTTGACACGGTAAGTTCAGTCTTCATTTCCATCTCCGTGTTTCGAAAACAACGAAATATCTGCTCAAAGCACATCGACACGCTAACACAACAACTCACCGTGATTACGCCTATGTAAATTATATAAACATTGCACACGTTTTAGATCCGCGGATATTGATTTTGTTGGCGAATACCCTCCAAAAAACTGAAAGATTTTGACGTAAATGTTACTTGTTTGTGATGACGGCGAACGATCCTGCCGCCATGATGAAATTCCTGGAAAGACCTGTCAATCAGCTCTGACGGTGCACACGTCACGGCTGGCTCGCCGTTAATTGGTGGATGAGCGAGATGGCGCGACGTTCATTGGCCGACAATTTTACGTCACCGATCGCGTAAACATAAACCCACGTGGGTTGGGTGATCGCACGTGGGATGATCTTGCTGGGTAGAACCTCTTATTACTTCTATATTATTGAATTAATTCACGATCATTAATGATATAGTGTGATCATATGAAAATACCACGGCTTCACTGCTCACACATGTTGCATTATTTTCAATATTTCGGCACTGTTGCTGTCAAAAATATCCTGGTTTTAAACTGTCACTGTTAAAGCTCACTAAATATCCATGACGTCAGATACATGCATAAACAGCGGGGCCCGGATCATGTATATTCAGAATACGTCAATGTTTTCATTATATTTATGTGAGCTGGGTTTGGAAGGACTGTTTACAAACATCAGCTTATTTGGAATGATGGTTACTCATTGCCTGAAGACCTACTGACGAAACTAAGACCCCCACTACAAAAACAAGACCCAACATTAAAACAAATACACCATCTCACTTCTGCATCAAGACCCCATGTCTAAACTTAAGACCATAAAGACTATACCTAGAAGACTAAACTTGATATTGAGCTCCATGCTCCCTGGTGGCCAGGGAATGGCCACAGGGGGGAACCCCTGCCCAAATTTTCAATTTTTTTATAACTTGATATTGAGCTTCATGCTCCCGGTGGCCAGGGAATGGCCACAGGGGGGAACTGCTGCCCAAATTTTCAATTTTTTTATAACTTGATATTGGTATAATGGACAATGTGAATGTCATCATTAAAATCATATCAAAAGAACCAATAGAAAAACAAACACTTCCTAACAACACTGTCCTTGACCGTTGTAATTGCATCATAGCTGACGACTCATGCCAACAACGTCTCACTGCTTGGGGACTCAATACAACCCGAGTCATTCCTAACCAATGTTATCAAATCACCAAAGCGACAGTCAAAGAATTCAAAAATAAAAAATTTCTGAATACCACAGTACAAACAACCATAACCCCCATGACAACATTGAAGTCACTGAAATCATTAATTGCTCCGAAAAAGATATTACTGGAGAGATAATTGCTGTTGAAAGCAGAAAAACAACCTGTTGCATGTTTTGCAAAGCAAAACTAGAAGATGCAGAAGAACAAACAATTAAGTGTTCAACCTGTCAAAAGAAATTCAGAAACACACATGTTTTACACAGATACAACAGTACAGTGGAACCCCGGTAACACGACCACCCAAGGGACTAAGCCGAAGTGGTCGTGTTACCGGGGTGGTCGCGTTAGTGAATTTAAGAATCATAAGTAGGTTTTCCCGCCAAAACATCGTCCTGCTGTGTGTACATTGACATGCATTAATGACTACGCCACCGGGTGATTCGATAATTTTGTGTGTCTATTACGGATAAAAAATCATTTTCTTGAGTGTTTTGCGTTTAATTTGCAACTTATGTAAATGAGTAAATAAACTGACGAGAGCTAATTAGACCAAACATTACATTCAAACTTGAGCATGCTAATTAGAGCAAGCAAAGTCACACCATCGGCAGCTGCCCTTCTTGATGTCAAGCTAATATTCCCGCTAACATTGAGAGAGGTGATGTGAGAAGATGTTGAGAATTCTTCCTGATGTCTTCCTGCTTTAACTTCAGCCAATTTGAACTGGTACTGATTAAATCATCTTTTTAATAACGTATTTTATCAACATTACGGCGTAGTAAGCATTCTTTACTTGAGTATCGGTACTCTTACTAATCAACATAATTGATTTGTCCTAAAAACTACGTGTGCATGCCTCTTGACATCATTTAATACTAAATGATGAAAACACAAACCGTGAGTCGAAAAGAAAGTTTATTCTTCATTTTATTTGCGTTTACATTTGATCAAACTCACTTACACATCATTTATTTTCATATGGATTCCCATGTGTTCGAGGTGCTAATTATCAACACGGATTTGCGAGAAGGTGCCAATTGATACGATGCGGTCATGGTTGATCACGGCAATTAGGCCTCATGGTCGCGTTAGCGGGGTTAATTTGCAGTTTGGGACCGACCAAGCTGGTGGTCGCGGTCTGGGTACCGGGGTGGTCGTGTTAGCGAGGGCCAGTTAATGGGAATTAGAGAGAAAACCATTCGGGACCGGAGAATTTTGGTCGTGTTCGCGGGGTGGTCGCGTTACTGAGGTGGTCGCCGACCGGGGTTCCACTGTACCTTAACTTTACAAAAACTTGGCGAAGATGACTTCATTACAGTCACCATGCCTCACAACGTCATCAATGAAAACCTATCACAGGTCAATTTGAACACAATCACTACAGATGAGTTAGATAATATGATGCTAGACCTCCCGCATGTCACACTCTCAATTGATGAAAGGAAACTAGTCACAAAATGCACAAATTTCGACAACATCGATTCAGAATAAAATCATTATGCACGTAAACCTTCAGATTCCATGTCAACGAATTGTCAATAACATCTCAAAGTCACTGTCATGTACTGTAGCACAACAAAAGTTGTCGGGACACTGCGGGTAGTGACTCATCACCTTTAAATCATTTAATTTCAATTCCTGTACAAATTGATAATGATGTCCATTCCCGCCATTGTAATTAAGTCACCAACAGCCGAATAATTTTCCTGTAAATAGAAACAACCGCTAACTACTGTTATTCTCCCCACTTGCACAAAACCTGACCAGGACAAATGGGGTAACCCTTTTCACATGCACCATTATTCAAGATCAGTTTGTTGCCAAAATTATGAGATCTATGCTCAAAAGAATCTTGTAGGCAGCCTGGCACAATTAACAGGCAAAGTGTTAGGCTGTTGGTGTTCTCCACTACAATGCCATGGAGACATTCTTGTTAAATTGCACAACGAATTAATTAAATAAATACATTAAATAAACTTTCTTGACAAATAAACCTAATTCTATCATCAAAATCAACCATTCCAATTCCAGTCGCTAAGTGCGGCACACGAAAACCAGTCGAAAGAAGTGCACCTCATAATTAACTCCATTACCGCTGACACTCGATGTCCTTATATTTCAAAACTGTGGCAATATTATAATCATTTTGTTTATGCAATGTATGTTATTAAGTATCATTTCAACAAAATCAAACTTAGTCATTCCACTCAGTTACTGAAGCACAGTGAGAACTGTCGGAAGCAGTGCAACTGATGGCATGTAATTTACTAAACTTCCAGTGACTGTCCCTGTCCATGTACAGTAGAACTCGCATAAGTCGTCATTGTATAACCCGTCACTGTGCATAAGTCGCACCCGCCAGAAAGTCCCAATATGCAAACCCAATTAAATAACACAAACAAAAACATCCATAGTCATTACACATTTAGCTAAATGATGGTGTTAGGACCAGTTCACCTCATCAAGCAAGAATGCTTGCACAATACTGCGTGGTGCGGAAGAGAAGGCAGCGGAATATGATATTTCTGCTGTTGCTATTGTCTACATACTGCTGTGGTGGGGGTGAAGCAGGGAACACCAGAAGTTATAGTCAGAGGAGGTTCTGGACGAAGCCACGTTCGTCTCACTTCTGGAATAACATCGTTCTTGTCCATTGGAAATGACAGCGTGCTGTGCGATTCTATCTCCACAGGAGGAGAGTTCCAACAAACGCCATCTGTAGCCGTACTTAGTAAACGTTATAAACCGGTATTTTCTGTCCACACCATTCGCAATGCCGTTCTAAATTCTGAGCCGGCTCAAAAGGCGGTCCTGACCCGCCAATGATTGCCGGTTTAAGATAGAACAGCAATTGGCGTTCTAAACTAAGCCGGATCAATTTTTCAATGGTGTAAACACAAAAAAGGCGGTCTAGAACCGGCATTTTCGTATGGTGTAAACGCCACTATAGTCTTCAGCAACACTGCTTTATCACATAATATTAAACAAGTCGATGTCATCGACAATTATTGGTCAGATCATAAACTATACCGCCCTGTCCTACTACTAGCCACTCAATATACATACATGAGTACGCCTAGCTACTAGGCTACATATCACCTATTCACGTATTGTACATAATATACACTAATACAGTGCGCAACATTGCTTTCAACTACAGTGAGCACAATGGCCCCTGGCCATTTCATTTAGTTTTGGCCTCCCGGTGGCCAAGTCTAGAATCAGATCGGATCAAAATTTCGGTATCCGAGGTTACATGACGTAGGGAGTCATGTGTACCAAATTTCAAGTTCATAGCTTTTACGGTTAAGAAAAGTGTCCTAGTTACACTGAAACGGCCAATTTACGCCATTTGACCTAGACCTGGAAAATTTGGAAAAATCAAAAACCCGTATGAATAATATGTGATGTATACTTGCTAGGAGACCGTCAAAATTTTATCGAAAACGAGTCATTCATAAGAGATATATCACACTTTTTAGGTTTCCACTTCTTGCCCCTGGTGGCCAAGTCAAGAATCAGATTGGACCAAAATTCATTGTCAGAGGTTACATGACATAGGGAGTCATGTCTACCAAATTTCAAGTTCATAGCTTTAGTGGTTAAGAAACGTGCCATAGTTACACCCAAACGGCCAATTTACACCATTTGACCTCTGTGACCTTGAAAATTAGATCAATTCAAAACCCCGTAGGATATGTGATGTATCCTTGCTAGGAGTACCTACCATAAAAATTTAATCGAAAACAAGTTACTAATTAGCAAGATATTGCACTTTTCCCTTTTTTAGTTTTGGCCCCTGGTGGCCAAGTCAAGAATAAGATCAGACCGAAATTCGGTATCTGCGCTTATATGACAAAGGGAGTCATGTGCACCAAATTTCAAGTTCATAGCTTTAGCAGTTAAGAAACGTGCCACTGTTTTTGAAATAGGATATATGACGACGAACGACAACAGACGACGGACACTGCGGTATTGTATAGACTCACCTCACTCAAATGGCCAAATTACACCATTTGACCTATGTGACTTTGAAAACTAGGTCAAATCAAAAACCTCTACGATATGTGATGTATCCTTGCTAGGAGTACCTACGATAAAAATGTTATCGAAAACGGGTGACTCATAAGACTGAGAGAGATCACACTTTTAAAGTTTCCACTTGTGGCCCCCTGGTGGCCAAGTTAACAATCAGATAAGACTGAAATTCATTGTCAGAGATCATCTGAACTGAGGGGTCCAGTGTACAAAGTTTCAAGTTCATAGCCCTAGCAGTTAAGAAACGTGCACTATTTTTGAAATAGGAAACGACGACGACGACAGACGACGGACACTGCGGTATTGTATAGACTCACCTAGACGGTGAGCCAAAAAAAGTTTGGCTGATGGTCTAATTTGCTAGCTGAAATATGATATACATTCAAGATTTGAGAAACGCATTTCATGTCAAATATACTCACAGCTGAAAGAAAACATTCAAAATGAGGCCATTAACACCCATGTTTTTTTCACTGAGCCCGGAGTTCTGTGCTCAGTTTGACCAGATTTGTTTTTGTATTTCGTTCTTTTGTAAATTTTGTGAGCCAGATTAGCAAATATCATACATCTCTTTATCAACACGGATATTAAAAGGCCTACCCCCAACCCCCAACCCCGATCCGCAGCAGCCTAGACTCATATTTTGATGTTAATACAGTTGATTAATTTCCTTTTAAAAACTTTGGCCAGGTCAGATCAGGGTAGGATGGCCTCATTTTGGCACTACATGCATGACACATTGGGCGATATGAATAAAGACTAGCAAATGCTTTTATCTAAGATTCTATGTACATTTACACAAGGCCTTTCTGTTGAAAACTGAAGTAAAAGCATTTGCTGGTCTTTATTCATATCACCCATTGTGATTCTTTATCTAAACCTGGTGGTATTGATCAGGTCCAAACAGAAATCCCCAGATGACATCACTTTAAGAGAGACAAGGCTTTTTCAAGATTTTGAAGTGTTTCCACAATTTTCATAAGCATGAGTATCACAATTTACATTAAGACCTGCTACTATCAGAGCCACCATGTTGGTCTAAAAAATAAACTGATAATTCCTAATGTCACCTAAACATACACTGTTTGAACCCAATAGCATTCTCTACCGGTCAACTTTTGTTGCAGTGTAAAATCTGACTTCAGACTGATATCAACAAAAACCCCTTGTGGAGAATGGAAAAGGAAAAAAAGACGAACCGAACACCAAAGAGATTCTGATTCCACTCTGCGTCCAGCAATTTCCTGACGAGTCTTCAATGCATTTCCAAGGAATTTCCAATGCGTTTTTGAAGAGTTTCCAACGAGCATGTATGCCATTCTTGACAGGATACATTCAGAGTTCTTGGCCAAGTATGATACAAAGTTCCATTGATTTGTACAACATGTACGTGACAGTGATGTTGAGGGCAGTATTTCCCACACTGTTCAGCTTGATTTCCTGGTACCAAAAATAGATAAGCGAGCTAGCTTTATCTTCGATGGTACTGAACTGTCGGCGATTTGTTCAATTCACGCGCAATGACGTCATCAGGATTGCTATCTCATCAAACCCATCAATCAAGCATAAAATAATAAGGTCCTGAAATAGAGAAACACTACAATCAGGACAGGACAAAGTAAGAGTGCCAGGTGACATATCTTTTTCTCCATTGCCACTAATAATAGGCCCCTCGCCACAATAAAAGGGGTCTGTCCAAGACGAGCACTAAACAATATGTAGTTCAACCAAATCAAATCGTAATTTCTATGGCGGAACTTACCAGGCAAAAGAGTCCTGTTCAGGTGTACTCTCCCATCTTTACTTTTCTGTATTTATGGTCAAAGTAAACAATGGTTCCATGCAGAGCCTTTCTTTAATGTTAGTAACCTTCAGGGCTCCAGTCTTGCTATTTAGTGGCGAGGCGTGTACATTTATGCAAACTTTGTACTCAACTTCTCAAGTCAAATCACATGCTTAATCATCATAATGACCAAGCAGTCAGGTCAGCAGCAGATCTTGCACGAATTGATTCAAAACGAAAAGTCACTGCTAGAGAACTGCGACACGGATCTTTGATTTTTCCTAATAATCAAATGTTATGTATTCTCATATTTTAGACGCCTTGACCTGACAAAGCAAAGAAGAATAATAATTCCACATTTCCCAAGCATTTTGGTTCAAAACAGTGCACCATTTATGAGCCCCATACAGACGACAATGACTGACCACCTTTAAAATGACCACAATCCTTAGTTATCTGGGCTGAGTTGTTCAGAACAATGTTAGCTTAATGGAAGATTTAAGTCTCAACATGACAATTCTAATGGGTTTAAAACAGAAAGAGATTAACGTCCTTGAGGATACTTAACGTAACAATTAGGGATGAGGTAACTTTTGTGCTTTTGAACAACCAGGCCGTGAAGCCATCAATCTTGTTGCATCCTCAGATTCAGGGCCTTTCACTCATACTCACCAGTAACACGAATGAGGGAGGACACAAGTTTGTGAGGATGATCTTTCAAGTGCTTGAAAAGAAATCCACAATGAAGGCCTTGGTATTCAACAGCAATCCCCATGATGCACGCGATCACTCCAAGTACATATCTAGCATGTCTAGTGTGTTTTCAGCCTTGTGGACTCCTGAAATTAGTTTTAGAACCAATAATGAATGGTAAACCACCAAAGTGGCGTCCCCAGGAATGAGGCAGCATATATATCAGAGACCACTGGATGACATGAACCTCATCCTTTAGGCGATGGCTTCAACTCTTAAATGCAAGTGGGGATGTCACAATTGGGCATGTCACTTTAATTCGATGATAGCCACATCCAAGCATGTAAACATACCAGGAAGCAAACTTTGTAGGAGCATCATCGGGTGCATCATGATCATCAAGTTAGACGCAAGTTTCTGAATGGAACCATATTACAGACCCTATTGTCCACATGTTCATCAGGCCCTATCTAACTCAATCATCTGCGCCGGACTTTTAACAGGAAATGATAGGTTACGTTTTCACCGCCTGAGAAAATTTTAAAAGTAGCCGGAAAATTTGGGCGTGCGAAATCCCCTTTAAAAGGAATGGGTGGCTTTTTACTGCAGTATGTTTGTTCTTCTTCTGGTTCACCAGTAAACCATTTCCCG
This sequence comes from Lineus longissimus, assembly GCF_910592395.1. NCBI lineage: Eukaryota > Metazoa > Nemertea > Pilidiophora > Heteronemertea > Lineidae > Lineus > Lineus longissimus. Next base: position 1,512,348 of record NC_088324.1, on the reverse strand, counting down.
AACGTGTCTGATGCTTATCCAATTTCATTTCGACTCTTAGATAGTAGGAAAAAAAGAAAACGCATTATTAGGGGGTTTTTTAGTACGCACAAGTCCTGGCGTGAAAGAGCTTTCCCGCCACGTGTGTGTATGCTGAGATCCAACTTATTACGAGGCAACGTCACTTCTATTATCGTCGCAATAGCAGGGTAATCAAGCACCATTTGAAATCCAAACTCCCCCATGGCATACCCAAGTATGATACTTAATTCAACTGATGCACATACATGTACTGTGGACTGATTTCAAAATTCAAGCGCCATACCTCTTCTTAGACTGGCAATATACAGCAAGCTCTAAAAGCAAAATTTTACCGTAAAATGTATGCATTTCGTCGGGGAAATCATCCTATCCCGTTGACGTTAGATCTGTTCTTTTTTGCATCGATTACAGGTGAGCAAGAACTCAACTGATTTTGATACGATGCGCACAATGTATTCTTTGCACTTCACCAGCATTGATGTTTAAGCCTGATTGGTAATTTATACCATGACTGACGGTTAAAGTTGACATTGATAGACTGTGTCAAAGCAAAGAATCAGAAAGTAGAATTGATAAGCGGCATGTCATTGATTGACAGCTGTCCATTGTCATCATGATCACCAGCAAAAGCTGATTAGTCACGTAGGTAGGTAGGCCAAAAAATCCCTGTGTTCTGAATGAAATCGATTTTCTCCTCGGGTCTCACTAGCCAGTGATCAGGTCTCCCAAAAAACTAGTTCTTCAATCTCGAGTGATTACCATGGATACAGATGGGCCAACTCTATCCCTATTGCTACTTGTTCAAATGTAAATGTCCGAGGTATTTTGTGAAGGGGCAGCTCTGACGATTATTTGAGGAAAATTCCAGTTTCTTCTGTGCACTTATGCGGTGAGCAGGCCCCGCATGCTATTTATAGCTCAACAGGAAGCTGACATAGACTGGTTCCTGTGAGATTGTATAGGTAAAATTTCGAGGGCAAAAAACTCAAACAAAAGCCACAACGACAGCCTGAAAAAGTTGTCTGTTGGCTTTCTCAAGGTGATGAGTAGATACGTATGAATTTTTTTTTTTCACCATCCTTGTTAAATCTTGAAGTTATAAGGCATAAAGGTGACATTTTTCAAATTTGTGTTAACATCTACAGGGTGTCTCATGCATTGTGCTGCATTATTTTATGCATGACTATGTCTAGACGACGTTTAAACTTGGCCGGATGTATTCTACAAGTGACAAGCTATTCAGAAATGTATCTAGGTTTGTGTGAGAGTAAGATACTGCCAAGTCTACAGCCGCAGGAACAGGGGTATGCATGAAATGACGTCGCGTTATTTTTAGAGGCAGGTAGGCCTGGCCTCCGCACCAGCAAGTGAGACCTCGAGTGCACGTGTCATTCATGACGCAGCCCATCACCTTTTTCGCTGCCAGCAGACAATTTTCGTTTTCAAATGTTGAGAATTCGTTGCAGCTATCGAAACGATTTTGGTTTCCATCTTGATTTGAAACGATTTGTCGGTGTCAGTCCGTTTCTGTAATTGTATTTTCTATCGTTCGAGGCATTCATGACATTAGAGAGTGCCTGCGAGAAATACGTGAATATTTTGCGGTCTGTTCGCATCGCCGAGGTGGATGATGGGTGGACGCCAGTCGTTTCTTTTTCACATCCGATTTTAAGTGAACTCAGCCAGCAGTACTGTAGCATTAGTTTTCTAAACCACGGTAACTTAAGCTAAATAAGTAAATTTACACGGACGCCAAATTTGGTTTGTTCCGGGGATATTTATGTAAAAGACCGACAAAACATGACTTTTAAGTGCTGGATTTCACTGATCTTTGGCATAGGAAAATAAGGAATACTATTCCATTGACAAGGCAGACACCGAAACAGAAATCCAGGACAATGAGGGGCTTGATTGATTGCAGAATCCCTGACAAATGCTTCAAAGAGAGGTTTTGGTAAGGGTTAGCCACAATATAACCTTTTGGTAGTAGTGACCACCATTTTTGGGGAATTTCTCAGGGATTAGGCAGGAGCCAAATGAGGAGGCTGTGTTGTGAACCGAAGATGGAAATTATTTTCTCAAAATTTCTATTCTTGCTTCTGCTTACGAAGTACCGGTAGGCCTAGGCCTAGTGTAAGTTAGTTCTATGAAAGTCGTGCATAGGGAAGAGTCATTATGCACAGCTGATACCTACCTAGGCTACCATGGAGACATTTACAATACATCAGAGATCGAATGGACAGTGGTAGGCCTAGTAGTTTCAAGGATGGACGGGGTGATGGATGGCATTGGGTCACCCTGTAGGCTAGGCCTCCAGTCACTCAGTGTACAGTACACGCAACACGAGTGTTGTAATTACTGAACCTCCGATATCTTGGAATTAGTACATCAAATACCTACCTTATTTTAAAAAAAGGTTGCTTAATACCCTGTTTAACTAATTAGACTTACTTCTGGATCACAGATATGTTGTTTTTGACAAGAAAACAGCCCTGAAATGGACGAATCTTTGGGGAAATTTGGAGACTCGAAAATGTTGTTGCAGTCTTTAGGTGCAATTCCAGTCTAACCGGGACGCCCAATGGATCATTATCGGCAGGGTAAAGACAAAGCACTTCTGATTAGTGAATGAAGTGACAAGTCAGTCAAAGAGGATCGAGGTAATTCTCGGTAATTCTTGTCCCGGTGTAATGTTTTTGAGTGTTTCTGTTTTTGAGTGTTTCCCCTCATTGTTTGGGAACGCTCAAAAATAGATTGACAAGTTTTTCTGTGTATCCCCCTATTGAAAAGTCGTGGTCTCTCTAGCTGCCTATTGTTTGGAAACACTGACACATGGGAAACAACCACAGATGTTACACCGGGATATACCGGGATGGAACTCAATATGTTGCTTGTCCAATCTACCACATCGGCACCAGTCTCATATTCTTGACCCAAAAGTCTGCATATCCCTGGCTCTTGACTCCCTGGGCGCAGCCCATCGCGTCAATAAGTCTTATTTGATATGTAAAGAGCAAGCTCTAGTGAACTCACACAACTGTTTGACATGGGGGAGCCCCCCCCCCCCCAACCCCCGTCCTTCTGACATATTTAGCCAGTGCATTGGGGGATGAGTCCCCCAAACCCCCTCCCCCGTTCTCTGAAAGTGACAGGTTTTAGTCAGTACATTGGGGGAAGGCCCCCCCCCCACGCCACCCCCCCCCCATCCCCCCCCCCCCCATCCCCATCCACCCCCCCCCATTGGACTCTAAAAATATAATTCCTTGGAGACGCTGAACCATAAGGCCCCATAAAGAAATAGTCCCCGCCCGCATACTAATGTTGACTTTATTATAGCCTACCTTTTAAGGCACTCTGGCAAACTTCCATCTCCAACACCCACACAGGGTCTCCTTCTTTTCGGTGAAACCGAGACCGAATTATTCACATTGTGTTCAACTGTGTTCTGTTGGAGATTGACCTCTTAGTTTAATCTTAGGCCTAATGCTGTGTCGCCATCTGTGATTGTAGTTTGTAACCAAACCCCCTTTTTGTCTTTCCCGCCACTAAACTTGTTGGAGCTCTCCTATTGTTTTTACATTTTAAAGGTGCTAATAAAAGAGTTAGATTTGTAAAATAGAAACACGAGGGTTTCTTTCCGTTATTTAGCCGGCAAGTTTCGCCAATTTCGGGCTGGTTCCGTGGTCCCCGAAATTGTGGTGCCGTAAACCCGGGAGAGTAAGAACTTAAGAAGGTTTTGAACACTTGTTTGGCGAAAATGCCGGAGAACGAGGCCGGAGTTCCTGAAGGACGTGATGCGGTCCGAAAATCACGCTCAGCGGCGAAAGGCTGGGTGACGCGTGCATCCAATGCACTGAAGCGTGCATGTAAGGATGCACGTCAACCGTTTGGGAAGGATGCCGTAAGTAAAGTGGCAATAGAAAGCTGTATCAATGACTTCGATCGATATTTGGTGTCATTTGAGAAGGCCCAATCGGAAGTTGAAATGACAATCGAAGATGAGCTTGCACAAGAGCAAGACATTGATCAGGCCTTTGCTTTCATATCTGAGGCAAAGCAGTCTAGGCACGAGGCACAGATTATGTTGGAAGAGATTGTGACCCGTATGTCAAAGGGTCCAAAATCGAAAGACAGTAATGACGATTTCGATGACGGGGCAAGTTGTGCCTCGAACAGCTCCATGGCGTCGATGGGAAGGGTACGCCTTCCCAAGTTGGAACTGCCAACCTTTTCAGGGGTGATAACGGAATGGCAGTCATTCTGGGACCAATTCACCGCACTTGTCGATGAAAACGAGAGTATACCGGAGATAAGCAAGTTCTCGTACCTCTCTTCGCTGCTCGAAGGTGAGGCTAAGTGTGTGATAAAGGGTCTCCCAGTGACGGAGGAGAACTATCACATCGCAAGCAAGTTGCTAACGGATCGGTATGGAAGACGTGAAAGGATTATTTTCACACATGTTCAGGCCTTGTTAAATGCGTCTATGCCTGGACACGGACAGGGTGGAAAGATGGTTGGAAATCGAGTTTCAGCACTTTGGCGGTTGCAGGACGAACTATTGCTACACATTCGCAGCCTCCAAGCCCTCGGTATAGAGGGATCGGAATATGGTTTCCTACTGACCCCCCTGATTCTGTCACGCTTGCCTAATGACATACGTATGGAGTGGGCACGGGAGAGTGACGGAAGGGAAGCGGATTTGGAGTTCCTACTAGACTTCATGAAGAGGGAGATAAATCGACGAGAGAGATCGGAAACCTTTAAGGTTTTGACCAAGACTGACAATGTTGGTACCCAGGGACATGGGATTGATGCAACAGCTGACATGGCTGAGGACAAGCAACGTGTGGCGACTGCATCCGCCTTGCAGTCACCTAGTGTAGCCTCACATTCTGGTGGTAATTCATGTGGTGTATGTGGGAAAACCCACCAGACTGAGAAATGCTGGGGATTGTTAAACCTCCCAGTTTCAGAGAGACATTCGAAGGTGCAGTCATGTAAGTTGTGTTTCAGGTGCTTGGGTAAGTCACACTTTGCCAAGGGTTGTATTGCACAATGTTCAAAGTGTAAGGGTCGACACCATGCCATTTTGTGCAATGGTGGTGGTGGTAGTGGTAAAGTGAACAAGGCTAGGCAAAGTGGTTCACCCTCTGTTAGCAAAACCCAGAGTGGTGATAGTAAGGGGACAGGTAAATCTAGTAGTAGTGATACTGGGGTCAAGACACCTGAGAAGTCTAAGGGTCAGGATACTGGTACGATGAAAGCTAATATGCATTCTATTTCAGCAGGTAGCAGTGTTAATTCAGGTAGTAGGGTGAACACTGTGCTACAGACAGCCAAGGTAAAGATAGTGGGCAGGCAGGGCTGCACTGAGGCAACATTGATGTTTGACAGTGGGTCAGACAGGTCATACATCACCTCATCAATGGTAAAGAGAGTGAAACCGGAGTGGGTTGGCACAGAACCCATTTCTTATGCAGCCTTTGGGTGCAACACTCCTAGTGTGGAACGCCAGTGTAATATATACGATGTGCATTTGAGTGGCAGCCACACAGGTTCAGGTGAGAACATTTCTCTAAATGTCGCCGAGGTACCAGTCATTTGTAACCCATTGGTGAGGCCCTTGGTCCCGTGCGAACTGCTGAACATTCTCGGCTCTGACATCCAGTTGGCTGACTCAGTCTCAGAGAACAGAGAGATTACAGTGGATATCCTCGTCGGTTTAGATCTTTATTGGAAACTCATGAAGCCACAGAGGTTCAGACAGGTTGGTGGGCTGGTTGCTCAGGAGTCGTGTTTAGGATGGGTCTTATCAAGTTCGTGGTCAGATTCAGGTGGTGGAGTTCAGTCTGTTCAATCAGGTGCTTGTTCAGTCTCCCCTCAGTTGATGTGCTTGGGGAATGTCGGTGACTCTGATCTGCGTAGATTCTGGGACTTGGAGTCCGTTGGGATCTCTCTCACTGAACAGGAAACTTTGAACCTCAAAATTGATCCTGTTTTGAAGCATTTTTCAGAGAACGTCCAGAAGAATGGGAGCCGATACCAGGTGGCGCTGCCTTGGAAATCGGAAACAGCCAAGGGCAGACTGCTGAACAACGAGGCAATGGCTTGGAAAAGGTTGAAGCAGCTGAACCGGCGATTTGATGGAGACCCTGAGCTGAAGCAAAGGTATGACCAAGTATTCCGTGAGTATGAATCTAGTGGTTTCATAGTGGAGGTGCTGGCTCATGAGATGGAAAATCCCAACCCCACATTCTATCTGCCTCATCGGCCAGTCGTCCGTGAAGACAGCCTGACTACCAAGGTTAGGCCGGTGTTTGATGCCTCGGCATCAGGTTATAATGGGGTATCCTTGAACGACTGTTTGGAGACTGAACCCTCATTGCTTGCTAGTCTGGTAGATATCCTGATTCGCTTCCGGCGATGGCCTGTAGCGATCACAGCAGATGTGACGAAAGCTTTCCTACAGATAGGAGTCCGACCCGAAGATCAAGATGTACATCGTTTCCTATGGGATGATGGTGGTAGGGTACGAGTCATGAAGTTTGTCAGGGTCCCCTTTGGGAACAAAGCAAGCCCATTCCTCCTGAATGCGACGATAAGACATCACTTGGATAGTTATCCCCCCTCTGAAGTTGTACAGGAGTTGAAGGATAATATTTATATGGATGATTTCCTTTCAGGTTGCGATGAGGCTACCAGAGGGTGTGAGGTATTCGATGAGGCACAAGAGGTGATGGGTGAAGCAGAGTTGACCTTTGCTAAGTGCACGTCCAACAACAAGGTGTTGGTGGACAAGTTTCGGAGCGACTTTGGTTCAAAGCATGTGGACAGTGAGTCTGTAAAGGTACTGGGTATGAGTTGGCTTTCCCGTGAGGATTGCTTTGTGTTTGAGGGCATTCCCCTTCCTCCCTCCGCAGAACTCAGTTGTACAAAGCGTGTTGTGTTGAGTTTCACTGCTCGACTCTTCGACCCCCTGGGGCTTCTTAGCCCTTTCATCATGATGGCAAAGATTCTTTTCCAAGAAATCTGGCGCCTTGGGTTGGGTTGGGATGAAGAGTTGCCCCCTGAGTTGAAGCTGCGTTTCATCTCATGGTTGGATGGCATTAGTGTCATCAAACAGTGGAAAATTCCCAGATGTTACACATCAGGTGGGCCTTGGAAGGGCATTGTGGGTCTGGAGCTGCATGCATTTGGAGATTCTTCGACCCTTGGATATGGAGCTTGTGTGTACCTTAGGATTCCCAAGTCTGATGGTACTTATGAAGTATCGCTGGTGTTTGCCAGGGCCAGGGTTGCCCCTGTCAAGCCTGTGTCCTTGCCCCGATTGGAACTCATAGCCAGCCTGTTGTGTGCTCGAATTCTTGTGTTCACTCGCTCAGCCCTGAAGTTGCCAGAAGATACGACGTATCACTGTTATTCAGATTCTCAGGTTGCTCTAGCTTGGATCAAGGGAGACCCCTGTCGATGGAAAAGTTTTGTAGCGAACAGGGTTGGTGAGATTCAACAGCTCACCTCGCCCTCTCACTGGTCACATTGTCCAGGTCCTGAAAACCCATCAGACCTGGTTACGCGAGGGTTATCAGCCAAGAAATTGATCACTTCTGAGTCGTGGTTGCATGGTCCTGTGTGGTTGGCGTCGTCTTCAGACTCGGTTGACTTGATTGAGGAAGATTCGGAATTGGAGAATTGTGATGAATCGGTCTCAAGTCTTCTAGTGCCTGTTGGTGGTGAAGTTGTGAAACAGGAACCGGCAATCTCTCAGTTGTTTGACTTGAACAACTTGAAGTCCTATCCAAGGACAATTCGGCTTGTGGCTTTAGTGATGAGGTTCTGTCACAACCTACGGTCTGCTGCTTGTGATAGAAGGCTAGGACAGCTGTCTCAGGATGAGAGGTCGAAGGCCCAGGTTCAGTTGTTCAGGTTGATGCAGGATGCTTCTTATCACCGTGAGATAGAAGCTCTGAGAAAGGGTAAACCCCTCCCAAGGGATTCTGCTCACAAGGAGTTGGACCCCTTCTTGGATAAGACTGGATTGTTGAGAATGAAGGGACGTCTCCAGTTTTCTGAGCTCAGTTATGATAGTAAACACCCAATCATTCTGCCCAAGGGACGAGTGTCCTACTTGCTGGTCAGATTTCAGCATTTCCTCATGAAACATGCTGGAGTCACCACTCTACTGACTGCCTTGAGGTCCAACTACTGGATAGTAGGCCTGAGACAGTTGGCCAAACATGTCTGTAAGGAATGTGTTCCATGCAGAATAGTTGAGGCGAGGGCATGTAATCAAGTCATGGCCCCCCTCCCCGGATTTCGAGTAAAGGATGCTCCTTGCTTCGCGGTCACTGGCCTTGACCATGGTGGCCCATTGTTTTGTATAGATTTTCCCAAGAAGAAATTCTATATCCTGTTGTTCACTTGCGCGGTGGTCCGGGCTGTCCACCTTGAGCTCACAGACTCATTGAACCTACCTGATTGTATCCTGGCGATTCGGAGGTTTGCTGCTCGGAGGGGTCTCCCCTCTGAGTTCCATTCTGATAATGCAGCCACGTTCACTGGGGCAGATACTTTGTTGCAGCAGTATTTTGGTCCCCATAGTCCAAAGTGGAATTTCATCGCCCCAAGGTCCCCATGGTGGGGAGGGTTCTGGGAGCGGCTTGTGGGTTCAGTGAAGCGGTCTCTGAGGAAATCGCTGGGTAAGAAATCACTGACTCGATCAGAGCTTGAGACTACGTTGCATGAGGTAGAGGCAAATGTCAACTCGCGACCTTTGACCTTCGTTGGTGACAGTTTGGATTCCCCAAACCCCTTGACACCTTCACACTTCCTCATTGGTAGGCCCGCTGGATTTCAAGTTGAGATTGCGAAGGATTCTCTCAATAATCCTGAGGTTGTGCTCGCGAAGGATTTGGGTGCTCGAGAAGCAGTCCGTCAAGCTAGGCTGGATGATTTCTGGAAGGTGTGGAGCGATGACTATTTGAGAAACCTTCCCCCTGTGTCTAAGAAATTTCAGGCTTCTTGCAATGTGAAGGTTGGATCAGTAGTGCTGATCAGAGAGGATCATGTCCCTCGGATGTCTTGGCCCCTAGCTGTGGTCACTGAGACCTTTCCTGGTAGGGATGGCATTGTGAGAAGTGTTCGCCTGAAGACTGCCACTGGGTTTCTCACTAGATCTGTTCAGAGATTACATGACCTTGAAATCAGTGCACCCCTGCCTAACCAAGATTCTGATGCTTCTGAAACCAATAATGTTGATTTGAATGAATCCTTCAGTCAGGACCTTGTCGCTGACTTGAGAGGAAATCTTGATACTGATGTTGACACTGAGGCAGTCTCTGTCGTTGAGACAAGCACAGAGACCCCCTCTAGGCCTAGTTGTGATTCTGATGATAGCGTTGCTGTAGCGAAGACTACTAGAACTGGCCGGGTCGTTAGACCACGGGATAGATTGGATCTGTGAAGATATGGTATAGTGTAACTATCTGTCTTGAGGTGCGTTGAGTTTCTAAAGGTGACTTTCTGTAAATTCCGTACTCTTGCTGTTGAACTTGAATTTGTCTGCATTGGTTATCTGTCTTATACACTTTCTTCTACCAGTAATTGTAGGATTTTAGTAGGATGTGCTGAATTTGCCACAATATTGGGTATAGGTACAATCAGAGACAGTTTCTATTGGTGAATGTGAAGAATATTTGTGTATTCCATGATAACTGCATGATTATTAGTATGTTTCGCCTGTATGTGTTACATGTACAACACAGAATCAGTGATATTGAGGTGTAATTTTGTATTGTGTACAGTGTTTTACTCAGAAGCGCCATTTGAGCAAGATTTCTTCTGATTGTGATTTGAAATGTTTGATACTGTAAGGTAAACCGTGTACCAGTTGTGCACCCAATTTGGATGTTCCTAGATTTGTATTTGCTGAGGAAATTAGAATGTGACATACATGTAGAGACGTGTTTGATAAGGGACACTGTGTGTAACATTTGTAAGTACCCGGATATTTGTGAGTGTATCTGCTTCTAGGTAATTTGTCTGACTGGGAGAAGTTGTATGCTCATTGGGAGTAGAAGAGTGTGTTAGCTGCTAAGGTCTCTTTACCCCTACATTGTGTTCAAGGGCAGCTGGTAAGATTTGTGCTAAATTAAGGTTGCCATGTTTGAGTATTGTCAATATTTGCTAAGTGGACAGACATGACCTGTTGGAGTTTACAGTAATTTGTATGCAGAGATGAATGTTTAGGTAAACTAGGGTTAATTTCTGAATTGGATGTGTGTCTAAGTTGACTACTAATTAGCAACAGTAAGCCTGTGACTATTGGGTTGTAGTATGTTTCATACTTGTGTAATTTGAGTTGTAGGATTTGTTGACTGTTGGTTGTAATCATACCACTTTTACATGTATGTATGGTAAAGTTAAAATCTTTAGTGTTTATGATTTCTTGTTTTAAGCACCGCTGGTATTTTGGATTTCTCTCAGATAGCTATGTATAATAGAGAAGCAACTTTGTTCCTTACTGTGAAGCTGGTTAAAACTAGACCCCTTTGAACCTTTTCTTTCAGTCTAATAATAGTAGCTCTGGGTGTAGACTTTAATGTAGGCATGATTTATTGATTAGTCTTGAGCTGTTGGTTTTTGGTGCCTTAGTGCGTTTGTCTAATTCTGACGTTGGTTATTTGTTGCTCTTGAGTAATGCTTACATTGAACTCTCACTTGGAAAGTATGATTTTCATGTATAATATAATATTTTCCCTCTAGGTTAAATTGGAGTGATATTGGATCCCTCCAAGGTGGGGAGAATGTTGGAGATTGACCTCTTAGTTTAATCTTAGGCCTAATGCTGTGTCGCCATCTGTGATTGTAGTTTGTAACCAAACCCCCTTTTTGTCTTTCCCGCCACTAAACTTGTTGGAGCTCTCCTATTGTTTTTACATTTTAAAGGTGCTAATAAAAGAGTTAGATTTGTAAAATAGAAACACGAGGGTTTCTTTCCGTTATTTAGCCGGCAAGTTTCGCCAATTTCGGGCTGGTTCCGTGGTCCCCGAAATGTTCATTTCGCAGTAAATTCATTAGCTGCCAATATATATGCCTTAGAGGGGGCAGAATGGTACTGTTTAAGCAAGAAGTCTCATCAACAGCCTCAAAGAATATTGGATACAACGTCACTGTACTGGGTCCACGTAATAAATATTGTCATGACGACATATGATATTGTTCTGGGACTTATGTAAGATGAGTTCTCTCCGCCAAACTCAAGACTGAAGAATTGACACCTTGTGTTTAACCTGCATTCATTTCGCAGTCAATTCATTAGTTACCAACGTATGCCTTAGAGGGGGCAGAATGGTACTGCTTAGACAAGAAGCCTCTCCAACAGCCTCAAAGAATATTGGATAGAACGTCACTGTACTGGGTCCCAGTAATAAATATTGCCATAAAGACATATGATATTGTTCCGGGACTTAAGCCTGCACCACACGGTGAAAATTTGCGTGATGCAAGTGACACGCGTGCATGTTGCGACAGGCAAATTCTCACTGTGTGGGGTCGTTTTTTGCTGCGTATCTTCCCTCGCGAGTCGAGACGCAGCCGATCTAGCATGTTTGATATTTTCTCGACACGCGAGGAAGTTAATCACCGTGTGGGGGCTACCTGCAGCAATGTTGCGCGAGTTCGACGAATCACAACAAGCAGATCGGTCACATGATTTATAGGTCAGTCACATGATACCAAAATGGCACTCTGTGGAACTGGCGATACTTCATGGGGTCCTCCTCCCGCAATTCAGCAATTAGATTTGCATAGGCCCCTTATCCTCTCTTCTCTGAATCCATGGCCTTGTCCAAAGACTACGGTCCACGCGGCGCCGCCTCCGCCGCCGCCTCCGACGGAGTAACAGCAGGAGAATACGGGCAATTTGGTCTTCTTGGTCCATAATACTTCTCATAGGATTTGACAGTTCCCGGGCGCTGCCATTTTGGTATCATGTGACTGACCTATAAATCATGTGACCGATCTGCTTGTTGTGATTCGTCGAACTCGCGCAACATTGCTGCAGGTAGCCCCCACACGGTGATTAACTTCCTCGCGTGTCGAGAAAATATCAAACATGCTAGATCGGCTGCGTCTCGACACGCGAGGAAGATACGCAGCAAAAAACGACCCCACACAGTGAGAATTTGCCTGTCGCAACGTGCACGCGTGTCACTTGCATCACGCAAATTTCACCGTGTGGTGCGGGCTTTATGTAAGATGAGTTCTCTCCGCCAAACCCAAGACTGAAGAATAAACACCTTGTGTTTATAGGCTAACAAATGCAAACACTTCCAAATGGACCCCCTACAAGAGAAGAGTGGCTCTTCTTCTCTCCTACTTTGACACCCTATACGAACATATCAATAGATCAGCCAGCGGTCCTTGGTGTCGCCGCGTAGGTTACGTCCAGTGAAATTGTTTGCAAAGGTCAGGGAACCACGATCTGACATCCATAACCAGCGTATCCCCTTTTCATGCCAGTTATAGTCGGGTGCTACACCACAGTCGGGATAGTGGCAGCCAAATGAATGGTTGTTGAATTTAAAACTGTTCACGTCAACTTACATATAATTAGACAAACCTTCATGAATTCAATGGAGATTTCCACATCTCAGGATAGAACCGAAGTGATGGCATCACGCAGATTTAACATGATCACTTCCATACTTACCATCATGACTTGAACGTGCGCCTTTAGGTTTTTTGAGCAAATGGTATTTGATTAGGGATAGCAATTAAAATTGCCGTTGAACTTGTACATGAAGTACAATGATGTATACATAATTCACACATGTCTGACTTGAAATTTCAAACTGCGCAGTTCATTCCCGCCTTGATAGCATGACTATTTCTACAATAAAAACCTTTTGAAACCAATCCATACTTTTATTAGGAATAGATACTGTGCTTACCTTCTGCTGTAGCCGTTCTGATTTGTTTCGGAAAATTTGAAGGTATTTTTACGTTTGAAATCGGAGAAAGTGTTCCCGCGATGTTCTCCGCAGCTCACACACCAACCGACTGACGTTCAAATCAACCGCGACCGATCATGACCAAAGACAATACATTTGACGTCACAGCGTTCAAGCACTTATACTCCTCTACCCTTGAGCCAGGGTGGCTAGCAGTTACCTGCTCACAAGAGTCTTTTGTTCTGTCAATGGATCAATATGAGAGGCATTGTCAAAAATATGACAGGCATTGTCAAAATGTGGGCTTGGCTTTAGCATACATACTTGTACATGTACGTTTGCCCAACTGTGGAAATGCATAAGGAAGGTTCCGTAAGCCAAAGGACGATGTAAATGCATTTTTTTATCTACAATTTTTTTAATCATTTCCCCAATTCCTCCTACAACCACGTATAAAAGATGGTTCAGCGTCGCGTAAATCAATTTGCAGATAGAGGACTTGATGAATCGACACTCGTACTTTGTAGTTCGTCGTTCGTAGGGCGCTCAGTTTCGAAACCTGCAAACATTCGAAACCGAATACAATTCCCAACTTTGATAGCATGATATCAGACTTGATTCGGTCGGGTCGCTTAATGGGCAATGTTCCATAAGAGAGACAATGTTCCATTGTCTCCTGCCTGTGGCGTCTTTGTAGAGTTGTCCATTAAACACTCCTGTCTCCTGCTGGGTAAAACTTGGTGAGAAAAATGAGTGATCCTTAATCCAATCTTGCCAGAGTGAGCAGTCCTTCTCGATGGTTTAGGAAGCATCAGTGCCATAGCAACAGCTGATAACAAGTCTTTGACGGAGTACAGCCTCGACATGCAAACAGCGGAGATGGTCATCAGATACTTTGAGAAGGACTTTGTGACGATGTGATTCAAAAACAAACGAGGACTGACAACGAATTTGAGGGCTTCTTTCCAAAATTACACTGTGGACAGATTATTCAAATAAAGTATTTTTATGTAGATATTGATGTCTTTTTGGTGGCACGTTTGCGTGCGAGAAAGGACTTCGAGGATTCACCAGTCTTCTAAAATGACTGTGGTCGCAAGTAGACCTCAAGTTGTGCTTAAAGAGTTGTCGTCAGGTAGATATTGGGTACTACCAGTCTCGTGAGATCAGATAACCAGCTGGCAGAGGTTGGTTGTTCCTTTGCCCGTCCTTGTGAGATGATTACCATGGTACAACCAAATCAGTTGTCATGTAGCACCCATGTAGAACGGAAATGAAATGTTGTCTTGTACAGCTAAAGGGCCCTTTGAAGGTTGTGTCAAGGTCTTCCCAACCTGACCAGATAACCAAATGGAAGAGGGAAGGCCTTCACAATCTGAATATATAAGCAGCTGGCAGAGGTTGATTGTTTCGACATCCCACTCTGGTCCCCAAAGTTGCCGTTAGGCTGCATGTAGGGGGATTTATGCGCAGGAATCATGCTGGAGCATCTTAACCCCCCCCCCCCCAAATAAGACATTCCGAGACGCTTTGAAGGACCACAATATACAATTTCGCGGCCCGGCGGCGAATTTTTTTCAGAAAAGAAAAATTCGCTCCCCGCCCGCCCCGGTAGCTCTATCTCATATATGCTGACAGAAGCAGCTCTCTGTGGTGAAATAATAATTGAATTTTCCACCTGCTAGCCTAGATATTTGTGTATGTTTCTTCACCAGTTAGTTAATAACAAATTTTTGTAGCTTAGATATTCGTAATTGTTTTAAACGCGTTTTTTTTTTATTCGTTTGACGCCAAAATCAAGAATGGCAAATTTACAATCTTAACACTAGAGGCGCTGATGTCGTTCCGGCACGGTAGATGCTAAATCGGATAGCCAGGCGGTACGGGAACTCCTGCACCCTGACCACGAGACCTACATCAGGGAATTCCTCTATTACTTCAAAGTTCCGTCACAATAGCGTCACGAGGAAGGAAACAATGGGATTCACGTCCGACGTCGTAACTGTGGGTGCGGTGCGTCATGAATGCAGAATCGGCCAACGCGCGGCCCATACGGAATGACAAAACTGTACCGGAACCAGAATTGTCATTGGTCTGCACCAATTTTTTCAGATTCGATGGACATGATAGATATATGCAATTTGTTTACACTTTACATACAGTGTATACGTAACCATTACACTCACTACGTTGTGTGAGTTAATATGTAAAGAGCAAGCTCTAGTGAACTCACACAACTGTTTGACATGGGGGAGCCCCCCAAACCCCCGTCTTTCTGACATATTTATTAGCCAGTACATTGGGGGATGAATCCCCCAAACCCCCTCCCCCGTTCTCTGAAAGTGACAGGTTTTAGTCGGTACATTGGGGGAAGGCCCCCCAACCCCTCCCCCCCATTGGACTCTAAAAATAGAACTCCTTGGAGACGCTGAACAATAAGGCCCCATAAAGAAATAGTCCCCGCCCCGGTAGCTGTCTCATATCTGCGGACAGAAGCAGCTCTTTGTGGTGAAATAATAATTGAATTTTCCACCTGCTAGCCTAGATATTTGTGTATGTTTCTTCACCAGTTTATGTAGCTGATATATTCTTAATTGTTTTAACGTGTTTTTTTGGATTCGTTTGGCGCCAAAATCAAGAATGGCAAATTTACGATCTTGACACTAGAGGCGCTGATGTCGTTCCGGAACGGTAGATGCTAAATCGGATAGCCAGGCGGTACGGGAACTCCTGCACTCTGACCACGTGACCTACATCATTACTTCACAGTTCCGGCACTGGGTCGAGTTTGGCAGTTACTAGAAATCACGTGACTGGATCTGGATTTAGTAGTGTTAAAACTGACTTTTTTGAAGTAAAGTACGTAAATCGAGAAGAAGAGGACGTTTGCTTTGTCTGCAATGAAATGTCACAACTGTCTCCCCCGACGTTGTTCTGTATGTCCTAGCAGACGATTTTTAAATACATGATGTCCCACACCCGCACTTCAGTGGCGCCGGTGTGAATAAATCTAGTTGTGTGAATGGTCAATGGCTCATGACGTCATGAAATAATTGCGTCACGAGGAAGGAAACAATGGGAATAACGTCCGACGTGGTAACTGTGGGTGCGGTGCGTCGTGAATGCTGGATCGGCCAACGCGCGGCCCGTATGGAATGCGACAAACTGTACCGGAACCAGAATTGTCATGGGTCTGCACACATTTTTTCAGATTCGATGGACATGATGGATATATGAATTTTGTTTACACTTTATACATACGTAACCATTACACTCACTACGTTGTGTGAGTGAATATGTAAAGAGCAAGCTCTAGTGAACTCACACAACTGTTTGACATGGGGGAGCCCCCCAAACCCCCGTCCTTCTGACATATTTAGCCAATTCATTGCCGGGGGATGAGTCCCCCAAACCCCCTCCCCTGTTCTCTGGAAGTGACAGGTTTAAGTCAGTGCATTGGGGGAAGGCCCCCCCCACCCCCCCCCCCATTGGACTCTAAAAATAGAATTCCTTGGAGACGCTGAACAATAAGGCCCCATAAAGAAATAGTCCTCGCCCCGGTAGCTGTCTCATATCTGCTGACAGAAGCAGCTCTTTGTGGTGAAATAATAATTGAATGCATGTCATGACACCCAGGATGGTTGGAATGAATTTCCAAATCAGTCCGTCAAATCTCTATGCAATGAAAATTGAAATGTCACAACTGTCTCCACCGACGTTGTCCTGTATGTCCTAGCAGACGATTTTTAAATAAATGATGTGATTGATATACTTGTAGATTGGAATGAATTATTTCTTCAATGATATGAAAGTTGAAAACCCTCAGTCTGACATGTCTGAGTACAAAAATGCAGAGGCAAGACACATCATGCATGTCATGACACCCAGGAGCTTTTTCTCATTTCTGAAACAGTTGCATGGTTGGAATGAATTTCCAAATCAGTCCGTCAAATCTCTATCCAAATGGAACTTTAAGACCACTCTATATTTGTGCAGTAGTGTTGAAACTGACTTTTTTGAAGTAAAGTACGTAAATCGAGAAGAAGAGGACGTTTTCTTTGTCTAAGAATTATTCAGGACGAAATGTATAATATTTGGGGTTTTTCGTGATTGTCCGGCCCAATTGGCAATATTGCCATTTGGGATGGTGAACAGAGCTAGGAGCAAATGCGACGCTTATGATTTATTTAAAGAAATAAAAAGCCCGATTTAACATCCTGCAGAATCAGGGGAATCGGGCGTTTCCAGTGATATACAACACAAATGGAATGTCCTCATGCATTCACTTTGGAAACGCATTTTAAAATAGATGTTACGTCCTGTTAATGGGACACGTTATCATCGCGTACATTTGGGAAAAACTCCCTAACGAGACCCTAGCAGACGATTTTTAAATACATGATGTCCCACACCCGCACTTCAGTGGCGCCGGTGTGAATAAATCTACTTGTGTGAATGGTCAATGGCTCATGACGTCATGAAATAATTGCGTCACGAGGAAGGAAACAATGGGAATCACGTCCGACGTGGTAACTGTGGGTGCGGTGCGTCGTGAATGCTGGATCGGCCAACGCGCGGCCCGTATGGAATGCGACAAACTGTACCGGAACCAGAATTGTCATGGGTCTGCACAAATTTTTTCAGATTCGATGGACATGATGGATATATGCAATTTGTTTACACTTTACATACAGTGTATACGTAACCATTACACTCACTACGTTGTGTGAGTTATCACGGCGGATAACCGTAGCGGTTTAGCGACCAAATATACGGCTCAACAAACTGCGGCGTATGCACTCTAGCAGACGACGTGAGTTGAAAATCAGTATATTATTGTACTAGCGGTCCTACCTTAACTTGTGAACCACTTCTTCGAGTCTTCTTCCTTAGGTCTTGGTCTTTTCTTGGTGGAGTTGTCTCCTATCCTTTTTAGTGTATCTCTCTAATATCAGAATCAGCTGGGCACAGAGTAGGAAATCTAGCTGGTATTGTAAAGCATGTGTGTCATACAGGCAGCAGTGTTGAGTGTAAAACTAATATCTTACATGCCTGGAGAGTGAACCAAGTTTCCAGCCCAAATTATGTAACTGCAAGGCCTAGGTTATGTAATTACTCTAACTAACTCAATGGGGCTCATAAGAGGAGAACCCTTAAAGGGGCACCAGAAAGGTGCCACTCCTACATTCCTCCCTTTTATATGTTTTTGCTGAGGAAGGCAACATCAAAACCAGAACCAGAAATAAGGATGGTCAATTTTAGAGTAGAAAATAACAAAAGTGACATCTCAGGAAAGCAAAGGGGAAGCCAGGTCAGAACGGGTAATTGGACTAGCAAGGGCCTATCCAGGATTACAATGTTAGCACTGGCTTTACATATTTAAAAAAAGGGGCAAGCTAAAGTCGGAGCTGGTAATTGGACTAGCATTGGCCTATCCAGAATAACCTTGTCCACTGAAGCTTGTAATTTTCACACAGCCATCTAGATACAAAAAGGGGCCATCCTCAAGTCTGGTTTTACAAGAATGGTGGAACGTTTTAAAATAGATATACAAAATCATACAATATAAGGTGTGTCACAAAAACATACTATCATCCCATCCGAAACTTCATTTCAATATAAACACAGTCATAGTCAGTTTTATAATATTATCCCCACCTTTCTTCTTTCCAATTCAGATCATTATACAACAACATTAAGATTAAAATTCACCACACCTTTCTTTTGACAACGTCTGTCATACAAATAGAGATTTGGTTACCAAGTAATGAGGATTCTACAAAATAAATAAATAAATCCTAATTAGGAAAGTGAGAAACCTCATATTCAATATCCAAAATTCAGCGGCAATCCAGCCTAAGAAATATTATACAAATCTTTAAAGTTACTCTCAACAGTATGTGACAAAACAGATGGGGGAATTTTTAACAGTGATGCCATCTTCGGAATGATTTGGTGAAAACTACGGCTGGGGGTGTTTTTATATTTAGGCAAATACGGAGAGTCCGATTCCAGGACAAGTCTATCTAGGGGTATCTGGCAAACAGTTTCTTGTAACTCAGGTCTACTTAGGAGTAAGGATGATATCCCAAAGTAAGCAAATGGGCATGCATGAATCCAAGTGTTTAAGTCAGCAACAGTTCCTACAAAACAATGACAGTGGATCCAGTTTTCGGTCAGTCCCAATTCCTTCAAGAGAGAAACAACGATGTTTGCAACAGAGATATCATATTTTCCTTTGCAATGGAATATTAGGGTCTTGTCAAATGTTGCAGCTGATGGAAGCACCTTGCGTAAATAAGTCGACTCACGTTCTTGGATACACTCCAGGTGGATACACCTCGGTTGACAAGTACACTGACCAGAAAGATCTATACCGATTTCACCTATTGCCACACATTTAGGATGACTTAACAATTCAAGAAATGAAGGGGAATTAGCCGAAGCAAAATGGGGATGAACTCCTACACAAAAGTACAAATCGGGATGGGAATTCATCTGGTTGTACAAGAACCTCCAATGGTCCGGAAAAACATAGTTGGCCACCCCAGACTTCTAGAAAAACCACTGGCGCCAGGCGCATAGAGTGTTGTTGCGGAACCATACTTCGTCATAAGATCAAGGTGGAAGTGGGAGTCTATGAAATGATACATAGCTGGGGTAGTGTTAACCAAAACTCCTGGCTTTAACTTCTTGAAATCTTTCTGTTTTTCTTGAGACAGTATAGCTAAAAGTTCCAGGACGGATCGCCAATTCATGTTTGCACACACGCAAGATGGTGGAGAAAATGAAAAGTTGGATCCACCCCCATCAGACAGGCTGGCTAAGGTCTTCCAGTTTAATAGTTCCTTGTCGTTGATACTCATAGGAGCTGAGGCAGGGTAAAGTCTCCGGCTCAATACAAAGTCAAGAAGGTTCTTCTCGCGTTCCAATTCTAAGGCTTCAACGAAAAATTTCACACCTGACCGGACAACATCCATCCACATTGCAAAATCATCTTCTGTGTTACGGAGGCAGGTCGGATGCCGAATCTGTAGCAGTCCTCTAGTACCCACCTGTTCCTGGCAAGCGAAACAGGCAGTAGCAAAGCCTAAACTCCACGGACAATGGTTCGATATAACATGGCGGTCCAGGTGTCCATTCAACTCTGTCTGACACAATGGGCAGACCCGTCTCTTCCGGGATTTCTTCGGAGGAGGGCGTTGAGGTGAGTCTTCCTCGTAGTTCGGGATGAAATCAGCTTCACTGACAATATCCATCCTGATTAAAGAAACAAACAATGTGAAAGTCATACAATGAAACTTTAACAAATACAAAAAACCCCAAATAACCATGATTATGATGTACAAACTGAACCAATGGACCATTCCCATAGTATAAAAGGAAATTTAATTCCAGAAGGAGCCTCTACAGGTCAAGGGACTGACATTAGCCTATCCCACCGTCCTGAGAAACCTAACAAAAATTGCCAGAAAGTTTGGCAGCAGAATTAGGCCAGAGGGAAATGAAGACCAGCATAAGCCTATCTTAACACTTTCTCTGAACAAATCTATATACTAAAACAAATGGTCCATAAGTCCAAAAATAAAAAAAAAACAGATTCAACAAGAGAATACCCAATCTCGGGTATGTATTATATTGACAACAACATGGAAAAATATTCAAAAAAAACCCCAAACAAACTTAGTGTTAATTCCCATTCCCCATGTTAAATCCCATTCAGTATTTCACTTAGTATATCTCATAGTCGTCCATCCATCGAGGTCTCCCACATACGCGCCCCGACCTGGATGTTTCATTTTCTCGAAACAGGTTTGGAAGTTCATCACCCACTAATTCACAAGAATCCCTGCTCTCAACTTGTACAGTAGAACTCCCACCATGCACTGGTGGTGACAATATCTCCTTCCATTGGGTATCTTCCATGTTTCCCTCATCCTCAGTCATGTTGATTTCATTCAGAGAGTCTTCCTGATCTATTCCGCAATCCACTGTCTCAGGAGTAGACTCTTCTTCAGCAGAATCAATATTATCACGAGACAAACTATGGGGTGGTTTCGCACCATTGGCGACCTCCTTATCCTGTGGGTTTGTGTCCACGTTACCTTCATTCACAAGCAAATCGTGTCTCACTCTCCTCAACCAACCAGGCAATACTCTATCCACACATGGTTTGAGTTTGTCATGATGTATGAAGCCTTCTCTCTTGGGAAAACGAACTCGGTAAATGGGTGGTCTGGCCTCAACCACCAAAAAGGGGCCCTTCCAAGGTGAGCGCAGCTTCTTACTCACACCAATTTTCGAAGTCTCATCTAGTTGATAAACTGTATCGCCAGGTGAGTATGCACATTCTCGCAGTCGGACGTCATAATGTCTTTTTTGACGGACTTGGGCATTCTGTAGATTTTCCCTTGCGAGACGATTGACACAGCGCATGCGTTTTTCCAGTTCTTTGATCCATACTGGAGGTGCCTTGTGAGTCGAGTCAAGGTCACTATATCCTATCAGTAAATCAAGTGGTAGTATTACCTCCCTACCTAGCATAAGCCTGTTGGGCGTGAATCCAGTTTGTTTATGCACCGTGGCATGGAGAGCCATAGTCAATAGAGGTAACTCATCATCCCAAGTTTTGACGTTATCTTCAATGAAACAGCGTATCATTTGTAAAATCACACGATTATACCTTTCAACTTGCCCGTTCCCTGATGGGTGATAAGGAGTAGTGCGAGTTTTTGTGATTTCTAACAGATGGCATAACTCTTGAAACAGCTGACTCTCAAATTGCCGTCCTTGATCCGTATGGAAGTATAACGGACATCCAAAAGTTGTAATGAATTTCTGTGCAAATTCTTCAGTGACAATTTGTGCTGTCTGCTCGGGTAGAGCAGCGCATT
This sequence comes from Lineus longissimus, assembly GCF_910592395.1. Lineage (NCBI taxonomy): Eukaryota > Metazoa > Nemertea > Pilidiophora > Heteronemertea > Lineidae > Lineus > Lineus longissimus. The sequence continues at coordinate 1,490,483 of NC_088324.1, read as the reverse complement.
CTAACCACTTTGTGTATTGATCTATCATGGACAAGACATAGACATTGTTCCTATCACTGGGCGTAAATGGACCAAGAATGTCTATGTGAATTCTCTCCATCGGGAAACCAGCATGGTGGTGCTGTAGCGCCGTCTTTTTCCGAGTTGAAGTTTTGCATTTGCTGCAGACATGACAAGACTTGACATGAAGTTCCACATCTTTCCTCATTGGATACCAATAGCATGATTGACGGACACGGGACAGAGTCTTGTGCAAACTTCTCCAAAATCATGGAAAGTGTCCCCAATTAAGGAATGTTTTTGTCTTAAAATGAAGTCTCCTTCAGATAAAATCTCGTTAAAACTAATGCGGTCTCGAGCTTTCTAAGGCCGGAGAAAATCAACTCGTGCAATCTGGTGACACGAATCACACACTCGAGCAGTAATCTTATCACCGTACTGACATCTTCCCCTGGGAAGATTGGCAGAAGGATTTTGGTTTTAAGTTGCCGGATTGATTATGTTACCAAAATAGGCGGGGCATCGTGACTTAAACATTCAATTACTACCAGGTATCACGAAGTTTCGACTCCATCCGAATAGCCAGATGTATGTTTGATAAGTAAGAAGCACAAAAGATTTTAAAAGATGCATCTTTTAAGATGCATCTTTTAAAATCTAGCGTGTCTAGGATTTTAGGGGGGCAGAGACACGCTAGATTGGATGTAACCTGGCCTCCGTCCGTCCATACCACAGCGCCTCAGTCGGTAACCAGCGTTACCAGGCAGAGGTCACGTGATTATGTCGAATTGGAATTCGGAATTTCGCATTTCGAATTTCGAATTTCGAATTTGGAATTTCGCATTTCGAATTTGGAATGAGTGTTTATCCAGCCCAGGCATCAGATAGATAGGTAATTAGCACTGATAAGATGTGTAAAATTACATTTCATCTAAATTAAGACTTGTTTTTACATTGAGGGGATGTCGGTGGTCATTCGTATCACGCTAACTTGCCGTCGTTTGGCGTGTAATGATTCTTTACACGCTTACCACGTTTAACAACGGTATCCCATCATGGATTCTATGATGGCCCGTGAGAGATCCACTGGACCACCCATGGACTATCCATTGATGGGAATTCCACCATAGACCAACTGCCGTTCGCATTTGACTTAATGCGGCAGAATTGCCGCATGCAGTAAAGTAAAAACTCATTTGAGTATCAGTCTCGATCTACAGAATTCTGGAAAATAAGTATGGTTAAAAAGTAAGTAGAAAAGAGCCACAATGCTTTTCATTTCTTTAGTCACAACGAGCATTTAAAACGACCCAGAAAACTTCTGAGCGGATATCAGGTCTGGCCATTCCCACCAAAAAAAACGAGACAAGACCACCATTGATTTTTAAGCCTTTTAGCAGTTAGATTGTCAATGTTTGACCGCGACGTATCAAATACTTCGTGGGGTTGTGAATCTGAAATTTTGATATGATATTCCGGACAGTCGGGCAAGTAAATGGTAAAAAGTAAACTGGTAGTTGACCACGGAAATTTTTTGATAATCGACAAATTGGACAAATGTTGATATTTCCACTTTTTTCTGCCAACTGGCAGAAAAATCTCAAAACACGCCCCCTATTGCCAAATTAGGAAAATTCAAAATTAATTCTTTCATCAAATAATTTTTTCTGTAGACTTGCCACAGCAAATATTTTTTCAATAACTCTGGCTATCGTCGCTACTTCCTATATCAATCATCAAAGTTCCATCCATGGGTAGATGATGGAGAATCCCCATCACTGATCCATCGATGGAACCCATGGTCGTAAATACCATGGGCCCATCATTGAGCCATGGACGGAATCTAGAATATATTTTTTGAAGTGCTATCAAAGAATATATGTTAGAATTGCTTAAAGAGTAAGTAGAAAGCATTTAAAATCGTTTGAAATACAGTTTACCCGTGAGACATTAACTCGATTTATCACAACTGCAGAAATACACACCTATATCGAAGATCTAAATCGTCCGTTCAAGGGGCAAATATCTTGGCGCCAAAAACAGACGTCGGCAATGTTTTTGAAAATGACGTCATACCATGTAATTCCAAGAAGGACGTCCTCGTGTCGCCGACGGGTCGGGTACTTGGGTCTCACTAGCAAATACAGAATGGACAGAATTCAGAATTATGCCACGGCATAAATTGGAATTGTGGTGCACAATAAATCGACCTATCAAAACCTCGGACCTCGTGAATTATGCCGCGGCATAAATAGGAATTGTGGACGGAGGTGCGATTTATGCCGCACCATAAATAAAACGATTGCCACCTTCTGATTGGTCTAATTATGCCACACCACAAATCCTATTTATGCCGTGGCATAATTCTGAATTCTGCCGCCGCATAATTCACGAGATCCGATGTTTTGATTGTTTGATTTATGGTGCACCACAATTCCTATTTATGCCGTGGCATAATTCTGAATTTTGTCCACTCGCGCCAGCCATTAGCGTCAGGTCTCTTTCGGACGGAGCCACTTATGATTATTTCGTCGCTGGTAAGTCTCCATTATATAGATGGCTTTATAGAGTTTCCGTGAATTCATCCGCCTGGCAACCCCTAAATTTAAAAGTCTCAAACCGTTATCGGCACATTATCTCCTTGCGCAGAAATTTAAGCATTAGCTCCAAGTCGGCTTCCATGGCGGACAAGTCGGATGACAGTCGGAAATCGCGACAGAATCAGTGGCGTCATGAAAAACCCATACTCCTGTCCTCATATACCCAAGGACTCCAAACCACGGATGTGCAGCATCAACTTGTAAAACTCGATTGCCCTTGATGCTATGGGCCGGCATACTCGTTAAAGGAAGAGACTGGATGTGCTCAAAAATTATACACCAGTCCTCGAATCACTCCTTTGGCCTCCCCCTCCAACAACGACTGGAGGTAAGAAAATTTACTTATGACTGGAATCGAAGAGTTCTCAACTAGGGCATCAAACTGGTCGCAGAAACTTCGCTATTCGGTTATTGCACTACTGAACTTCGGCGGCTGTAGTTTTGGCAATCGGACACCACCAACACCACCCACATCGCTGCTGATTCGACTACAAGCGGCACTCGGCGACTCAAAGTCACCATTATTACTGGGCCAAATCCACTAATGTCTCTATTCGCTTTATCAAAGACAAAGTTTAACTTGTTCATCAAAACTTTGGCCTCAGTTCTGTATCTGTAAGCCTTTGAAATTATTTCAAAGGCGACATCAATGTCCTCTTCCAACTGCTCCTCAGGTAGGGTTCGAGTTCCCTCTGAATACATTTCATAGCAGCGAGACGCTTGCCAAAGTCCCTAATAGCCTAATCTACGACCACTATCGCAGCCGAAAAATCGAAATCAACAGTCTGCATATACAGTGTGTTTACGTGTATCGCTCTATTCATTGGCTGCCAGGGTCAGCCAGCTTCTCGCCGACGCTCGCGACTTCAAACGTTCTTTCAATCTTTTACTGACTTGCCTGAGCCATTTTGCTTCATTTTTTTCACCACTACTTGTTATTTTCCCGCGTTTTGGCACAATGATATCGAAGCCCTACGTTATCCCGACACCAGAGTGCGAAAAGCCGAAACGACGAACGAAATCGGGTAAAGTTGGCAGACGACTTTATTTACATAATAGAATAGCACCATCTATTGGGAGATTGTGAAATTACAATTACTGAAATAAAGATGGCAGCACCTTACGGTTAAGACCGAACAGAATATTCTACAGCCAGCAAAGCTGTATCCTTGAAGGCTAGCACAGATGGATCCTGGAAAACAAACAAGGCTCCATTTGATTTTGGCGTTACCAGCTTTCAATGCAGACAGAACTGTTTTTTTTCATACCTGACTTCACTGAGTTATTTCGTTGGACTTGAGAAGTAACTCTGCAAATTAGTTTCAAAGAAATCATTTAAAACGTTTAATGTCAGATTCTGACAAACGCTCCTGCTCTAATCTTCTAATGATGTAACCCAAGTAACGTGTTTTATTCTTATTGGTCTTCATAATTGTAAGTAGTTGCATTACAGGTGACACAGAATTTCTGGCCCTTCTTGTTTCAAATTCTAATGATATTCCACAAGTGACCAACGGCTGCAATTCTGACATAATTCAGCCTCAGTTTCCGTGAGTGTGTCATACTCTTTTTTTCGTGGTAATATAGGCGTCTCACTAAGTTCCAAGTAATCGTTGAAACCCATGGGTAACACCTTCTCAAGGACGAATCCAACTGTGTTGGCCTTTGAGGATGTAACCTCTTGGTATCGCGGACTCGTCGCCCTCAAAGAGTGTTGAACATCGTCGCTTAAAATACTCTGTTAAAAGGACATAATTGTACATCCTAGTCTGTTCCATTTAACTAAAGATATATCTTCTAAATTACACATACAGACCTACTTTACTTGTTACCACATCTACCTCAGTTGACTCTTACATAGCTATGTCCATTAGCGGTCCTATGATGGGCGAGTTTACCTGAATTCGGAGTGAAATCCCTGCATTTTACACAATAGATGTTCATCATTTATTTAGCTGTTAAATTAAGTCAATAAACTGCCTGGAGTAATACAAATAAGGATGGCGTTTTCCCTACTTTATCATTGAGTGATTTGGGCAAGAAAATGCAGTTTCCTGAGGCTATTTTCACCAATAAATCACGGGGATTCGTACATTCTTATGTGTATAACTACTGGTTATCATCGTCAATAGCTGTAGACTTCTGTCAGATCATTCCGCGATTGCCAGGATGGGCATCTTCACGAGAGCGTGGCCCATGTTTATAAGAGCAGAGGGGATTTCCTGGGAAAACCCCTTTAAGTGTAACGTCACGATAGTAGTTTAAACGGTGTTCCCAGTTATAGTTTATTTTGTGGCTTAGTAGCAGAAACTGCAATAACTTCGGCATATTTTCCCAGTTTTCTCTTCAGAAATCCTAGAGCATACTATCAATTTCCAGCTCCAAATTCATTTTCAAACTTCCAGTAGTTGATATCGGCTTGTCTTCGCTCCATAATTACCTGCATACGATGTTCACACAAATACTTTATAAATTGCACACCTGGTCCTTTTGACGTTGTAAAGGAATCCGATGCACCTTTCAATCTTACTTGCCATATATTGGCCTATGCATTCTCTGGTACAATCAAGCTTTGAGCGAATATTGGCAACAAATTCTAATTCTAGTAGAACTTCATCTACCGTTACTTGTTTGGCGAGCAAACATGCCATGGACGAGTCTAAAGGATTACATGTGCAATCTATAGCTTATTATCATATCAACACCTACTTTTATTGATATCTCACAAACTATTGCATTGCAACAAATTCAATGCTTTTTACATTATTATTCTAAAGGAATTTCATTTTTTTCAAAAAATATTTTTTGGGTAATACTCTGATTTCGTGAGGTTTTCGGTATCTTATAAACTCTTTGATAAACAATTATATTTTTGACATGGGTGATTTCCACGACTGCCGTGGACCGAACAGCGAAAATGACGTTGTGTCCACGACATTTTTTGTTAATGCCCGTCTGTGTACGTGTCCGTGGCATGCATCTTGATGGGAAAAATGAATGATGTTGTCAAGTGTTTTGTCGTGAAGTTCGGCTTTTTTTATGAAAAATAAAATTATATATGATAAGACTCACGGAAAGAATCAGAAAATAAAAAAGCGATCTCAGTAAGTCTCGAACCCAGCAAGCTGGCATCATGGGCAGGTGACTTTACCATGAGGCCACGGGGGTTTATGAAGGAGCAGAGGGACTCTTTTACTTCTGACTCTCAGTCTTGAGCATTTGCTTTTCGCCCATTGTTGTAAAAGAATAGCATGCCGCGAAGTTACTATTTATAGCTCACAAGATCATTTGCATAAGATATTGATGACGTTTTAGTCACGTGACAGGCGGACATCGACACTTATTTCTACGCATTTGAGCTTATTCCAAAGTAAATTAATTTTGATCCTGCATTGTTTTTAGCATGAATGATACCATAGAGTCAGAGAGAGAAATATTCAGAACAATTATGTAGTATTTCCAACACTCGGACATGTGCCAGATTGAATCTAACTGCCCAAGTCAGAAAGCCTGAAACCATTACGAAACCGCATGTTTGTCCGACATTGCCTGTAATTCAGCGATGGGGAAATAGAGGGCAGCAGCTGCAGTGACGTCATCTTCGCGGAATGCTTTTTCAGATGCAAAATGACGCCAAACGCCATTTCGAAAAAAATAGATATTTAGATATATGCTGAAATGAAGCCGACATTCTCCTCTAACTTTCAACTCAAAGTGAAATAAAAATTCGCTGAGGACTTGATCGATTTGATTGGATGAAAATTGTCGTTGACGGAACGTCATTTTCGAGGCTCGCGTCCCAGACTCAGTCATGGAATTAACCATTTCGTATATTTAAAAAAAAATTTGAACAGAATTTTTTTCCTTGAATTATTTAGCACAAAATGTGTCACAAAGTGACATTGGTTTAGGTGTAGTGCATGTGTGTGAATATTACAAGAAAACACAAATTCGGGTCGGTATACCAAAACTGCGTTGGATTAGGCGCATTAGTTTGTGATGTATCATATTGAGTAGACATTGATATCATTATGAGCTAGACTGTAAACATACGAGCCTGTCACAGAATTGGGGCGAGTTTGCATTTTGTTGGTCTTGCGCCAAGTTCAGTGCCCATGGGGCTCATATTTCGGCCATCTTGTTGACACTAAATCTTTGGAAAAGTGTCAAGTTCCCGTGTCGAACATAATTATCGCAAAGTTCATAATCGGATCGGAAGAGACAAGTGGACTTCATATTTAAAGGTCACCTGTAACACTTTTTAACTTGCATAAGATAACAAACACAGTTGTGAAAACTGCTTAAATATCGAACTACCCATCTTCAAGTCATGGCAAGTACTAAATTCAAACATTCCAGAAGGTGCAGGAAGAACAAACTAATGATGTACATTGTGCTGTACTAAAATAAAGTTTTTCAACGACGTGGATATTAAGGACTTTAAAAAAAAAGGCGGATGCACATTTATGACAGAAGCACTTTGGAATTTGAAATAATATTGTAAAGATGCATGCAAAGATAAAGATCAAGATGAAAACAGTGGTGAATTTAATTCTATCTCAGGAATCACTAGATAATTGTAATTCAACTTCGAAAGATGAAGTTAGAGTTGGAATTGCAGGAAAGCGCTACTTCTAGTTTATTTTTCAGTTCTTGTGAGATGGATATATTCAAGGCTTATTCAGCCAGACAGTTGGATGTTGAAAAACCTACCTCTTTTTTGGCTCCTCAAGATATGATATTTTGACGCGATAGTTGGGTAAATCCTAAAACTCGACATTTGACTCATTGGAATGGAATGACCCAAAAATGATATGTTGCGCTGCGTGGACGAATAATAATAACTTAAAACAGGAGACCTTCTTAAGAACTTGCCATTCCAATAAAGTTCGACACGAGACTTAGGAGAAAACTTATTCCAGCCAATGGTGACAGCAAAATGCTGCCAACTTATACGACTGGCAGCAGAATGATAACCTCCCGAAAAGTGAAAAAAATCTGCCCTCCTGTGTTTAGCTGTACTTTTGTGCCAAACACCAATCACAAAGTTTGTACACGCCTCCCCTATACTTAGTTTCCTTGCATTACTTAAGAAACCTATCCACATATTTGAGGGAGGCTTGGTTTGAAGGAATCTCATATAAAATATAATAGTAATCTTTTGAAACTTGAATATATTTATATAGGGTAGAATTGCGGATGCTTTTTTATCATTAAACTGAAGCACTTTTCCAAACACTACGGAGTCAACGTAACTCGCATTTCCAATCAGGCTACGAAATAAATATGATTAAAATTGAGCTGGGAAGTACGGGATGGTAGACAGAAAATGATAGGTTGACAAATGTAATGGCTTTCATTAGTTAAATCGGTGACGTTCCAATTATCCCGTCAAACTGAACATCCTCTCCCTCTTGACTGAGCGGCTTGGACATCCATGTTAGGTGTAGTGAGACACGTAATAGACTACCTCTTTCGCAACCACACCCGGCATATACCAGGCCCGTACACTACGTACTAATGGCCCGCAGTAATCTATACTGCCAAATTTTCCCCAAGTTCTGTCGCTTACCACAATCCCTATATTTTCGTTTTTTGGTTGGTTACACAAGAAATATTAGATGGCAGCACTGCACTCAATCCAATGCTATGATTGCGTAATGCTAGCTATTTTACAATGAAACTTTGGATCCAGGCCGCCCGGTCTATACCGGTTGTGGGTCAGGAGTATGGTACACTGCCAAAAACCTACTGTAGCGAAAGAAGAGCATTGTTTTACGTTGATTGGCTTTTTTCTGTTTTTTCAAGAAAACTTGAACTTAATTGGCTGTGCTTATTGTTAGTATCCATGAATGGGTTGACGCAAAGTTGCCTGAAGCCAGTATCTGTAACTGTGCAAAATGTCTTATACAAACCGTATATCATGATCAGATCCATCGAGTTTGTAGTCAAGAAAAGCTAGCAATGAGAATATAACATTATAAGTACATGTATTGCCAATAAGCGCTTGAAACTAGTACTAGTACACAAACCATAAACTACAGTTATTACAGTGAACGCTTACACTAAGATCCATATGTGAAAACAATATTCTAAGGGAAACCAACCACATGTTCCATTTTTCATACACATAATGTATGTCAATGATCATCATCAACAATGTCCGCATCAAACACCAACAGAAGTTGAAGTCAGATAACAACACTTGTTTGGGAACCTACACTCTGTGATTCTGATTAACAGTCATAATCAGCGTGTCTCGTGTACCAAGTCGAATACCACGTTGTGCATTGATCCATTCGGAAAAAGAAATCCTCATTTTGCTTGGATGCCCATGTAGTTTTGCTTGAAAATCGCCACCATTTTTTTGCCACATGTTCCATTTTCAGTTTCAAAGTGGTCGTTAACTGACCTTTTACGACATTGGCGAAGTGAATTCATAAGAAACATGAACGGGATATGAAAAGTGGCACCCTGTGATGATTGCAGGCGCACTCAGCTCGGGCTTTCTTTCAAGTTTTAAACAGGCAAAACATTTTCCGTTTTGCTATCATTAAAACAATATGCGTATTGAGAAACTGTCTAACAACCTTCGCGTGAGGGTGCAATGGTCATTTATTGTAATATATGTGAACCACGTCGACTGATGACCATATCGATGCTGCACATCCAGTGCTCTGTGAGTGAGAACGGTAGCGACACTGCGGATTGTTGGTAATCAATCATATAATATGAGCGCGTTTTACACATGGCTGACGGTCTTTCAAAGCATGGCGGACGTGTGTTTGTGTTTTCTAACTTGGCCGCTAGGGTTTGGCAGTTTTTTTCATGAACGCAGCGTTACTTGATCTGATTTGACTTGAGATAATATCCGCTAGTTAGCCAATGGGTATTTAACGTAGTGTCTAAGTTGTTTCAAACAACCATGCCCATACCTCGTAATGGTATGTCAATTCGAACAGAATGGTCTGCCTGTGCAGATGACTCGAGGTCAGCTCCTGGGACAATGAATAAACACAATAAGCCCAGCATGATTCCTTGAGTGATGACTTCAGTGAATATGTAAAAATGGTGTTCTTGTGTTCAGGCATGCATGGTTCGCAAGCCATACCAGCGCCGCCCTTGATTTCCCTCAATGGCCACATCTTATTATTCAAATCTACAGAGATATAAACTTTGGTCTCTCCCCGGCCCTAATGCCAGGTACACTTTCTTGATAAATTCTTGGCATCTGATTAGCAAGAGAACAATGTGAGGACACCTATCAACCAATCCAAAGCCATCTGCGTGGCCTCTGTCTTACCTTTCGGGGAAGAACCTGCGATCACACCTTCTATAAGTGTCATAAGCGAACACATCCACAGAACGTATGAAAACGATCTCATCACTGATGTCAGTTTCAAACACTAAGAGAAGCTCAAAATCAACTGACAACACTTTTGGGAATCTTTGTGGTGATTCTGATTAACAGTCAATCAGTCTGTCGCTTATACGTAGTCCAACACTTATTCGTGCCTTGATGCATTCTGAAAATAGTGTCCTTTATTTTGCATGTTAGCTTGGATGTCATTGTAGTTTTGTTTTAAATTCGCCTTTGTTATACATTATATGATTTTAAATTCAGTACGTTTAAAATCAATATTATTGATCGAGTTCACTATCAGAAACACAAAGCTCTTTGTGTCTTTATCATTAATAAATCGATGCATACAAGAGTGGAAGCTATATATTTTGAAAAGATATATCGGGTGGCCAATAAAAAAAATCAGACAGTACTTTCACTATGGTTAAACATAAGGTGTGCCCCCTTACAATGCCGAGAAACAAAATACAGTAGACTCGCGTATACCCCGCCGTCAAAGCCAACACGATTACGAAATTTTCTAACTCCAGCGAAGTTGTCAAATTTTACTCTGAGGTCCAAACTTCGCTTAGTCCGGACTAACGAAGGTGGTGCAGTTCGATGGCAACAGGCGGCGCCACGCTATGCGAGTTAGGCTAAACTCTTCAAAACTGGAGGTAAAGAAAATAGGCCACCTCTGTCTATGAACAGCGAGCCATAGTTACGATAAAGCACTAGAATTTACTTAAATCAAGAATTGAATTATGAAATAAGAACGAATCAGAATTGACAGAAATCCCGCGTGTTTGTTTTGACAGAACCAACACTTCCGCTCATGCGCAATACGTTCACATTGACACGCCACCTGTAGCCTTACTTAGTAACTTGATCATAATCCGGACTAATGCGGTTCCATTACAGGTAATTTCTGCTTTAGATCCGGGTATATTCTAATTTCGGCTATAAATCTGCTTGTCCTATCCGAACTTAATAAGACCGCTCTTAGTGAGATCCGGACTTGTGTAGTCCGGATTAGCTGTAATGGAAGCACAACTAATTCGGATGTAGTCCGCACTTGGCTGTAGTGGAACCACAACGTATAGTGGGTTCGAGACGGGGCATCAATCACCTCTCGATTATAGACGTAATTTGATCATAATTGGTCTAATTATTCCCGCACAATAGTAGCAGGATAATGATGACTCAATAGTACCGATAATTGACTGAGACTTGTGTGAAGCGTTTGTCCGATCAGGATTTTAAAACTTGTTTCATGTGAAGTATTGATGAGTATAAAATTATCGCTCTTGTGCTTAGTATTTGCTGTTCCTGAGCAGTTGTAAATGTACATGTATGGTCACGATGACAGATGATGAAGATGGTGAAGGTGGTAATGCTGACATCGATTTGCATCCCGGGCCCAAGGCAACATCACCATTGCTATTCATCATCTCAAAATATTCGATATTTAGATGATTAGGCCTGCATTCAGGCCCACCTTTTAGGCCATACGTATGCAAGGACACCGTCACAAAACGTGCGCCGATATCGAATCAATCCACGGACATTGTGCGATTGGTTAGCAAGATGACCTCAGCAATACGTATGAGGAGCTTCCAACCTTGAATGGGCGACGGGCTGATGCAGACGGACCAGTCATTCAGGAATTACAAGTATCATCAGGGAAAACACAATGTTTTCTGTTATACCAATATGAAAAGGACATGACTTCTTGATTGTATAAAGTGGCTCACAACAACCCCCTGTCATTGTTGTCAATTGCCATGAATAGGGGATTGGCCCATGTATTTCCTACGAACCACTTCCTTCTGATCTCATGAAACTGATCCTGCCTGAGGAAATCGTTAATGGGGGTAATTGTCACAATGACTGCTTATAATTCAAGTAGCCTAGTTTCGGGTGAGATCATAAACAATTTTGATGTCATAAAACCTCATATAAAGTCGCCGCTTCGCTTCATGCATGCCCTTGTCTATTATTTCACCCAAAATGCACACCCACTTTTAAAGAAACAAGAAAGACATTGTACTTGGTTAATGGTTTTATAGTTCTGGCCCTTCGTAAAAAAAATGCATAATATTCTCATCATCACTAACCTGATGATCTTCCACCCAATTGTCAAATTGTTTCAAGATCCCTTGTAGTCATAGCTATATACAATTTTGAAAATGGAGTTCACTACGACGCGTCGAAATCTTCTCCTTAGCTGCGTTTGCATAGGACTTGGCTGGAGGGAGGGAGTCTTCGCAGAAAACACCTTTGTAAAGAAAGAGTTCAGCTCCAAAGGGGCATTTTCACTTGACGGGGGGGGGGGGCAATTGTTGGCGACAATAGACGGGGGGCAATTGTTGGCGACAATAGACCGGGGGGGGGGGGCAATTGCTGGCGACAATAGACGGGGGGCAATTGTTGGCGACAATAGACGGGGGGGGGGGCAATTGTTGGCGACAATACACGGGGGGGCAATTGTTGGCGACAATACACGGGGGGGGGCAATTGTTGGCGACAATAGACCGGGGGGGGCAACTGCTGGCGACAATAGACGGGGGGGGGCAATTGTTGGCGACAATAGACCGGGGGGGGGGGGGGCGAATTTTTTATTCCCAATCGACATATCCATTGCACCTTTCATGACTCTTCTGATTGGCTGAAGGTTTGCTAACGTCAGAGTGAGACTTCGGGGATTTAGCCGGGTGGATTCAGAACTTGACTTATAATCTGAAGATCGCTGGTTCGAGTCCCACTTGAGCCGTAATTTTTCCGTTCATTTTTTCGCAACGTTTCATTTCTGTCTGGTTGTTGTGCTGCACGGTGGCTAAAATTACACCATGTATGTTATTTTTATAATTTAGATGTATTTATTTTTTGATTTTAATCCTCGGAATTTATTTATTTGTCTTTTGAATATCAGCCTCCAAGTAGCAGGATTACAGGAGCACGCCCATACTCCCTTCAGCCAAGCCGCGCCATTCGCGTAGTAGCTACCTTCCTACCAATACAATAAAGTATCCCTTTAACTCTAAACATCTGGGTCTAAACAACCTTTGGGTTATCAATACAGTGGGTGATTTCAAAGTCAGTTTTTAGATTTAGTTTTAAAACCAAATGGAACACCAACACCCTTGATTAAACCACCATTGAAATGAAGTGGGTTTAAATTTCATCCTATTTCAAAGTCGGTGTTTGTTGGTTTTAGCATTTTGTCCGGTTTTAGCTTAAAACTAAGGAATGGTTTTAGTGTCAGAAACTAACACCGGGACTAAAACTAAAACTCTCCACAACACCAGAAATGAAATCAGTTCTGGTGTTAGTTTTGACACTCCGATTAAGCTTTATCCTTTTTCAAATTAGGTTTTAGTTTCACACTGAAACCAATTGGAACACCAAGGTCTTATCTTAATCCCAGCTCGGTGTTATTTGGAAGATTTGTAGTGCATTTTGTATTACCAATAAAACTAACACCTTAGGCATTAACACCAAGTGGATTTCAAAGTTGGTGTTGGTGTTAAGAAAAAAAAAATCATGTTGTTCGTACCATTTCAAGAAGTAGTTGCTGGTATTTTGAACGCTGATGGGAATGATGATGGACGTGAAAGAAGACGACCTAATTTGTATTTCTGACAAATGTTTTCAATGTTTTGACAATTTTTATTTGAGGCGTCTGCTAAAATACTTGTCAGGCAAGATCGGAAGCGGTTACAATAGGGAAACAACAGTAACAACGACAACAACATGCATGTTTGGTTTTTCCGAGGTTTTTTCTCTGTCCATCTTGGCGTTAGCTTTACCTGCAGAATAAAAAAAACCCTCTTCTTAGTTTCAGCCCAGGTTTTAAGTGTATAGATAAAACCAGGTGTTGGTATTAAACTAAAACCTCGAATTGGTCTTATCAAGACATAGGTTTTTAGGGGTAGAAATTAAGAATAAAACTGACACTAACACCCAACACTAAAACCAAAACCAACTTTGAAATCACCCAGTGTCCCTTTATCTCGTTAAATTCAGGGTTGAAGCGACATTTTGGTCATCAATACAGTGTCCCTTTAACTCGAAACCTATGGATCCAACCTTCAATTCACAAATTTTGGTCTTTACATTCAGCGATAAGAACAGTGTCTAAACTGGTAAATAAAAGCTACAAGAGCATACAGAGACGATTACACGTAGCCAAGATGTACAGTTACTAGTTCCACACACACTAGCCTACACAGCTGAGCGCAGCATTACCAGTCCTGCTTTCTCGAGTGGAAAAACTTCGCTTGCGCTGCTAAAAATGGTGCTGATTATCAAACCAGTCACTTCATTCAAACTAACATATGATTAAGCCTACATTTTACAACAAGATTGGAGTGATTTTCCATCGACAATTCCTCACCAAGAGACAAGACCACAATTGAAGTGGACATTTTTACCCATTTCGGCCATTTTCACTCCAAATTTGAACCACCCCCTATGGCCAGGTTGTCAAATTTCAAAATTAATTTTTTTACCAAACAATTTATTTATATCTGTAGACTTGCCAGAGCAAATATGTTTTCAATACCTCTCCAAATATTTACTTGAGAGTTAAAAACATGCACTCGTCTTATTGATAGGCCTGGACCCTCCAACCTATGAATATTCATTAGTGGTCTTGTCTCCCGAAGCGGCAAAGACTGGAGGCTGCCATTACAGCGATGACGTAGGTCCTGTTCCAAACTTTCAGCCAATCAGAAGAGTTATAAAAGGAGCAATGGATATGTCGATTGGGAATAAAAAATTCGCGACCGGGGGAGGGGGGGGGGGTTGGCCCCGGGGAAAATTGTCCTAGAACCCCTCTGGATATTAGCATCATGAAAGATTTTAAGTGCCAACTACGTGCCATCTGGAAAGCCTGGAAAATTGGTCACACCGAGGATGATTGGGAAAGTCCCCAAATCGAACTTCGAGAGGTCGTGAAAATGATCAGCTTGTCTTGGGAGACGATCAGTGCTGATGCTGTGCCCACTTGTGGAGCTGGCGATAACCGTCTGCTCAATTATTGACGACAATGAAGGTCAACAAGTAGAACTTGGACAATTAGCTGATTTACAGTTTTAAGATGAAGAGCCAGATTATCAAGAATAAACAAGATTGTTATTTGCTTCATCATATAAAATGTATCCATATCCCGGTGAAAGGAATGGCAAGTTGCCATTGAAATAATGCATCTGCCTTCTCTTCATTGACGCAGCAATATTCCATCCATTGTAAGCATTCAACAGTTGCAACACACTACCCATTGCTATTAAGGGCAGCTTTGATTTTGCGTTTTGAGTGCTGCAGGATTAATAGGCGATCATGAATAGTCCACTATCTAGCCCGATGTTCTGAAGCTTTGACAACACATGTACATGTACAATGTCATATGTTTCAACATTGTTCGCAAAAGCCAGATAACCTCCAGGGGTAGCGAGCATAAAGGGGTCGTAAGCCTACGTCAGGACTAAGCCAGGCGTAGAAGAGGTCGTAGAGTTAATATGGTGAGCATAAAGGTGGGCGTAAACTGCGACTGGGTATAAATCTGGTCGTACCTCTACGCCTGCTTGGTAGGAGGCGTAAGTCATTTCAGACCAGTCGTAAGTCGATGGGTCATATTAATAAAGTCTGGTAAATGCTTTTATTTAAGAATTTTACGAGGTTCACCAATGCATGTGTACAGCCGAATTCAAGTAAAAGCATTTACTAGCTTTTTTCATATCGTATACAAGAAGGTGCACTTGGAATAGAGTTTAACTGCGCCGATTTGGGCCGCATTTACAATACACAGGAATGCATGTACTTCTCGAAATCAAATTGCCTATGAATTCATAATGGCCAGACTTATACGGCTTGCGGATGAGTTTGGGCGTCGTCAGATGAGACGTGAGAGGGTTTTCAGGGATAGAACGAATCCACTCGAACGGTACGATGATAGCGAGATCTATGACCGATTTCGATTTCGGAGGGAAGACATCTTCGAACTGACGGACATGCTAGGGGATGAAATTAAAAGTCCAACTAACAGAAACCATTCGATTCCGCCAGTTTTGTGCATTCTTACGGCACTGAGATTCTACGCAACCGGCAATTACCACCTTGTCACAGGAGATTTGTTCGGGATACATCGAACCACTGCATCAAGAATGATCAGACGGGTTTCGGACTCTCTGGCACGCAGATTGGACGAGTACGTTCATTTTCCACCCGAGGGAGATGGCGTGAGGCGTATAAAGGCCGCGTTTTTTGATATAGCAGGATTTCCAAACGTATGCGGTGCCATCGATTGCAGTCACATCCCCATTCAAGCACCAAGTCAAAATGAATTTGAATATGTGAATCGGAAAGGGGTACATTCTATCAATGCTCAGGCAATATGTGACTCGGGAAACATATTTCTGAATGGTGTGATTCGATGGCCTGGCGGTACCCACGATTCCCGCATCTTAACCAAAAGTGAAATATCCCGCGACTTCGAAACTGGACGGATAAGTGGCTTCCTAATCGGAGACAGTGGGTACCCTCTTCGACAATGGCTGATGACGCCACTGTATGTGGCAGCAAATCGGAAGGAGAGGAGATACAATACGTCACACAAGCGAACCCGTAGTGTTATCGAGCGCACATTCGGCATATGGAAACGTCGATTCCATGGTCTTCATAACAAACTACGAATGACACCAGAGAGATGCTGCGTAGTGATCGCTGCAACTATGGTATTGCACAACATTGCCATGAGGAAGGGACTGCCAGATTTTGATGATGAAATCCCAGATGAAATGGAAGATATACATGGTGAATTCGACGGACAGGAAAACGGACAAGAAATAAGGCGACAGCTCATTGACAACGTTTTTGCGTAGGTAACATTTAATTATCATTTTGACAGAAATGCACATAAAATCTGCTTTTGTAATTACATCAGAGCTCTCCCTACAACCTAAGTTGTTATGTCCTTTCTGAACTTTCTCTAGCAAGGTGACGTATTTTATGGAAACAAAATCATTATTTATCATCAATGCGTACAAATGGATTAGACCACGCCTTTCATATCAATGATACATTCCGATGACAAGGTTATATTTCATCTGCCACTTTGTTTGTCAAAGTAAGAACACCAATCAGTCCGTCATCCTTATAGTTAATGATTAATTATAAAGTCTATTGACTTAGTTGTTCTATTTCCATTTCTAACTTTCTCTTCTTGAGTACCATTACTTCTTTTTGAAGCATTATGAGTCGCCTCTCCTCCCTCAGCTTTTCACGCTCTTGCTTAATTTTGTCCATTTCCAGCTTTAGTTTCTTCTCTTCCAGCTGAAGCACCTTGCTGTAAGGTACGGACCTGCGGGCGGTAGCAGGAGTTGCAGACGCATCCTCTTCCGAGTGATGTGAGGAACTGAATGAGGCTTCTCCATCACCATTGGAGTCGCATTGTGGGGACTGGTTGCCTTGGGCGAAGGCGGACTCATCTGCACCATCATCTGATGTAGCTTAAAGTAAAATAAGAAACATTTCCTAAAATATGCAAGTGCTGCTGATAAAAATAACATTCTAACATGATTAGCACTTATTACTGAACTTTATACTGCTTCTACCCTATTGTATTGAAAGAGTTAATAACATGTTACTGCCGCATGAAAATTTTTCAAAAAATTATTTTTGTCGACTTTTTTCTATGAAAATGTTTCGTCTTGTTTCCAATTTGTAAAATACATATAGGATGATGCCACCAATTTTCTACCACCTCCAATTTTCGACCAGCTGGTGTTATTCTTTCCAGTTGATCAAAATATTTTCGATTTCATGAAAGCTCTACCTTCATGTGCATGTCATCTCCACATAAAAATCAAATATTTTTAATCAGACATAAGAAAAACGCGCCTTGGTCGAAAATTGGAGGTTGTCAAAAATTGGTTGTACTGACATACCTTCTATTATGTCTGCTGCCGAGGTCGACGCCGGTGCCTCAGGTCGAGTAGCCGTTGGCATCCTCGGTCGTTTGGCAGATACCGACGAATGGATCAAGGCTGTGGTGATCCCGGGTCTTAAGGTTGATGTCGGTGCACGAGATATAGTAGCCGTTGGCATCCTCGGTCGTTTGGCAGATACCGACGAATGGATCAAGGCTGTGGTGATCCCGGGTCTTAAGGTCGATGTCGGTGCACGAGATATAGTAGCCGTTTGCATCCTCGGTCCTTGGTTAGATATTGATGGGCGAGTTGTCACCGGTATGGTCATTCTTGACCCATGGGTTGACAGTGGTAAACGAGATGTTGAGGGTGATGTGATCTTTTTCTGCTGAGCAATAGATGCCGATCTAGGAGGCTCTGACATCGGTTGACTTTGCAGTATTGCTGCTTTGGTATGGCGCGTGCGGCTCTCAACGTCCTTTAAGCCTGTGAATGATACAGCATCATCTCCGTAGACATCCAAAATCTTATTCGAAATATCAGAAATTGGAGTTGCTGGTCCTCCTCCAGTGGGCGGGTTCTTGTTTTTTGTGACCTCTTTTTTGGCATCAGAAAGCATGTCTTTCCATTTTTTCCGGACTTCGTCTACTTCTCGTTTCGCCCGTGGATTCAGCGCATTCACTTTGTTAGTCATTTCCGTCCAAATTTGATTCTTCCGGGTATTCGTAACTGTATTGGAATGTCTGGACGTTAATACCTCGCGGAACTTCGCGAATTCTTCCACAATGCATAGCTTTTCTTCCTGTGAAAAATTCGCCTTTCTTTTGCCACGCTCGGCCATCCTTTAACGTCTCCTGAACAAGGCGCATTCAGAATGCCCCCTAATATAAACGCAGATGGACACCATTGCCCATAAGCGGCCCATACACCATTAAACATTATTATTGGTCCATATGAAGAGCCACGACAAGGTAAATATATTGTTAAACCTTGTTCATACCATTATAAAATTCTACCATCCCATTCTGAAAGGCTTAGGTAATCGATTAAACGCGCCATTCATAGTTTCGCCAAAGGTGCGCCTCCGTCTTAGCGTCATATCATTACGACCGCTTTTATGCTCTCCTTCTAAATCAGGGCCGTAACCTTTATGCTCACCGACTAAAAATATTTACACCTGGTCCTACGTCCAGAGTTACGACCGACTTTAGGCCCTGACTTACAACCTCTTTATGCTCGCTACCCCAGGTGAGTATCCGTAACGCGCAGGTCGCTTAATAGTTCGGGTCATCAATGTCTATTGTTGAAGTAAAATGGACATCATCGCTTTTGTTAGAGTAGAAATTGACAACGTCACTGGACTTAGAAAATCAGGCCTGGGTCAGACGGCGAGCTATGCGAGAAACTACTGTCTCTGCTAAAATATGTTACACTTACACCTCAGTACCCGGTTTAATCAGCCATGTGAACTCACCCATTGCCTGGGTTTATCCAAGCATGTTCCATAGTGTGTTTGCCCTGTATGTTGTAGGTGGTCTAAACTGGCGTTTACACTTGTGTCTAGTGCTAAATCGTCGGAGCCAATCAGATTGCTGGGTCAGGGGTTAGGGTTAGGGTTAAGGTTAGGGTTAGGGTTAGGGTTAGGTTTAGGGTTAGGTTTAGGGTTAGACATATTTTAGTGAATATCATAGAAAAACGAAAGGAGAGCATGTAGCGCGAATGATTGGTTTCCTTTTCGAATCCAGGTTTGAATATTTGTTTTGTTACAATAATGCTGATCGGTTTACATACATGTGGGATTCAATATGTCATCTATCACGGTTCATGTGTCACTGTATCGTGGATGTTGGTTAACTGATGTGTGGTGTTGAAAAGCAACACTTTGTATACAAGACGTGTCATGGAGGTGAGAGGCTACATCGTGAATATTACGTCGCCTGCTCTATATGAAAACGACGTTCGTTATTAAAGTGACATATTACATGTGGCAACAGCCAATTACCCCCCACCCCCTTCCCTACCCCCCTCACCTCCATCATCATCGTCAGATTGGTTGATGGAGTTGCATGCGACAATTTGGCCTATACAGATCGATAAAAATCTAAACTACATGTATTTCTAATAACAAGCACTTTCAACACGTCAGGTTTCTCTTTACTTTCATGACATTTTTTTCTCGATAACAGTCTCACTTTCCAGCATACCGTGGAATATGGTGACTAAATGCATGACGATTCATCTTTCGCTTCAATAGCGTGGTCAATTTAGATAGATATATAGATTTTTCAATCTAAATGTATAGAATGAATAGAAGCGTTGTTTGAATGGTGGATTGTACTGTTTCAGCAGTTGCGAACAGCAACAGATGTCGATACCAAACAATGGCTTTTGTTATGTATGAATCAATAGAATTCTAATGTCTGCAGTATTGAGAACCATCACGTTGTCTTAATGGGACAATAAGGCAGCAGCTGGGCAGGCAAGGTAAAGTTACACAAAGTAAGTCGTCTCACAGTAAGTCGAAATGATTTACGCTTTTTCCTGTCGTGTAATAAACGGCCCTATGGCATCTGAGGACGAGGTTTAAACGGTGACACATGTTTAATAAAATACAACATTATTAATGTGCCAGTACCATTCTATAGGCTTGTTCGTTCTTCGACCGTCTGTGGTATGTTGCATTTCCTAAAATCGAGGAAAGCTGCCCTGCTGGTCAGCGTCGTTCTGATCAGTCTGCTTCTACGCGCTTACACCAGCAGATCTTTGCAGAACTCCATGTCAAGGCGCTTTGGCAATGACAGAGCTAATCATCATACTGATGATGAAATACACACCAATGGCAATCAGTCACCATTGAAACCGGCTGTGCGCAGTTATACCGGCACGATAAAGTCAAGAGCCAGCTGTGATAAGGTAGGCCCTAAACAAAGTAGCCTAGTAGCCTTAACCCCGGTCCCGTCTGCAGTAAGTCATGAACTTTCGTTAAATGCCACCTCGTCATGTCTTGAGCACGTTTCCGTTGTGGAGCTGTCACATTTTTCGTGTCCTACATGCAAGTCCAACGGTGCTGGCCTCAGCGCGTACGCTGTCCAACTAATACAGGGGTTAAAGGACCATTGGTAGTTAGGGATGTTTAGAACTTGAACGATAAACGACGACGGTAATGACAATGACGTCATTCTCAAAATCGTCTACCATTTCAATGATTAATAAATGTCGTTCTATTCAGAAGGTCATTACAGGCCTATAATGCACCTTCTGTGAGCGCAGTGCAGACCCTTATCATGATAATGAATTGTGCTTTTACACACATTGATGATGTAATCCATGGAGTAGCATACTTATAACTCAATGTGAGATGGTCGACCCGGGTCGATTGATCATTCACTTCTGTACAGTCATTTAAAGCGAACTGGAACCGCCAAGCCAGTTCGTATGACCTCGTTTTCATTCCCCGCGTATCGGGTGATCAGAGCGAGGCATGAATGAAACATGGCGCCTAGCTGTCAATCATTCAGTGACGTCACTACTATGGAATTTACTACGAAAATTCATGAATGAAAGATCGCATGACTCACGTGATTCTCACATGATTCTCAATAATAACAAATTGAACTGCGCATGCTCGGGCACTGGGGGCGGAGCTACAAATCTGAACTCGACTTTCTCGGGCGGTGAAAGTCGAAAAGTTGAATAAATCGCTCGGCGGTTCCAGTTCGCTTTAAGTGGAACATGCCGCCGAAGTTTCGTTTCTCTCAAGAGCAAGATGTGCTGTTGCTGAGAGAAGTTATCGCTTTGAACCCCAAAAGAAGTAGTGGATCCATGTTGGTGTTGGCTAATACTTACCACAAAAATAGGATCTAAAATTGTCATGCACATCTACACGTCAAGAGTTGATGAGGTAAATCATTGAATAGCCGTGTACAACAGGCACTGAAAGGCCAAGAAATGTTCGCGCATGATTCGATTGTCATTACAGGTCACAATAAAACATTATATAAGTGAGTTAAAAGGCCTAGTCCTTGTCTTTCCTGACTCGGATCAGTGTCAGCCAAATGAACAGTTTACGTTTACAGGGAATTCAATGACTGTATGTATCAACCCAACTAACGTTATTTCTGCAAGATAAACCTGATGACGTCATTGTCGTTACCGTTGTCGTTTATCGTTCGAGTTCTTAACCTCCCTAATAAGGGCAATATACACCCTGCAAAAATAAATTTCGGCCACTTTGAAACGACCCTTTTCACAGGCAACGTTTGTTTACCATCGCATAAAAGTAAAAATATACAAGCTTATTCACGCAATTTACTTTAAGTTGTATTACGGATCGCTAGATATTGGATGTTGATTCTAAATACAGTAGAATAAAACCATCAGCCGATACCCAGTTTAACGTAGGTTTGCCTACCCAGAGGTGAGATCTTGACTCACAGTTTCGATGCAAGAGGGACTGCGGTCGCTCAGCAGAGAGATACCGAAAGAACCAACTAAAATACTCGATATATGTTTCATGATTTTGTTGGGATAATTTTACAGAGAGGGGGATTAACTTGATAGAATATAGAACAACGCAATAGGCCTAATTAGTGGATAGAAGCGCAGGCGGGATATGACCTACCTTGGCTATGAGACCATATCAGGAACGAGGGAACATGATTTTCATGCCTGGCTATCGGCAATTTAGCCCTCAGTCTCACATACATGTAGCTGAGGAATAATCGGAAACTATGGATTACCGTAGAAATTACCCGCGTCCCTGATATGCGTCCATTGCCTAGGATGGTCGAAGAGAAAAAGCCACGTTTCCTAGTTTGTGGCCCATATGTTACCCTTCGGGAGTCAAACGTGTCATCAGATCATCGGAAAGGACCAATCACAAAAATGCTAGCATGGGATGATACACTCGTGATCGACACAATAAGTTGTCGTTTAATGCAGTAATCGCAGGTTTGCCAACCTTGACTGACACCAGATTGGCTCACGTAAATATCTAACCACATGTCTGATCCAAAAGGGTATGCTTTAGGGCCTAGAATGGATAGGTCCAATAATATAACAAACAGTGTTCTGGACACTGTTACAGTTGTCCATCCACTCCATACATTTCAATGTTCATAATATTTTGAATACTTTTGGTGATGATTTGATATAAAACATGACTTTTATGTTATGGTCAACTTACGCTGCATGTGAAAAGGTCTTTTCAAAATGGTCGAAATTTATTTTCGCATACGGTTTTTATCACCTCCGGATCCTACTCGATATATCGTAAGTGGTTTTAATCAATGCATTGCTTATAAAAAGAAAACAAAATCACGATCGGGCTGAACGCTGTTAACGCCGATTTGGCCCAAGTTAGCCCTCCTTGCATAGATTCTCTCCACTTGGACCCATGCATTATTAAGGCGCTGCCTGGAGCTGTGTGTCTAAACATTGACGTCATTTCATATGTATCGAGTTTTCCTTCTTACTTTGCGAATCGGGGAAGGCCCCAATCAACCTTAGTGGCGGATGACTTTACTTGTTATTGTAAAAGTGCACAGCGGACATTCGTCACCTTTTTTCTAACGTGGCTTCGAAAAATAGGAAAATGTGAAAAGGAAAGGCGTAATTTGCATGAAAGTAAGAACAAAACTTTAAAAAACGTCAAAAACTATAAAAAAATCTAAAAATCTAGATTTATAACGAACCGTAGTTTACAGTGTAATAATGTGATATGCGCCAATGAAGCCTCGTTTTGAATTCAGCGGTTATTGTTAGGCAACCTTAACCTTGTTGGTTGGTGCAACAAATATGGAAGCAGTCAAAAAGCATTTAAAACTAAATGTACTTTATTCTGTACTTAATTTGTGATGTTTTACAATGAAAATTGATACCGAACTGGTGGTATTGATCGTCTCACCAAAACTGCTCGGGTGGAGGAAAATCGAGGCTTTTCGCGGTTTTGGTGAGACAACCAAATACCTCCAGTTCGGTATGAAACAAGAGAAGAATCACATTGAACTAAAAAGCCACCCATTCTTTTAAATGTAAACCTTCCCCATCATGTCCACCCCGTGGCCAGGGGTCACCACTAATTTAGTATCGAGTTTAGAGTGACTCAACCACTCTCTTGATTACATTACAGAGAGTGGCCCGGAACTGGCCAATAGTGGTTACATTACACACTGGCCACCTGGCGGGAGCGTGGGGACAACGTATATAACCGAAGTTGGTCGTCGATTTTCAAGCATGGAATATTTTTAAATATTGTTAGTATGGACAAGCAGATTAAATTCAATCTGCTTGTCCATACTAACAATCATATTTGTGTAATTTATGACTAAAACAGACAACTCATATGAAAAAACCAATTGTAAGAATGTTCCATTTATATACAATCAATATTTAACTGCAGTTGATCGGCTGTTGTTCGCTCACAACCGGCAACCTTGTACACACAACGTTCACAAGCTATAGTGTGACGCCACTGACCATCGCTGGGCTGCTATCTCGGAAAGTGTAGCGTTTTTGTGTCTCATTCAAAGCCCACAAAATAGTTTGCGTTGAAATAACGCAGTGTCTAGAGAAGATTAGAAGAAAGAACAAAGTGAAGTTATTGTTATGAGTTCATATTAGCAGCGCAGTGGTCATGGAAAGTGAGTTTTGTGTGGTCGGAAAACAGGTCCACCATATGATGCTTTATACTATAGTATTTCGGTTTTTACTTCAATGTGTTTGTTATTCTCCTGTTTTATTAGTAGACTAAGTTTATGTTCGCCGTTTTTTCCCACTCTTTGATAGCAGATCGATAAGCCATTATTCCTTATTTGTAGCGCGTACGCGGCCTATCGTGGGAAACGTCTTCCGACTGCCCGAGTGCAGTTCGTTCGTCTTTTACAAAGCAACGTTATTTCGATTGTCTACGTTGAAGACTATATATAGCCTCTGCGCTGTACGTCTTCAATCGACCCTCTCAAAGATGGTTGCTGCACGGGGTCCAGTTGAGAAAGAGAAATTGGAGGAGCGTGATAACTTAGTCAGATTATGAATTTGACTTTTTTTGGTAATTCAGTGATGAGAGCTATATACTGCATACTGGAAGGTTACAGGGCAGCAGAGAAGTAGTGGCTTTATAAAGTTTATAAAAATGAGGCAAATAGCTATACGGTATCCTCTTTCCTAACACATTCCCTCCCCCCCCCCCTCCCACACACACCCCGCACGTACACCCCGATCAATTCACTAGTGCCCTGAATGCGGCAAATTCCTGATGCCGAAGGGTTTCTTTAGTCATGAATATGTTGTATATAACTTTCATTGTTTGTTCATGTGTTATTCACTGCACCCGACTTTCCCTTCTCAGAAGAACGACTATGTTGATAACTAACTATTTGCTTATTTATTTCAGATAACTCAGCAACATGGGCGACTGACCTGCGACAAATGGGTGGTAGTTACGACAATTTTCAATTTAACCGACGCTGTCAAGGACATGCTGAAGATGCCAAAGTGGTGCCTGGTGCTGGTCGGTGACAAGAAGGGCCCAAAAGAGGTTCCGCCAATGCCCAATCTTGTCTTTCTCGACGCGGCCTGGCAGGAGCGGTGTCCGTACCACATCTGCCAACATCTGCCCTGGAATCAATTCTCCCGAAAGAACATCGGCTTCATGTACGCCGTGGCTAACGGGGCCAAGTGGATCTACGACACCGACGATGATAACTTCCCCAAGTTTCCTAAATCTGAGCCGCTCATGGATGCTTCCATTAAATTCGATCTAATACAGGTCGCTGGACACGTGTACAATCCCTACATTCCATACATCAAACCCAACATCACTTTCTGGCCGAGAGGATTGCCGCTGGACAAAATCAAAGATTCCAACACGAAAAGTATGAAAGTGATCGGTGCCGTCAAGCCGGAGAAGGTGGCAGTGATCAACTTCCTAGCCCAAACCGACCCAGATGTGGACGCTATCTATAGGCTAACACAGAAAATTCCATTTCAGTTTGAGAGAGTAGAGAAATATTACGCACTACCGCATTACGTCATGTCGCCCTACAACGCCCAGGCAACGATGCATTCTCAGTTCGCCTTCTGGGGTCTGCTGCTCCCGGCAAGCGTAGACATGCGCGTCACAGATATATGGCGGGCGTATTTCACTCAACGGTTGGTCTGGGACACTGATGGTCACATCGCTTTCGGTCCGCCATACGTCAATCAAATCCGTAACGTGCATTCGTATATGGTCGATTTTCACAACGAAATGGATGTCTACTATAAAACAAGTCGACTGATCAAATTCCTGGTCAACTGGATACCGAAAACTGTTTCGTTGGCGCAGAACATGATCGACCTTTACATAGAACTCTACCAGATCGATATTATCGGGCGGGCAGATATCGATTTAGCCATGGCTTGGATACGTGATCTGGAATGTGTCGGCTATACTTTTCCGCCAGTGAAAGTTGCTAAAGACTTCGTGTACTTGATACAAGGCCCAAGCGTCATAATGAACCCTGGCCTGGTATCTAACTCAAACCGAGATGTTCTTTGGCTGACATACAAGACGGACTCCGGCGACCTTTACCGACCGGATAGCACATGGACCACTGGGAGGAATCTTCAGCTGGAGCATGCCGTTGAACGTGGGAGTCGAATGTCAAAGAAGGGTTATCAGTATTTTATCTTTCTCGACGACGACGTCACGGTATCGTTCAGGTATAAGAATCGACGTTGGAAGGGAAAAGGTGGATGTGACGGTGACGACGTTTGGATCTGCTTCGAAGAGTTCCTGCTCGCGCACGAGCCAGCAGTGAGCTTTCCGACTTACTTCACCCATCACGTCAACGAGACGTCACTCGTTAATCTGAACTACTACTACGATATGTGCTTAGTGGCTTACCACCGCGACACACTGTCTCTCCTTCTGCCATACATTAGTGTCTTCGAGTATAAGTCTTGGTGGGCTTCTACTACTCTTAATAATGCCCTGACCAATGTGTTGTATAGTTCAAGCAGGTATCAGTGCAATTTCCTTCTAACTACCAATACGAGGACCGATTATAGTCCCAAATATAAAATTGATCGCAACCGAGTTGAAACATTACAGTACTTGCTTTCGGCCTTTAGGCCAGATATCGACGGAAAACAAAATCCACTCTTAAAATTTGTCTCGGCGAACCGTCCAAAGATCTCACCCGGCCAGCCTAAATTAAAAAAGGATAAAAGCTACATAGTGGACTATGCGTTCGTTAAAAAGTATTTCAAAATCGAACACGATTTCACGCAGAATAAACTGACCAAATGGCTGAACAAGCCCGCGCTGAAAACTATTCTCTTTGGGGGAAGGGACTTTACAGAATTTGACAATGCATTCAAACCTAATTATTCAATTATGAAATGATAGCGCCATAAAGTGAAAAATCTGCTAACGACAGGAAATTAGGGATAGATTCACTTGGTACCGTATCGTCTCATTCTAGTATTAGATGGGCTACAGGGGACATGATGTGGGGTACCTGGGAATGAGGAAGGTGAAGGCAGAGTAGTTCTCCTCAAAATAATCATACATTTCAATATTTGTGCGGTGTTTTTTTCTCTTTACTTCGTATTCATATAGCTCAGTCAGTTAACAAAGAATGTTTATAGCTGAGTTTAACGTTGCTTGAATAGTCCTTTTGAATTTTTTTCGAATCGAGCTCAAAAAGAAATCGTTTTTTGGCGAAACCAGCCCCAGTGGTAGATGCTTTCGACCACTTGGTCTAAAATGGCAGGCCGGTAAATCAGCTCCAGACGTAACAAGCAGGCTGTCACAAGCAAGGAGAACCTCGCTGATGGGAATCGGCTTTCCTGGTAATAATGGTCTTGATCCGGCTGCAAATCAGAAACTGTACGATACTTTTGTTATCCCCAGAATGCTTTATGGTTTGGAGGCCACTAACATCTCAGCTGCTCAGTTAGAGACACTGGATAAATGCCATCGAACTATTCTTCGCAGAATACAGGGACTACCGGAAAACACCGCCATGGCGGCTGTCTACCTCTTGATCGGGGCACTCCCTGTAACCGCCATGCTCCATATTCGCCAATTGTCCCTTTTCGGGGCAATCACGCGGCTAGAGACAGATAACCCTATACAGAAGGTCGCTCTGAGACAGCTGGTCCTGAAATAAGACTCGTCGAAAAGTTGGTTTGTGCAAGTCAGCAATAAAGCGGGAACCCAATTATATATCGATGGCCAAAATCCTGCTGGCGCGATCATGTAACTGTTACCATGTATTAAGGGGTTAAAGTGTCTAGGCCTAGTTATTCTAGTATAGTTATACCTTCTAGGCCTATGGGGCTTTGTTATGTTAATCTTTCAGGGAATGTAGGCCTTTGGCACTACAGATCAATGCCATTTTCTCCCTGTCTGTCCCTGTGACAACATAGTAATATTATGGTTTTCATTTACACAGGTTAGTGCAGTGTTGTATTATTTTGTACATTTTCATCTTTCCCCATTTTGTATCATCTATGCCATTTTCTCCCTGTCTGTCCCTGTGACAACATTTATAGTAATATTATTTTCATTTACACATGTGTTTGCGTGAATTATTGACATAGTACTTGCTGTGAAAGGCCAACCTATCGGCTACATAACCCCACTTGTGAAGGACAAGTGGTAGACAAAGTTGACGCTAGAGGCTAAGAACAAAATAACCCTTGAATGGTTAGTTATTGAATCGAAAAACTGTAATTTGTAATTCCCTGTTCGGAATGCTTTTACATCCCCCCACAAGACAGTAATTCGGCATTTTCAATCACTTCTCTTGTACATTGCATCCATTGTGCACAAACAATGGCGGAGGGAGTCCCCTCTGGTGACGTCATCGGCCAGATTGGCAGAATGCCAAAGTGAGGCGGCTGTCTTCGGCGCGTGGCTGGGTTCTTGCGAATAATGTCAACAAAAAACGAAAACCGAGGCGATGTTCTGGCGATCAACGAATTGACAAGATGACTATAAGAACTATGCCAGAGGTTAATTACTTTATGAAGAGGACTGTATATCTATATGGTACAAGCTATCATAAGATACCTACAATTCACTATAGCTGTAAATGCTTCAGCCTAGAGCCAGCGGCTCCGTACTAGTTTTACACACGATTGCGGTGTCTCTTCTCCGGCATCTACAACAGGCTATCCTCCGTCTCGTGTTTGATTGCAGACTTCGGTCTTCCAGCCCGGAACGTCAGTAGAAGGGCGTAGTAGATTATATATATATATCAAATTATCTTCCCACCAAGGGGAATATATCAATACAAGTTTTTTCCGCTAAGGGATATATACTAAAATGCTTCTCACAACTCAAAGCGTGCTACAACACAAACAGTCTGTAACATTGACTCAGGCTGACTGAAGCAATCTGACCGCTAGCTAGGACTATATAATGACTTCGACTCAACCGGTTCTGCCCAGATGGCAACAGACTAGTCCTAACTAGCCGGCAGGTCGTAACAATAAACTAGCCAGTAAATTAAGAATACTATACCGCCACGGGTATTCTATAAACGGGGAGGGACGTCAACAGCAAGGCCTCGTCCTTCTCGATCTCTGCAGGGCGGATTCGTCCAAATCGTCAACACGGCTTCTGGCGTAAGCGGAGAGACAGTGATGGAATCACACCCACTGGCTTCTAACTATATAACTATCAAACAGTCACCTGAATTCAACATACACAGATTAAAACGTGGGTTAACACAACATCTTTTTAGTCCCAAAATACAACTGGGTTTTATATAATGGTTTTCCAGAAATCCGTTCGCACGGTCTATAATTATTAAAGTCTATATAACAGGTTCGAGTATGTCCAATAACACCAATGGACTAAAATACTAAACGATAACGATTCATTCTAACCGAGAATCAACAACATTACAGCCCATTCATCGAAAATAGGCCTAAAAGAGTGGAGTGGAAAGTTGCTCAGGTCGACCTGATCTACGCGAGCCTATTCGAAGCACCTGGTCCGCAAAGACCAGAATGCACCTTCAAACATTAATACACCCCCCTTTTAGACCCCTTCTCAAACTATAGAAAACCATGTCAATTAAATGCACAGATAGCTATACATTAGCGAGAGGAAGACACAAACTGGTGATACGTTTACAAACACAGCACGATACACACGGTCAGTGCATCGGCCGTATACAAATGAACGTAAAGCGTGAAAGGCTTCACACCGGTAAAATTATGGCATTTTCCATTCTATCGGTAAAGTACGGCGTGAATCAATCATAAAACGTTACCACCATTTCAACGCTGCTTCCACCATTTCAACCATCTCGCTACGAACTTCTGGGCGTTGTCATCTATAGAATAGTACAGAACCGGCGGCGATCCTCACTCAATCGCGGACGGAGTCGAAGTGCTGTCTTGAACACACATGCCCATGGGTGTTACCTAAGTCTCGCCAACATCTCGCAAAATCTCGGTAAACAATTTTTTGGCGCGGAAATAATAATACAATAACGGGGTCAAACCGGGTCAAGGGAGAAGTCAGCTGATCGCACTAACAAACGATCACTGATCGTCACAACACCCCTCCCCGTGACATGATCCGAGTTAGCCATGTCACAATATATATATATACATGTAGTTCCTCAGAACTTAACCTACTTCTTGTCTGCTTTTTCGGTAGTCGTCTCACCATCGGCTGCAATCAACGGAACAAGGCGCGTGATAGGACGTCGATACGTTTTTCCTCTGGACAAGACTGTCGCTGTTCTTATATGACCATCAGAACCTCTCTCTACTTCAGTGACTTTTCCAATCGGCCAGCTCCAACGGGGGCAACCTTGCTCCTGCAGGACAACGACATCATCGACTGCCAAATCAGAATGGACTTCTCTCCATTTTCCTCTCTGCTGTTGGAGAGTCAAATACTCCTTCTGCCATCTAACCCAGAACCTGTACAACATGTCTTGGACTAGGCGCCATCGATGTCGTGGGTTGTAGTCAGTCTCATCCACGATCTGGGGAGCCAACTGTCCACCACACTGTCCTACCAGGAAATGATTAGGCGTCAACACTTCTAAATCTTTAGGGTCGGAGCTAACATACGTCAACGGCCTGGAGTTCAGCATACCTTCTACTTCGACAATCCCTGTCAGCAACTCTTCGTCAGTCAGGCGGGCTTCTCCAAAAATCGAATACAAGGCTTTCTTGGCAGACTTAATGAGCGACTCAAACACCCCACCATGGTGGGAGCCATACGGAGGGTTGAACTTCCAACGGATGCCCTGATTACTCACAGAGTCGACTATCTTCGTCCGATCCATGCCCTCCACGAATTCTCTCAGGGTACTCTCTCCTTTTACCAAGCACCCTCCGTTATCACTGACGACTTCTATCGGTTTTCCTCTGCGTGCCACCATTCTTGAAAAGGCCATCAAGAATCCATCCGTATCCAACGAGTAGGCCATCTCCAAGTGAACGCCTCTAGTCTGCAAACAAGTAAACAAACACATGTACCTCTTAGCAGATTTGAATCTAGTGATCTTAGTAACAAAGGGGCCAGCAAAATCAACACCGCAGTAGGAGAAGGCCCTGAGAGACATCATAACTCTGGAGGCTGGTAGCGGAGCCATCATCTGGGTTGCTGGTTGTTCCTTCATCTTTCTACACTGGTAACAGCAATAAGCCACCTTTTTGACGGCTTCTCGCCCATTCAAGATCCAAAATCGCAGCCTTATATCAGCCAGGGTAGCATTCACTCCACGTGAATGCCCGGCATACAGGTGGGCTCTTCTCACAATCAGTACTGAAATGTGATGTGAACTAGGAAGAATGATTGGATGTCTAACATCGTATGGTAGGTCGGCATGCTGCAAACGACCTCCCACTCTCATCACACCATCAGCATCTAGGAATGGGTTAAGACTTCTTAATGCGCTTTTCTTCATCACCCTCGCACTATTACCTACCAGCAACGCGTTGTAGTCTTCAAACAGGCAGGCCCGCTGTACCATTCTCACAATGGCGAGCTCAGATTCTTGGTACTCGTCACGTGATAAGGCATCATTCGGAATTTCGTCAGTATCAGCTTGTCTATCACCGAAATTCTTACATTTTGAAGTGTGACCATCATACTGTCGATTAGACCCATCTAACTCGCTGGAATTGCACCCATTCTTTGGTTCCTGTCGATTCACCCTCTGCTGAGGTCCTCCTCTAACAATGTGGACAAACCTTATAATCCAGGCCATCACACGTACCAATCGATTCCATGTGGAGTACTTGGTGTAGTTCATTCTTTCGAGAAGTTCTGGTGTTGAAACTGCAACCATGGCATTTGTCTGCACACACGACTTGGAAGACTCGATTACAGCTTGGTCTGTAGGGTTGATCAGAGTCTTACACGTCGGCCACTGGCTCTCTTCCTTATGTAAGAATTCCGGGCCCTGGAACCATACATTCGGACTGGTCAGATCCTCCACCGACATCCCTCTCGTGGCTACATCTGCAGGATTCTCTTTGCCTGGAACAAAACGCCATTGGTGAGGATTAGATTCAGTTTGCAACTCAGCAATACGATTGGCCACAAACGGCTTAAATCGCCTCGACTGATTCCGTACCCAATGAACCACATCTAGTGAGTCGGTCCAAAATGTTGCCTTTTCTATGGGACACTTCAGCAATGTAGTAATCTTCAGCGTGAGTCTATAGCCTAGCACGGCTCCCATCAATTCAAGTCGCGGAATACTCACTGCTCTCAAGGGCGCGACTCTGGCTTTTGCTGCGACCAATGACAGCTCTATCTCTCCGCCAGCTGAGACATAACGGGCATAACTCACGGCGGCATATGCTTTCGAACTGGCATCGGAAAAAGTGTGAATGGTAACAACTCCCTCATTTGATGGCTGGGTAAAGTATCGCCTTGGGATGACTAGCTGTTCTATCCTCGGTAACTCCTCGAACCATTCTGTTGCTTCTATCACCAGGGCCTCAGGCATAGGTTCATCCCAGCCCAATCCCAAAACCCAGGACTGCTGTAACATCATCTTTACACGGATGGTGAAAGGTGCCAACCACTGTAAGGGATCGAACAGTGTAGCAATGCGACTCAACAGCGACCTCTTGGTAACGACCTCTGGGACGACAATCTTCTGGGCAGCAAACCCAAAACAGTCAGGCTCGGCATCCCACCTGATCCCCAACGTCTTGATGCTTGGTAAAGTGGAATCGCTCACCTCCAACTGTCCACTAGCTCTATCTTCGGCAGGTACTCCCTCCAATGCCAGTAGGACGTTACTGCACCATCTCCGAATGTAGAATCCGGCCTTAATCAAAATGGCAGCCAAATCTTTCCGTAGCTGTTTGGCCTCCCAAGTCCCATCAATCGAGGTAATCGCATCATCCATATATGTGCAGTACAGGCACACAAAGGCAACAGCTGGGCACACATCCTGGTGATCTCTGGCGTGAGTCTGCAAGACATGCATGGCAAGAAAAGGAGACGCTTTATCCCCAAAAGTTAGTCTGGTCGACTCATAAACTTCAACGGCTTGTGAGACATTTAGATCTCTCCATAAGATTCTGTGAAATTTGCGATCTCTCTCAGACAGCAAAACTTGGGAGAACATCTCCTTGATGTCTCCAGCCAGACCAACTTGACCCACGCGAAATCTCACCAAGATGTCGAAGATTTCTCTTTGAAGCTTGGGACCAGCATGCATCTTATCATTCAAGGAGACTCCTTGATACTGGGCTGCAGAATCAAACACTATCCTCACCTTCGTAGTCTCCTTGTCCTCCTGAACCACCGGAAAGTGCGGAAGATACCACCCAGTAGCAATGTCTGCATCTGGCACCTTTTTCAGGTATCCCTTCTCGATGTTTTGCTTCATCCCGTCTTTGTACTTCTCCGCCAGTTTCGGTTTCTTCATCAAGGTTCTCTCCAAGGACACCAGGCGGCGACGGGCGATCTCGTAGTTACATGGAAGTTCCGGACTGCCATCTATCCATGGGATGGAAACCTCGTAACATCCCTGCTCCCTGTGGTACACCTTTGAAGCTTCAACACCATCTATAATCCTCTGCTCTTCGGGTGTAAACTCTGTCTCTTTACCATCGGTCATCAAATCTTGGTTCCATAACGCACGTAAACAGCTATCTAAGTGAATATCTGACATAACTGAACAAGTGGCTGCATAGCCACCTATCTCATCCTGGTCCTGGGAAGACGTCCCTAGCATCCCAGTGCAAGTCCAACCAAGGGGAGTAAGACGTGCTACCGGCTCTCCTGGTTGTCCTGCGACCTCCTCTAAAGACATCGTCAGCTCGGGATGATCGGATCCTATTACTATGTCTACAGTCTCTGCACCATCAATTCTCGGGAAGTCAATATCTGCCAAATGAGACCATCTATTTTTGTTCATGCCCCAATTCTGAGGACGCACCCCCTCGCATAGGCGATCCAAAATTCTACAGCCCAGTCTTACCCTTAGGTTGCCATTCAAACTCTCCACCGACAGGGTTACTGTACCACTCTTGACCTTTGTACCAGTCGTCGTCATAGTTGACATGGTGATCGTGTGGTCCTCAATTCTGGAAATCCCCAGCTCAGACAGGACGGATCGACGAACGTAGGAGGAGTCGGACCCATCATCGAGGAAGGCGTTCAATCTTCTCATCTGACCATCAACATCTGCAACAAGAACAGGTAAAACTCTTAATGATACTTTATTCAGACGTACCTGACCATTCCCAGCAATTCCAAAACACCCAACAGGCTCAGGTGTGTTCTTCTTGGCAGCTTCTGTCTTGGTTTCTTTCTTGTGCAGATGTCGATGGTGGGTCCGCTGGCATCCGTCTATCTCGCACTTCCGGGGCTCCTTCGTGCAATTCTTCGCCATGTGTTTCCCACACAGGCACTTGTAACATAAGGCTTTTTCCTTCGCTATTTTCCATCGCTCTTCGGTGGAGGCTGGCTTCCACAACTGGCATCTCACCACATGATGACTGCCCTTGCATAACGGGCATTCGAACTCTGTTCCCTGGCGCTTGTCATCCTTCTGTTCGGCAGGCTTCGACTGGGAAGTAGTTGTCTTCTTAGAGTCAGTGGCTGAAACGGCATAAGAATGGCTTTTATTACTCTCAGACTTTCTTTTACTGTGTGGCTGTTCAGCAGTTTTTTCCTTGGTACGAGGAGCACGCAGCTCGGACATCTCCAACATCAAGCAAACTTGCCGGTTGAACCACTTCGTGAATACAGCCAAACCATCCTGGGCATTTGTACTGCGCTGCTCTGCATACTTCACTAGGAGAGAGTGTGGAACCTTTTGCTTCACTAAAGTATACAAGACGGTGTTACCAATTAACTCCCGGGCATGGTCAGTGTCATCGAGTTTGGAGATTACATCGCACATCTGGTTAGACAATTCTTCTAAGGCTCGCAAGTCACCCTCGGACACCTCCTTCCAAGTTAGCAACCGATCTAAGTATTTCTTTAGTGTACGAGTTTCCCCCCCATAGCGCTGGTCAAGTTTAAAAATAGCCATCTTATATTGTGCTGCCGTATACCCCAGGTT
This sequence comes from Lineus longissimus, assembly GCF_910592395.1. NCBI lineage: Eukaryota > Metazoa > Nemertea > Pilidiophora > Heteronemertea > Lineidae > Lineus > Lineus longissimus. Next base: position 1,455,058 of record NC_088324.1, on the reverse strand, counting down.
GCTGATTAACCTAAGGGGATGACCCGACAAGGCATTTTTCAACATTATCATCTTGAATTTTACTGGTACCTGAGATTGTTCAACAAATACCTCGTACTGCGCCCTCCAGTCTTCGAATCGGTCTCTGTTGCCATCGAATTTCGGTAGATGAGGTTTTGCCAGACCCTGGAAGAAGCGCTGTATCTCTTTCGTCTCGGCAGGTGTAACTTCTGGAACATCTTTGGCTGGAGTGGAGGAATGCTGTGGTCTTGGCATCGGTGTAGATTCCTCAATCGACTGCACTAACTCGTCAATCGGGTTCAACTTTGAAGCTGCTAGGACACCAAAGGTCTGCAAAACAGGCTTCTCACCCACCTTCTCATTACTGCTGGATAGGATAGGAAACTTCAAGCTCGCCAGGTCCTGAGCTTGAACCTGCTGGATCCAACTATTGTGTGCGGATGCAGACCGTCTCTTCCCTGTCATCTGGTGCTTTTCCCCTGCTGGGCTGAAATCTACAGGAGAAAATTGAGTCGCTCTTTGCTTTCTAGGCGGTAACGTGAAGACGACAGGCTTGGTAGGCATGGTAGGCTTAGCGATGCCTCTGCCATCCAACTCGGCCAGCAGCTGAGCCTCTAACTTCGCGCTCTCAGCCTCATCCTCGGCCTTCGCCAAGGCCAACTTCTGTTGAGCTTCCTGGATGCGCAGCTGTTCGACGTACCTCTGCTTCTCTTGTTTGACCTTCAGCATCGCCAACTCTGCCTTTACTTTCGCCAACTGTGAACGGTTAGACTGCGTTGACTGATGTGACTGGTCACTCTTCGCGTCATCAAAGTCGTCTTCATCTTCTTCATCTTCAGGAAGATTATCTTCTTCTGGTTTCTGGTGTCTGGTGTCTGGGTCACCCTGAGCAAGCAATGACGGCGTCATTGAAGGAGCCTCTTCTGCACGCTCTTCAATCTGGTCGATGACCTCATCTTCTAACTGCTCGACGATGCTATTAGCCTGACGGCCCCAGTCTACAAGGCGCTTCATCCGGTCCACGCTCGTAGTCAACTGTGTCAGTCTGTCAACTACAGAATAAACATCACGAGAAGATGACTTCAAGCGTTCTACCAATCTCTGCATCTTAGTTCTACTACCACGATCTCCTAAAAGCTTTCTCAACTCAGACGACATGTCATTAATTCTGGCACCTAACAACTGCCGCTCATCTTCTAACCAACAAGCAATCGCGTCCGAGTTCTCAGGGTCCAAAGCAGCAGCAAACTGCCCTCTATTACTGGTTCCAGACGTAGTTGCCGCGGTCATCTTACTACCGGGTTGTGACGTGGTCGAAGGTTGTGTTTCAAGTACCTCACCTGGACGGAGATCCAATGTTTGTGGCTGCTTCGGTTCCATCTCAGGTTGATCTTCTCGGATATTTTCCCACTCGTAATCTTGAAGATATGCAGGCTTCTTCTTGATTCGCGTCGACCTCCGAACAGCACCAGACATCGCTTATACCAACTGCAAATTCACAATGTACACCAAATATACGTGGATGCACACTATATACGAACTCCACTGCTAATACTATGCAGTATTGGGAATACTAGGATGTACAATTGACCCTCAAATAACGGCAGTAATACTCTCAATATCTTGGTAACAGTGCATCAAAGCACCACGGTCATCCAACAACTACTGACTTCACAGAGAAAGTGTAAATTGTAGGTATCTCAATCATCAATGAATAACAAAGGAGCAATCAAAATAATCCGGTCGGAGAGACCATGTTCTGGCGATCAACGAATTGACAAGATGACTATAAGAACTATGCCAGAGGTTAATTACTTTATGAAGAGGACTGTATATCTATATGGTACAAGCTATCATAAGATACCTACAATTCACTATAGCTGTAAATGCTTCAGCCTAGAGCCAGCGGCTCCGTACTAGTTTTACACACGATTGCGGTGTCTCTTCTCCGGCATCTACAACAGGCTATCCTCCGTCTCGTGTTTGATTGCAGACTTCGGTCTTCCAGCCCGGAACGTCAGTAGAAGGGCGTAGTAGATTATATATATATATCAAATTATCTTCCCACCAAGGGGAATATATCAATACAAGTTTTTTCCGCTAAGGGATATATACTAAAATGCTTCTCACAACTCAAAGCGTGCTACAACACAAACAGTCTGTAACATTGACTCAGGCTGACTGAAGCAATCTGACCGCTAGCTAGGACTATATAATGACTTCGACTCAACCGGTTCTGCCCAGATGGCAACAGACTAGTCCTAACTAGCCGGCAGGTCGTAACAATAAACTAGCCAGTAAATTAAGAATACTATACCGCCACGGGTATTCTATAAACGGGGAGGGACGTCAACAGCAAGGCCTCGTCCTTCTCGATCTCTGCAGGGCGGATTCGTCCAAATCGTCAACACGGCTTCTGGCGTAAGCGGAGAGACAGTGATGGAATCACACCCACTGGCTTCTAACTATATAACTATCAAACAGTCACCTGAATTCAACATACACAGATTAAAACGTGGGTTAACACAACATCTTTTTAGTCCCAAAATACAACTGGGTTTTATATAATGGTTTTCCAGAAATCCGTTCGCACGGTCTATAATTATTAAAGTCTATATAACAGGTTCGAGTATGTCCAATAACACCAATGGACTAAAATACTAAACGATAACGATTCATTCTAACCGAGAATCAACAACATTACAGCCCATTCATCGAAAATAGGCCTAAAAGAGTGGAGTGGAAAGTTGCTCAGGTCGACCTGATCTACGCGAGCCTATTCGAAGCACCTGGTCCGCAAAGACCAGAATGCACCTTCAAACATTAATACACCCCCCTTTTAGACCCCTTCTCAAACTATAGAAAACCATGTCAATTAAATGCACAGATAGCTATACATTAGCGAGAGGAAGACACAAACTGGTGATACGTTTACAAACACAGCACGATACACACGGTCAGTGCATCGGCCGTATACAAATGAACGTAAAGCGTGAAAGGCTTCACACCGGTAAAATTATGGCATTTTCCATTCTATCGGTAAAGTACGGCGTGAATCAATCATAAAACGTTACCACCATTTCAACGCTGCTTCCACCATTTCAACCATCTCGCTACGAACTTCTGGGCGTTGTCATCTATAGAATAGTACAGAACCGGCGGCGATCCTCACTCAATCGCGGACGGAGTCGAAGTGCTGTCTTGAACACACATGCCCATGGGTGTTACCTAAGTCTCGCCAACATCTCGCAAAATCTCGGTAAACAATTTTTTGGCGCGGAAATAATAATACAATAACGGGGTCAAACCGGGTCAAGGGAGAAGTCAGCTGATCGCACTAACAAACGATCACTGATCGTCACAACAGGCGAAACATGTAATATAAATAGACATTTATTGATAAGTGGGATACAATCAACACATGGGGAAATTTTCATTTTTTGGATCTATTAGGACTTTAAATCAATCACTATGTGAACCCTTGTGAACTGGTGTCGCCTGAGAAATGGGTGAAAAACGGATAGGGGTTTGGGGCCTTTGATCGACTTTATTAGTTTGAGATATCACCACTATATGGCGCATTAGGGGGTCTATTCTTAATTGATTATTTGGCCTGTCGCGAACATTTTCAGAGCATTGTTATTGATAGCATATACCCATGGAGCGGGCAAAGTTGAAATGTAATATACATTAGTTAAATGGGCACGATGATTGAGCTACATTAAATTTCTAACGTTACTGAAGTTTTATTAAAGGTTAAACACGAAATTAACTGCATTTAGGGACTTATTGCTGCTATCTACATGCAACCACCAATAGATTGATTGGCGTACGCTATTTTGCACAATGCGTTGAGACCAGTGACAGCAGGTCCTGTTCCAAATAAGGCCCTCACATATTAGGCATATCACCTACCCACTCCCGTACCCAATGCCACTGTCGGACCAAAGCCAGGCGCATGGAGAGATGCAGAACGCATTTCAAACTGACAACATCAGTCAGTAAAGAATAAAACAAAGAGCAAGCGCTGGCCACTGTACATATTTTGTCCATCCTGGCATAACTGTTTATTGATACCCTGACTAAATGTTCCGGTAGGCCACTCTGCAGAATTTGCCTTATCACTCAGGTCAGTGTTTCTCGAATAGAACTAAAATAGAACAGGCTAATCATTAATCTCCCTGCTAATACCCTGCACCATGGACCAGGTTGTATAGCACTACATACGTGCTGGAAGCTAATACTGATGTGGCAGGGAGAATATGCGTGAAGTTTGTGCATGCTTTTGAGAATGAGCGGAGCTCTCCAGTCGACGTGCTCTCTGAAAAGTTGTTATTTATTCTAAAACCACGAAGATATTCGACGTATGACACCCTCAGTGACACTCTTACTTATGATCCACACCTACGAAACCAAAAGTTGCAAGAATTCGACGCATATTCGAGGCCCAATTTTGAAACAAAAATCGCCTCCTATTTAGCGGCCACAACGCGCATTATAGTATAGATTACAATGGCTTCCTAGTAACGGCCTGAACGGCGTTCTGGGCGTTACTAAGGCCAGTAAACAACATGGTGGCGTCTGGCTGTCGGTCTTTGCGAGGATGTGGTTCAAGTTCTTTCAAATGTTCGCCAAAATTGTCGATATTCCAAATTATTTGCTGCCAATAATAATAAACATTTCAGTCTTATCTATTGCTCTAATGGGCATTTGCAATTTATGATTTTTTTTAAAGTCATATGTTTTTGATGAAAGAGTTTTCAGTTTTACTGCATAAGATGGTGATATCCCAAAGTTTTCCATTAAAAATTCCTCCCAGGTGAAATTGATTTCCTTCCTTATTTCACGAGGTTCCCAATGTAGTTTAGCCTCGTTCAAGAGGTTCCCAAATGTTAAGCAATTGCCTAAATTGTTATGTTGTTTCAAAAAATTCCAAAATTCTACCAATGTATGTTGAATTTGTTCCAAGCTTCCGAATGAAGTACTTTCAATGTGATCGAAATGGTTTTCAACAAATTGATCAGATGGCATCATTTTCAACAAAGACATATGAAATTCAAAAATGTCATCGTTGGTGTTTTTTTGGTGTTTTTGGTTTTGCAGTAACCAACTTTGAAATCAGATATAAGTTATTCAAAAGTTTTTGTATGCCGCTGTATGGTTACCAGTTGCTAGATTGTTCAAAACCATACATGGAAGAATTGTATATTGCATGGCGTAAATGTATTCGTCAGATTGTATGTTTGCCATATCGCACTCATAATGACCTGTTACCAGCCATTATAAAGGACTGTAGCGTTCAAACTCAATTGGAGAAAAGGTTCGTAAAATTCATCAAAGGACTGCGGAAATCAGGAAATACACTCGTAAAGGTTACAGTTGGATTATTATTTGCCGGGAGCGTCTCATCAGTGGGGAAAAGTCTAACTATGGTGTTACAAAAGTACAACTGGAATAGGGATCAGCTGCCTGATGAATGTATAATGCTAAGGGACATCAAAAGGGAAATTTGGGTATTGGGGCATACTAGGGTTGCCATTCAAGTTAGGGAATTGCTTGAAATACGGGAGGCAGGGAATCATATTCTCACAAAAGAGGAAATAGACATGATAATTAACTTTTTGTGTACAGGTTGATTTGAAGGAGTATTGTTTTTGGTGTTAGTTTTATTGTGATAGTTCAAGATACTAATGTAACTTATTCAGGATCATCTCCAAGAATGAGAGGTTTTCGGGTTCGACTCTCAGTCTTACCTTTTACTTTGTTTGCCTTATCGTAAACTTGTATTTGCACCCAACTCTGTATTGTCTTATTGCACCTTATTTTTTGTTATCTGTACAACGGAAAGTAGAACGAATAAACGTATATACTCTAACCCCGGATCTATAAGACCAGACAATATAAATTGACTAAGCTCAGGCCCACTGATTATTATTCATTTTATTACCATACCTTTTATGAAGGTTTGCCAATGGGAAATGTCATGAGCTGAGCAAAGGGCCTGAATCTTTGTAAATAGAAGGTTTGACCAGTGGCATGTTGATTTCACTCTTCGTCCGAGTTATAGGCCTACTGTGAGGTAAATTATGAGTATAATCAGAATATGAAGTCTATAGCAATCTTAAAATTGACAGTGACCGATGACACTCCTTTTGTGCATTGCCGTAACAATTTGCAATTGCGTGTTGTCTTTTGTAGTCCTGTGAGCTCTTCTTCTAATGTTGTTGTCAGGTTAGGGTTATCTTTACATGACAAGATGCAGGTCCAAGCTGCACAGGCTTTGAGAAAGAGACGGCGAAGTTACAGTGTACACGAAAAACTAGCGTACCTTCGAGATCTGGACGAGGCGCTTGAAAATGGTACTGTCGCGAGCAGCAAGGAATTTGCCGATCATTACCGAATTCCGGTTGAAACATTTCGGAAATGGGACCGGAATGAGCTCGAACTAGCAGCCGAAGAAAATTATGGAAAATCACGAAAGATAAAAGTGAAACTTATAGGAACGTGGATTGAGGTTGAAAACGAGCTACTTGAGTGGTTTGCGGGGTTAAGGGCCAGACGCTTGCCGGTATCCGTTCAGGATCTACAAGAAAAAGCACTAGAACTGTTTGCAAATTGGTGGAATAATATCGACGACCAAAGACTCAACGACATTGTGGAGGCTAAACCCACGCGCCATGATTTCCATGCCTCCAATGGATGGGTGTGTGACTTCATGAAGCGAAAGGACATTACATTGCGAAAATCGAACAAAAATACAACTACGATCCCGGCTGATGCATTGCAGCGAGTAGAAGCGTTCAGATATGGAATTGCTGAGACGATTGATGAATTCGACATCGGTTTTCAGTTTATCTTTAACATGGACCAAACCTTCCTTCTGCTGGACTGTCGTCCACTCTACAGCTGTGAAAACAAAGGAACGAAATCAGTCGATATCAGGACTTCTCGATCAAACCCCAAACTTGGATGCACTGTCTCGCTGTGCATCACTGCCACGGGTGGCAAACTGCCTGCCCATGTGACATTTCCAAGGCGTGGGTTCGTAAGGCAGTTGGATGCCCTCCTCGAGAATGACTTGCCTCAGAATGTTCGAGTAACCTCATCTCAATCAGGATGGATGAAGACAGAAACCATTGTGCATTGGATCGATGCAGTTTTTAGACCACATGTGGAAACAGAAAACTGCGAACAGTTTCTCATAGTTGTTGACAGATATCGAGTTCACAGGACCGAAATATTTGGAAATGGAATGATGGAAATGGGCGGCATCATTGACTTCGTACCGGCTGGGTGTACATCAATTGCTCAACCGCTAGATGTGGCAGTGATGAAATCTTTTAAATCGCACGCAAAGCAGCAGTGGAAAACCTGGAAAACAGCTAACACTGACAATGATGGAGAGTGTCCTCCAATCACATTACTTGATGTGGTAAACATCATAAGCCAGGCATGGGATGCAGTTGATGCCCGAGTTGTCATTAACGGTTTTGAGGCAGCGTTTCGTCCTCGGGACATTGATGCAGGACCACTGCTATTCGGCGACGTGGAAGAGGAGGCTCAGGAGAACGATGAACTTCAGTTTCTAGATATGGATGAAGAACTTGTTGTTCAAGGTCAAGACTAAAACTGACTTAAGTCCGAGTTCGATCATATGAGGGCTTCTTATTCATTTGTCCCAACCTGTAACTCATTATGTAAGTTGGATCTGTCTTAACTTTATACTCATTACGTTGAAGAGGATGTCTTAAAAATTCATCGACATTACTTTCTGGCATTCTACCTTTAATTCTCTATGTCGCTGATTAAACGATGTAAGAATCACAGGGCCTAGATTTGATGTTGCTTACCCTGCCTTATTGTTCTCATTGAATAAAAGAAAGGTTATTGGACACGCGAGTCTTCATGTTCATTTCATACAGACCTACCAACGCACCTTGTTCACAGCACACCATATTCCCAGGCCATTGGCCGTGTCCAGAGGAATGTGCGAATAAACATATATGTATAAGTAAGTTTGGACAATGATGTTTTTGTTTTGTTGGGCAATTTGGCGCTTGTGTTAGGTCTGTCTCGCGCCAAACCATGCAAATAATTCATGATGTTGTGATGATAGAGCCTATGTTCCCGTAAGACTGTTAATTGATCTGGTGACTACGAGGGATGGGTTTGTTCAGACCGATAACCAGACTGACCTTCAGTTGTGATCATTGGTGTAGCCATTTCTGAAGCAATTGTTCTTCCTACGTCTGCTCTTGCCCAGATGTTGGTGTGTTAAGGGGCAGAGTTGGCACACAGCTGCCGTCATAGCCATTGATACTGACTAAACCAGTTGTTACCATTGTTAAATGTATGCGATGTTTAAAGATACAGTCATTGTTTTAAATACCATATGTTGAATGTACATTTCAGAGAATGTAGACGTTGGTTTGAAATTGTCGTGTTTAGTCGAGAATCAGGTTAACCCATTCGTCTCTATTTTGTAGTGATAGGGAAAGGCGTTGGGATGGTTTTAGGGTTTATCATTTAGCCATTCTCAGTGGTTTTGCACCAAATATTGCCGAAATGATATGTCCTACATTCCTACCGGCGCCCTTCCCTATAACTCAAGTCAAGCTTGATACGTCTCATTGTTACAAATCAACATTTGCTACTCAAACATGCTGGTGATGGGACTCTAGAGTCTAGTGTCGTCATTGAGTGGTGCCTACTGGATTGTTGGCGTCAGGGGCATAGCCAAGAGTGTAAAAAAGGCGTGTATTCCATGTCAGAAAATAGATGCCATGGCCTGTAATCAACCAATGGCTCCCTTGCCAGCTCTCAGAATTAGGGAGGCTCCTTGTTGTTCTGTCACGGGATTAGATTATGCGGGGTCTTTGTATTGTCGTGATGAACCAAACAGAAAGTGGTACATACAACTGTTTACTTTGCTTCACATCACTTAACCAATTTAAATATTGGCTTATATCACGATATGTATCCGTTAAAGCTAGACAAATATGTACATGTAGTATCAAGCCGCAAACATAGTTGTCCTGAATGTCCGAAAAGTTATATTATTATAAAATCCTGAATGTCCAGTAAACAGACACAACATGTAAAGTTCTTTTTTGGAAATGGAATATCATATTAAGAGTCATTATCAACGTACGCCAGAGGAGCAGATCAAGTCGTACATTCCTATTAAATGCACTAAAACAGTATTCCAATATGCAACCACGCTCAATTCAAATTGCTGTTCAAAGACAAACATATAGTGTCAAATTAACAACATATTACACCAAAAAAATCGGCACCAGATCATGCAGAGTGAATCCACCAAATTTCACCGCACATAATCAGAAGAAAAAACAACAAATTGGTATTTCTGATAAATAACAAATTATGACACAAAAAAGTCAAAGAGAACAGCAATAAACTTGAGCACAGTCTCACAAAGGAAAGCAGCCTAGTGCAATAACAACCCGCGCGGTAAACTTAAAGGTCAAGGCGGACCTTCGGTTTTATAGCTCGGCCACTACGAGAGACCCGGATGACGTCACATCCGCTGGGTACAGAATCAGACCCCGATCCAATGGCAGAATCACATCAACGAGGCGCAGAAACACATGCGGCTTGATCATCAGCGCTATTAGAAAGAAAATCGGTAGGAATCTGATCAACCACCTGATGATTTCCATCAGTATCTGCCTTGTCAGGAGTAGAAACAGTGTCGCTTACAACCCGCTATTTCCTAGTCATGAACCCTCTGTACAGACCTGATTATGACGCCCTTCTGTGTACGCAATTTGACTGAGCGCACCAAACCATCCCTACCAGGAAACAATTCTTCCACGCGAGCTGGGGGCCATTTCAGTCTCTTGACGTTATCCTCTCTGACCAAGACTATTGAGCCCACCTATAACTTCCCCTTGGAACAAAACCTAGACTTCACAGTAGGCAAGCTTCTCAAATATTCTTTGCTCCTAGCCCTCCAGAAATCTTCCATCCGCAATTTCTGGTGCAATTCCCGATCTCTTAGATTCTCAGATGTAACTACAACAGGATCATCACATGTAAGTTCCTCTAACTTTGGAGTGTACCCAGCACTTCTCCCAATCAAGGAATGCGAAGGTGTCAACGGATAAAGCGAGTCCGCAGTGTCGCCTACACACGTTAGAGGTCTCGAGTTGACACAATACTCAACCTCGCACAAACTGGTCTCTAATTTTTTTGCAATGGCACTTCCTTGATGTTATTGTTGGGTTGCTGATCTTCACCAAACTCGTTTCCTGTGACAAAAATAGTGTGTAAATTGTATTAAATCGGATCTATTGCTAACATAGTGACTGGCTTTTGATGATTTTTGGCTCACCTGTGAGCCTTTGCAATGACGCAGTGTCCGTCAATGTTGTATTGTCGCAAGTTTAATTACTTGTGTTCAGTGTATATCTGTCCATGATAAAATCGACATTGCTGATAATGGGGTAATGTTTCAACTTAGCAAGTTTTATTACTTGTGTTCCGTGTATATCTGTCCATGATGAAATCGACATTGCTGATAATGGGGTAATGTTTCAATTTAGCAAGTTTTATTACTTGTGTTCCGTGTATATACGCTCATAATGAGGTCTCTTTAGGGACCTGTTTTGTATTCATGCGCGGCCAAGCCCTCACCGTAGTTCCTAAAATCATTGATTTCTCGGTCCTCACAGTATGTCAGTGTTGATTCAGCAGTTGTTTTGGCAAAGACATGTTTTTTTGGAGTTTCTGAAACCTGGAGCGCTACTCAATAGGCGGCTAACAAGAAACTACGCATTTACTATTGTTGCCGACGTATGTGTACACTGAACTTGGGATGTGCGTCGGCCCCGTGTTGAAATGCCGTCCAGTGCCAGTTGGTGCGTTTTTTACTGATTTGTGCAAAATTCAACATATCTCAAAACTTCAATGGTTGACCCCCGATTCTTTTTTGATTTTTGTGTAGCGTGAGCAACTGTCTTTCACGGGAGAATTGTCACTGTAAGAATTATTCAGGAAGAAATGTATATTATTTGGGGTTTTGCGTGATTGTCCGGCCCAATTGGTAATATTGCCTTTTGGGATGGTGAACAGAGCTAGGAGCAAATGCGACGCTTATGATTTATTTAAAGAATTAAAATGCCCGATTTAACATCCTGCAGAATGAGGGGAATCGGGCGTTTCCAGTGATATACGACACAAATGGGTTGTCCTCATGCATTCACGCATTTTAAAATAGATGTTACGTCCTGTTAATGGGGCACGTCATCATCGCGTACATTTGGGAAAAACTCCCTAACGAGATCTGAAATCAATATTGCTGATTGATCAATATTCAATTGTCGCAAGTTTCATTCATTATATTCTTTGTGTATTCAAAGTATTCATTTTAGGTTTCTTAGTGAAGTCAGTCGGCAGGTTATCTGACATAGATCGGGCTGATCTTGGATTTCTTACCATATATTTGTCTATATTACCTTACCTTATTATATGGTACATGTATATCATAGCTTTGAATTAGAAATTTTGTTTTTGGCATTGATTTTGTTTAACCACCTCATGCATTAAGTCAAATAACACTTTTTAGATGTGAGATTTGGCTTCTAAGACAAATATAACCGGTTTTCAAAAAAGAAAATTAGATTAAATAATTTTTTGGAAGACAATAAACTAATCATCATGGGCAAAAGTGTGCTTTATGTTCGCTCTAACAACAAACTTGAGTTTCTGTGTTGTAATTTTTCCATGCGGTCATGTCCACATGGGCAATATCTGCATGTCCTTGCGGAGAGACATGACTAGCGTGGAGGGGAATTGGTGGTTGTGATGTGCACGGAGGCTCTAATGGGTGCTAGTTTAGTTTGGATGAGGTCGTCCCAGTGGTTTTTTGGTCTTTGAAAGCCGTGTATGATGGGTGTCTCATACAAGTAGAGAGTTGTTTTGTGTCCTGCTAAATGTCCCTGTTGTCTTCAATTATTGCTGCTGCAAAAACTCAGAATTGTTAAACCAAACTTCTGCTGCATTATAACCCTCTACTAAAAACACAACATTGGCACAGAGGAAAAGTTGGAAAGCCACAATCGAACTGGTAGAATTGAAAATTGCAAATGCAAAAATGTTGCCAGAAAGGTTTCATTAGCACCCAGCTATAAGGTGTGTGGATTGGAGCTCCTCACAGCCAGCAAGGGCCCTTACAAATTGTACGGCGACAGGTATTCGATCTATCGCTACCTGATTAATAACATTAGTCGTTTTGTTCCCAGGCTTGGCATATGTGGCTTGGACGTTTCGCTCTCTATGATTTTTCTTCAGAGTTCTCTTGCAGTATTCATGAATGAAATCAGGGTATCAAGTAATACTGGTCTATCCGGTGGATATCAAATCTTGACAAATTTTAATTGGCCTTAAATTACATGTACTTGTCTAATTATAGATGAGTCATTTACACTGCAGCGTGATATTGGGGAAGTATAACTTGTCGGTAAAATGACTGGTCCGTCTCACCGATTGTTCCTCTACTAGAGTGATGCCCTGGGCAATTTAACAGTGTGTGATTATTGATGGGTGATCAAGAGTGTGATCTTGGGAAAGTCACTTGTCTAACACATTGATTGGTCATATCTGGTGTGTCAGCAAGTCACTTGTCAAAGATCGCAATGCATCATCATGCCTCAAAAGTGAGACGAAAAGAAGTAGCTGTCATGGGGCTAATATTGGCAATGACTATTGATCCAAGTATTAAACTGGTTTCCAGGTGAATCGGTGGTCAAACTCCAGATAACAATCAGATCGGCAAACCGACAAAATATGAAGAATTAATAAAGACTATGTACTCTTTATCAAATACTTGCCTGTATGCAACTGTATAACTTTTCCATGAATTTGTGAACTTATTGAACAATTAGGAACAGACACTAGCTGTACGCTAGTGGAACTGCAATGTATGCTTCTACAGACTGCTCATTTAGCCTGCAACACTCCTAAATACATGAGAAGTTAAGTAACTTCCATTCTAATAGCAAAATAACCATTTCTATCATGGCCAGTAGGTTTCTGGCTTGCCCAACAGTGCAACCCTGGATTTTAATGTTGCAATGAGTTGGGAGTTAAAAATTGCAATTAAGCTGGGGTTAGTTGAGGTATTGCCTTATTATCATTGAATTGATATTAAATAAATTAGTGAATAGTAATATATGGAATTGTTCTATACAAACTGTAATAAATGTAAACTGTTTGGTACTGTTGTAGTCATCAACTGGGCTATCAGGATCAAATACATTTGTGAAGAGGCAGGTACAACCAAGTATGAAAAAGCTTTGCCCAGTTCCTAAAGAAGTACATTACAATGTATTTATATAAATAATTTGTTGATCAATGTATTTTTTTAACTGGTTGTGATCCAAATTTTGAAAGCAAAGGGTAGTATCAATAACTGGTGCTAAAGATATCATCTCATTCGATCAGCTGCAATAGCTTGGAACTAAACATCCACATTGACATCTCCACAAGCGTGGTGCAGTCATTTACTCTTGGATGCACAGAAGGGGGAAGGGAACAGAACAAGAAAAGCTGCTATGTGGGCCGGGTTGACAACCCCTAGCACGTATCTGTCTAGATATTCCAATACAATGGCCGTATGATCCCAGTGAAGCAGTCCTAACTAACTAGTCTCCTAGTGTATGGCTATAAATATGGTATGGAGACAAACGACCTTCAAAATCTTGGGAGTTACTTTTGTTGTATAATTGTCTTCATCCAAAATATGTATAGGTGTCTTCGCTTAACAGCTGCTGTTGGGTGTCTTCTCAGCTGAAGCTCTTCTTGTGGCTTCCGGTTCCAGTGTAGAATACGTGTACATGTAATTCTTTAAAAACATTTCAGATTTTGTTATTGGTTTTTCACAAATTTGCCTTAATTACTCAACCACAATTAATCATGTCATTGTCAAGTTAGAATTAAAACAGATCTCAACTGACCAATATTAACAATCACAGACAAGACAATTATACCAAAATGCAAATCCTTGGGTGATGTTGATCTTAGAATGAAACAATTTTTGGTTTGAATAGTAATATATTGATGTAGTTTATCGGCAGAAGTGTCAGATCCAGAGCGGCCTTGGCTGTGCCGTGTCAAATTCTGGCTAGTGCTGATAATCATACCGTTGAAGTACGAAGAAAAAGTGGCGTAGGCTTAAACAACTGTTCAACTCCCATGTTAAACTAATTTTATAAAGATGTTACACCAGTTAACTGGATAAACGGATCCTCTTGCAAACTAATAGCTACTTGAACATGTTTCCGAGCTTCGAATCACCAACACTATGAGTTCCAAAGGAGTATAAAGGGTTGCCTCTGGTGGTCCCAAATTTCTGCTAGATCCTGAAATCCTAAAGCAATTTGACTGCTTTAAAATGAGGTGAATGCCGATCTAAAACTGGGAGACTGTTGTCTCGTTTTGAAATAGATTTAAGGGTTGCCTTGAACTTGAGAAGTGCATCAATCTCACTGGCGATTTCAACGATAGGAAGTGGACAGGTGATACATCTAAAATCTCTCATGATATGAGATTAACTGGTCTGTCTGTGACAGTTCAAAGAACCATTGGGATTATTATTGCAGTATGTTTGTTCTTCTGTTGGTTCCTTAGTAAACTATGTTGATGAACGATACTGTTTGATGCTTTTGAAATTTTGTTTCATCTCTCAGGTAGTAGAAAAACGTGTTATTTGTTATTTTCAGTACGCGCAAATCCTGGCGTGAAAGACCTTTCCCGCCACGTGAGTGCACGACGAGATCCGAGTTGACGTCACCCCGCTATTAAGACGGAACCTCATTTCCATTTATCATCGCAGTTGCAGGGCATCAAGCGCCATCAACGTGAAGTCGGATAAATCGATACCAGCACCATGATGTCAAGGGGTGGTACCTAGCTCCAGGAAACGCGGCACTAGTGCATCGGAAAGAGTCGATGCGTGGAGAGCTAAATCGGGTAAAATCAGAGTCCACTTCGGAAAAGCATGATAATTCAGTCAGATTTTGAATTTTTCCTTTTTTTGGTGCAATTTGTTGATGGAAACTACTTATGTAGAACAGGAGGTGACTGGGCAGCCGATAGCTGGGTAATATTGCCTTAATAATGCCAATGAAAGAGAGCAAGTTTAATTTTGATCATTGCATTGTATTGTAGTTTTCTTGTCAGTTTTGGATGTTATGAACACAAACTTGTGTACTGGTGACTTCCATTGACAAATTATTACAAGTAACATTTTGACATGCACTGATTTATAAGTGATTAATATGACCCTGGTGTACGATCTGAGTATCACTAAAAGAATCATACATGTACCGGTGTGACAGCGGATATAGTCCCCCTGGAGTCATAGTCCGGTAGCATTGTATTTGACCAATTAAGCAGCATGATCTTTTGTACCGCTAACCCTAACCAAAACATTTAGCAATGCGGGCTATTGTTACACGGACTATCAGCCCTAGGACTACTATCCCTTGCACACCGGAACATAAATGTATAAATGTAAATTAATAACTATCGTGCAAAATGAATTAAAATTACATTTTTACGTATTCTTGGAGAGTAAGTTGAGATAAATTAATGTCAATGATTTTCTTGGGGGGGGGGGGGGGCATAATAAATGAGGTAACGGCACTTGATATAAAGAAAATAAAAACGTCTCTGCCTCCAGGGTGTTGCTGACTCATACAGCTTTATACATATCAACAGGATAAAATGTCCTACTAGAACGACATTAACCTGATGATGATGATTGATGATGATGATAAGTCTGTCCCCCCCCCCTTAGAACAGTATGACTGTTGATTACCAAATGATAATGAAGAAGGCAGAGCCAAATAGTGATGGTGGTGGTGGTGGTTACAGACAATATGACCGACCATGCAGCAGAAATCCAACAGTTTCGCCCATATTACCTTGTAGTTGACAAACAAGACCCGTCTGAAGGTTGGGAACATCATTAAACTACATTGCGTGGCATGTTCGAATTTTACTTACTAACTGGAATCTACGCCTGTTCGATATTGAAATAGGCCCATAAAATCATCCAAGCCATGCGACACATTGAGTTCACATCAAGCACTCTATAAGTGGAAGTGAGAGTGGGCCGAAAAAACATTAGATTGAGTTAATCTGTTTATCAACAAGGTCAAGTTTAATGAGTCAGGCTAATGTTTATGTCACGAAGAAACGCGGAAGAAATCATCATGTGAGAATTAAGCACGATTGCCTAATATAGCATGCAATATCACCTCTTTTTAATTGGAATTAACATCATGACGTATATGGCAAAACCCGATGCAGAAGTGGGGATACAATATCGCGCAACGTTGAGTTGGCCCCTGAGAAATTATCATTGATAATGTGTGAATGTTATCATCATCATGATACCTTCTTAGTCCATTGAATGATTATGTAAAACTATCATCTATGCAATTGAATAGGATACATAGACAATGCCAAATGGCAATGGAAACGGAAAAGCTAATTTTTTATCCCGAAAGGCTTATTAAAATTATTCCAAAATCAAGGAAGCCGTCGTGTAGGTTTGACAGGCAGTTTGACGCTAATCGAGGACGGCCTTAGGCCTACAGTACACCCCCGATTCAGCCGTCGATTTAGCCAAATTATACCGAGTTGGGTACCAATACAAAGTGGCATACTGCACGAGATGGTGTGACAATAATTGATGGTTATTATCGAAATATAAGCTAATAATTATATACGCGTTTAGTCCCCATTTTGGCCGACATTTTGTCCCCGACATAAAAAAACATATCCACGAACTCGAAAGCCGTTTTATATGGCGAGAATCGTTTGCGAATATCGGACAAGAGCCATCAATTTCGTAAAATCGCTCCATTATCGTCTTGAGCGATTTATTAGGTGAAATCGAAGAATAGGCGCGATTGTGGTCGAATTTCGCATTGACATATCGGCGATTTTTTAAAATCGACATCTATTCGCCGGGCGATTTTCGGACATATTTCGCAGGCGAAATACTGTAGAGTGAATTTCGTTGGCGAATATCGCGTGCAGACTTTGGACGTGATCCCTAAAATCTGATCAAGATTTCTACTATATCGGGATTCAACGATTGACCAGCATTTAGACAATCATTCAAGGACACCACGTTGAAACCTTTAGCCGAAGCGTCGAACACCGGCCTCACTTTAGTGGTGTGACTGGTCTCCTTGACAACAAGTCTATGTGGCGTATAATAGACTGGAGATGCTGTATTCTCACCAACAAACACTTCCTCAATGATGTTTAACTTCTCCAGCTCGGATAACACTGAATCATACTTACCCTTAAGCTCAGGATATTTACCCAACCTAATGGAAAGGTTTCCTAGCTAAGAACTCATTGTTCAACAAACGCTCAGATGCATCACGGGATTTGGAATCCAAATCCGTAAATTTTCGCACCGTATCTTCCGACACATCATTCAAACAAAGTAACTGATGAGACAAACAAGTATGCGAAGAATTAGCCTGACTAGTGTTAAGATAGTTCCGACTACCAGTTTCCTTCAAACTACCAGAAACTACCCAGTCGAAGATAGTTTTCTGTGCAACAGGACCCTCTTTATGTTTCATCAAACCTATTTTCATCATGTCCCAATGATAATCCACACCAACCAAGATATCTATACTTTTTTTCCTTCTCCCCCAACAATGGATCAGCAAAAAGTATACCACTACCAGAAAAGGCATCAAGTATTCTCCTAGGGATCACTGGTCTGTGAAGCGGAGTGCAAATTACCGGCACCTCAACCGCCCTCACATGTTCAATACTCTCACCCCCTGTCATCCCAGACATGTTCAGATCATAAACATTTCTCAACTTACCCTTTGGCGATTTACTGCCTCCAAACGAAGCGAAGTAAGCCATGGGACGAGTGTGAAAAATGTGAAGTTCCGTTTGACAAATTAGCGGGCAAATTGAAAACAGTCGTTTTTGGGTAATATGGGGGTGCTGATTTCAAAGATCAATTTTTCTCCCGCGTAAAGTTGCACATTAAGTCAGAAATGAGACCCTTAATAGGGCCTAATGGTCCCAAAGTAGGGGTCAAAAAGTTGATGTCATCGAAACATGTCAACATGGGTATCAAAATGAAGGTCTATGGGGGTACTTTAACATTGCATAGTTTTTGGCCCCCTTAACAAACCGTGGGACCCCCCAGGGAGGGTCAAAAAGGGCAAAAGTGAAAACTTTGACCGCCTCCCATGAGCTTCATGGGCACCGCATGTGGATAAAAACTGTTTTATTCGACAGTACTCACATAGACCTTTTCATAGATACCCATGACGACACCCTTGGGCAAAAGGTTTTCGAGATCTTAAATTTGGAGCCTAAAAAGGGGTCAAAATTACTAGCTCGGCAACCCTTACCCCGAGAGTGTTGTCATGGGTATCATTTTGAAGGTCTATACGATTACTGTCAAATAAAACAGTTTTTATCCATTTATAGTCCCTATGAAGATCGTGGGACAGGGTCAAAATTTCGATGACATCAACTTTTTGACCCCTACTTTGGGACCATTAGGCCCTATTAAGGGTTTCATTGCTGACTTAATGTGCAACTTTACGCGGGAGAAAAATTGATTTTTGAAATCAGCACCCCCATATTACCCAAAAACGACTGTTTTCAATTTGCCCGCTAATTTGTCAAGCGGAATCCTTTTTCTAGACACATTTTTGGCACTCGTCCCATGGCCTAAAGTGATATATCTCCAAGATAGCATAAAAACATTAAGAGCAGACAGTCTGACCTATATAAATTTTTAATCATGTTTCTGATAAGTGTCTAATTCCGGCTAACGTGTCCTACTTGTGTGTGCCGTAATTACAATAACAATCATTATAAGTCTTGAACTGGGCCTATGTAGAAAGGAGCGACGTAATGAAGTTTATAGGCATGTGGATATTATGTCTTTTCATCGGCAAGGACCGTGTGCGAGGAAATGATGATCAGTGCCAAGGTAAGTGATGTACTCTGATGTACTCTGGTGTACATGTATTTGTTTGCAGGAACAGCTATATTATTACCCCTCGAACCTCTTCCCTAACCCCCCCTCCTCCCACCCCCGTGTCGCCCAAAAGCCATTCTGAGAGGCAGTTACATGTTACCTATCCTGAGTTACAAAAAAATATATTTATTACATTACCATTTGGATTCCCAGCACTTTATTTGGAGCCACGCGTCCGGTCCCAATATAAAAACTTATGATGCCTGGTGACGTCACGTTCGCTGGCAACATCATTCTGATATGTTGGTTTCCCTTCCCGCCAAAAAAGATGTATGTATGTACATTTTCCACCGGCAACTGGAATATACATGTGAACCATGACATGAAGGTATTTAAAAAATCAATTAGTAGTTATCAAAATCATTCAAAATACACGTATCGCGGACATTGGAGGACGCGAAGAACTTAGAGTTTTCGTGGAAACCATTATCTACGTGACATCTTCCTATCTACAAGCAACCCCATTTCCAGGAAATAGGCATCACCAACATAGGCCCAGGACTGCCTTTGAAATGCCATCAGCTTGGCGAGAAAAAGCATCTTTCGCCAAATTCCTCTTAAAATCCACATAATCTATAGTACATCACATTTTCTTTAAGTTGTAGTTTTCTTTTCAGGAAAATGCAATGAACCTCAAATATCCAACGGCAACGGTACGTTATTGCTCGTCCCCGAATCTACCATTGTGGACCACGAATACGATGAGTACGATTACGAACACTTCGACTACGGCGGTGTCCCTAATTACGACAGCGGCACAGTCATGTCTGTCCAATGTATTGATAGCTACTGGTTTAAAGGGACCAATCAGAGAGTGGGTTCCATACGATGCGGCTGCCAAGGTCGTTGGGATCCAGGAGTGAACGAGGCTTGTGTCGTGGGTAAGAATGTGCATGACATAATTGGAGATAAAAGTGCCGTACTGTCATCTTGTATGTCTTATGTCCTTGGAATTCAGTATTAATTGGAAACTTCCACCGTGGTTACGTACCGGTTTCTTAAAGGAGGAGTGAGAAAAATACCTGGCTGGCGATAATTACAGTGACAGAGTCCCTCTATAGAGGGCGTACAACGGCATAGCACGACTCCTCTGGACTCGATGTATACGGTCAGTTGTACCCAATAACTTTGTTACTATAAATAGTACCGACCTGGGACACTTCTACCCAATATCAAAATATAAAATTTGTTAGATGTCACTTTGGCTTAAAATGTCAGTTAATGTCACGGCATAGTCACGCGCCCACAAAAAAAGCACTTGCTACTGGCAGTTTTACCTTTGGGGCGATTCATCAAGAAAACGGTGAAAGCAAGTCCACCCGAATCTCCTCTCAATTTTTGTCTATTTCGTATCACGTATCCCTTCATCATGTTCGTGGTAAATCCCCAAAAAGGCCAAAAAGCCAACCAGGTCAAACTTCCATAACGGTGGTGTTTTTTTCTTCTGCAGCGAAATGTGAACCGACACCCCAATTCGGAGGAGTGTTGAAAACTTCTTCCTCCTGTTTCGCGATTAGCGCGGACCTAACGGCCCCTGTTGCAGCGAATAACTCGGCATGCCTCCATTGCTTGCCCGGATTCAAGATTGCCCACCAAGAGGGGCTGAAAGACTCCATAGAGGTGCAGTGCGGGACCAATGGTAAATGGAACATACCGGCGCAGTGCGAGAACCAGATCGGTAAGGTCAACCTATTACGCGCCAGCTCAGCACACCACGTGAGCAAGGAGGATACCGCGGTGACGTCACGGCTTTTCCAAGATGGCGCTGCATATTGTAAACAAACTCGATCCACGGCCAAGGGAAAATCAAGTCATCAAAAAAGTTAGATTTTTCGCATCAAATCAGAGTTATTAGTACTTTTCTGCTATGAAATAAGTCTTCAGACAATAAGCTATCATTTGAATAATGAAAAGTGCTGTTTTGATGGGGAAAAATAGGGTTTTTAAACCAAATAGCCGGGCACCGATCTTCCAAAATTAGCGATTGTTTCAAAACAGTCTCCCAGATATGGGGCAATCTCTTCATTATCATAATGGGATTTGGAGGCATGTTTACAGATTTTACAAGTTCGAGACCTGTAATACCTAAAACTCGCATAGATCCCTATAGATCCCCTCTATTTGTCGAGTTAGCGCCCCTGTAAGATCGTGCATTTTCGGACACTAGAACGAAATCTTCCTGCGGATATCGCGGTTTCGGTGATGATTTAAGGAGAAATTGACTGTTCTTAGAGTTGTATGGGACAGAAATGAGTTCATGCTTCATGAATACATGAATATATTACGATATGGGCGGGCTTCTAAGTCAAAACAATAACATACTCAACTGCATCTCTACTGTATATTGCGTAGTGCATTGCCTGGTGTATTTCGTAGTGTATTTTAGCGGAGACATTATTTCCGCACTTTGGCCACGCCAAACGTCTTTTTTATTCGTGGAAGTTAATCTGCTCTGTAAATTTTATTTTACACAGGAAGAATCCATACTCGGTATTGCAATATTTCATGTCTATTGGTGTTTTTGTGCACAGGAGCGCACCAGACAGTGAGACGTGGAGATGTGTTCAGTGCTGGTGCTGTCAGTAGACTGAATCTGATTGGCCATAGCGATCACTAATATGGGTCGGGATCACGTGATGTGACGTCACCGCGGTATCCTCCTTGCCACGTGAGAAATGCAACGGGCGTCATTCCTCCCTATCCATATGTAACTCTTCATATCAAGCGAGTGGGCAGATTCACGTTTCAGGTCCAAATCCCCCTCAGGAAATAAAGCTAGTCTCCATACAACGTAGTTTTTTAAAGACTAAAACTGATAGTGTATTTTGATAATGCAAACAGTCATCAAAAGCGTAACAATTGTCGCCTTTTGCGACGAGGAACTGTCACAGGAAATATGATGAGTATAAACATTATGTCAGCCATTTACAACGGACCCCAAAGTTCAACTGTCCACTAGCTCCCCCAGAGAATCAAAAGTCAGCCGAAGGTTAAATTCGTCTGCGGTGCGTCACAAGGTCATACGGGAGCATGGGACACAGGAAAACTTCAGAACACAAGGAAGCACTCCACCGATATAATTTGCGGTGGCCAGTTTAGAATAGGGTAGACATTTGGTTAGTGGTAGACATTCGTAGTCTTGTTTGACCTCTCTTTAAATTACATTTCGGTCTACGAACTCTTCTTATCAAACTTTTCAGCTTGCACAAGGCCCCTGCCCTCCGAACGAACCAACACCTACAGCAAAATCAAGGATAATTTCGATGCCACACTGCAGATGGAATTTGAATGCATAAGACCTGATGTTATGGTAATGTACGGTGACCCTGTGGTAAAATGCTTTGCTGGGCATTGGAGTGTTGATCCGTTGCCAGTATGCAGGCATAAATGTAAGTTTTATATTTAAATAGAATATCGTGGAAAACGTGTTTGTCCCTTTGAAAGTGCTGACAGTTTTTATTTCCCGCGAATTACTTGATAAACATAATGTGTTCTTTTTTTCTTTATTAAATGGCTTATTTAAAGGGAGACTATAGGTTGGAGCCAGGTGGACCAGATTGAATTATACGACGGTGCCGATTAGGGGCCTCTTACATGCATATTTTGCCGTAGATCGGCAGAGCTCATGTTTTTACAAGAACTATTTCCCTTACTGTGCATATTGGTCAGCGCAAGTACAACATTTGATTCCGAGCTCATAGCGCCTATAGTCTCCCTTTTAAAACGCGTGTTGTCGAGCGTTTTAATTTCGTGCAGTGATGTAAGAAAACAATGGTACTTTATTATCGTGTAAAATATGTTGTCCTTTTGAAAGGACTGTTTCTATTTCAAATTACTTGAAAACATAATTCTTCCTTGTCAAATTGGCTCATTTAAAAGCGCTTGTTGTGAATATCTTTACTTTGCTGACCACTTTTGTACTATTCTACGATCAAAGTCTGAGGTGCTGGCGAAGTACACGTACCTCTAGTTCCAAATCATTGTACAGTCCGTAAATGATGGAGTGGGACTGTTTACAAGAACTATATATTTACTTCGTCACCGGCGCTAACGAACGTGGTCATGGTTTGATTGCAGACTCCTGCCTCCTGGACATACAACACGGTCACGTTGAGAAAAGTTCTGCCTCTACCCCCACCCACGGGCCGTGGGCCCGACACAGAGACAGTGGTAAGGTCACATGTGACCAAGGCTACGAGTCCATAACTGATGACGACACAATAACATGCAACAAGGGAAAATGGCAACCTGCACCTCATTGCTTGCAATCAGGTAAGCCAAAGGATGGCTTGACGTGTTGTAACGCAACGGATCTTTAAAACGATATAATGGTCTTTATTTTTCACACATCGTCCCCTACACGTACCGTCTCTTAAGCATACGTACACTGAAATGTACAAATACAAACAAACATGTACTAGTAATTACAGTGAAACCTAGGACATAGGCACAACCAACCATGAGCGCCACCGCTTGATCAAACATGAAATTACTCCAAACACAAAAACATCCATTACACCAAAATTGCTGCTGCTAAGAGCTTATGTACTGATCCTAAGTGATATACATATACTGTCTTCTCCCACTTAACCGAGCGCGGCTGAATCGTAAAATGACCAAGTCCAAATGAATTGGCCGATTTTACTGGTGGCAGGCGAATATTAGAAAGAACAGCCACAGCTGATAATTGACTCCCTTTTCGTGGGCAATGCCAATGCCTTCCACGTAAGTGGATAAAAGACATGAACATTGACATGGGGTAGTCCTGTACTGAATGAATGAATACAATACAACTAACGTCCTCATTTTATGCCTATAGTGTTGGTTGACCAGAAATGTCTAATATGGGGTCTATGATAAAGTCAGCTTCATAGGTCTGCAGAATGTCCGAATAAAGAAGTCTTGTTGTCAACGAATAAATTAAAGAAGATCACTGACAGATTTACTTATCAATTTACCAATCAATTTTATTATCCAAACGGGGTTTACACGTCATCATCAATAACATCATCATCCTCTTCTCCTTCCGAAAACTCAATCCCCTCAACAAACTGCTCAAGCTCACCATTTACCATATCTACCCCCTCCCCGACTTCGTCATTGTCCTCAGGAACTAGGCCACTGGCTCTCCAACCGTTCATAATCGTCTGTTGTGTGACCCTTTCCCAGCCGAGGCTGATCATCCTGACCACTTCCCGCCTGGTGATCCGCTCACACTGTCCTTGATCATCGATGTGGCCGATTTTCCACACTTTCCAAATGGTCCTCAGGTGACCTTTTGAAGCTCCTGTTTACGGTCAAGTCCAAGGGCTGCAGCAGCGAAGTACATTGTCCTGCGATAAAAGTGTCTGTCCCATTATCTGCGGTGATTGCATCACGAAACTGCTGATTTCGATGCGCCGGATACATGTCTAAAAGTAACAGGAACGTGGCCCCTGCTACAAATGGCACAATCAGGGCCTGCAACCACTCGATTAGCGATTGATGTCGGGCCCAACCATGTGGACTACCAGTTACCTGGAAAAGCAAACAACAGGTATGAACATTTACATTACTTTTCTGAACAGTCGGACACGCACAATGTTTTGGTTGCATCCATGACAAACCTACAACAATTTTAGTCATGGAAGTTCTGATTTTCCTAAAAAATACTACCATTAACTAGAATGTCTGATCGTCAATGACAACACTGATGACGTCTGGTACATGTCCTGTACTACAACCACGGACTTGTATTCTATGCCAATACTCACTCGCACATTGTCTGGAGCATCCGCCTGAAGCTGCCGAATGACGTCACCATCTAGTGCCAAGCCTCTGAAGTATACCTCGGCTCGTCCTTTTCGTTCATCTGTCGCAACTACTAGAGTCACCGTGCATCCAAGTTTCGGGTTTCCTTGGGATGATCTAATGTCAACATTCTGATACTCAGTCGCTTCCATTGTTGATCTTGGCACCATATCAAATGTTCATGATCATGTTCATGATGACATCAAAATCAGCGTCTCTGATGAGGTCGGCAAACTCTCCCCGGTAGTCGGCAACCAAAGCCTGGGCGTTGTCAGGTAACCCCCTTGAATCTTTGGTCTTTCTTCGATAGCTGATTTGTTTCCTGAATAGGAATTTGCATTTTATTAAAATTCACCGAATACAATCCATTCCGTACGTTAAGGCCGATCTATGCAACAGAGGAATAAAGCTCACCTTTCCAAAAAGTTGCTAAGCCAATGTGCAGATGCATGGAAAAGGTATCGCAGGGGTCTCTGTTCTTGTCTTTCGGCCTTCGTTTCGTTCTGAAGCTCTGCCCACCATTGCTGAAATTCTCTTCCAGCTTGCCCTTTAATATCCTCACCGGAAACAGGGAAACCAAGTCTTCGGCGCTCAAGGAACCTGGTGTTCAAATTGTTTTCCATTTTGGGCGAGTATGCTGAAATAAAAAAGCTAACACGTTTAACATCTTAGGAAATATTGATTGGTGATGACCACAGGACGAACGAAATGTTAGTCCTAGGAATAAGGATCCCAGGAACAATCATACTGATATTGTTAAAGGCATGGTCAGGGTCAGTCGCTTTGATATATCATGCGACTTATTCTTCCGTCCATGACACGGAAGCGGACTTATTCCAGTCAGTATAGGCCAACAAAGAAGGAAATTCATTTAGCGATGAATAGAATGCTTGAAGAAACACTACCTTGTGCATCAGTGCCGTGTTGTCATTGTCTCCTCCGTCTTCTATGGTCTGGAGTTGATCTATCTCTGAGGGCAAACAAGTCATCCTGTGTGCTTATCCAACGTCTAAATGTCTGCGGTGCTATGCGGTGGTGTCTAGCAAAGGATGTCGCAGTTTTAGCATGATGTAATCCTATAGCATGCTCCAATTGGTATGTCTCGATAAGGTCAATCTTCTGATTGAGACTGTAGCTTTTCTGGTGCCTACGTGCACCCAATACAGCGTGGTTAGCATCATCTACATCATCATCATCATCATCATCATCATCATCATCATCATCAGTAGTGGTATCAGGGTCAGGGCTGTCAACATCATCTCCATGCTCCATTCCATACGTTAAGATCATTAGGGTGCCTGCTAGGCCTACCCACAAAATCCATCGGATTGCGTGCATCTTACCAGAAGAACGTGGTCAAAGCAAGATGGTAGTCAACAATTATGACATTTGACACGAAAGTTCCCTTCATTGGATTTCCCCCACAAGAAAACGATTCCATAATCGATCAGATAAAATAAATTCATTTGAAAGACTCTGGATCGGTCAACCATTTACATGGCCTTGTAATAGACTTAAGTCACTTCAATAATCATCACCCTAACTGCAGGGATTACTGGCCCTGGCCGCGACTAGGCATTATTGAATTGACAACATTTATAAGGTTGTCTTCCTATATCCATTGATCAATATAATTGGCTGTCATATTGAATGTTTGCAGCCCACCCGTAAAATACTACAGACTGCCATGTTTCTGGACTAAGTCATTTTCGAGCCATTTTCCTGGCGCTCGGTTAAGTGGGAGAAGACAGTATTTATCTATGATACGTACCTCTTATTAGAGGGTCTTAGAGGCTCAATAAAAGGATTTGACCCTAGAAACTATAAACCTTGAACAGAAAGTTCTCGCGCTATAAATCTCAAAACAACAACAATCCTCCGCTGCCGCGACCTCTCCTAATATAAACCGAAGACAGTAACATTACTGTAAAACAACAACGAGACGTTGCTACACGTGTCATCAAGTTTACCTCTCCCATGCCAGGCTTTGACCCAATAATCCCGTTGGTTTGTCTTGGGGAAGAATGAGGTCGGTGCTGCAAAACCCATGATGACCAACAACCATCACGGCTTTCCCAACATGTCACGTCTACACACCCCGTAAAAAATGTACTTAAAATACTAAAGCCCCCTCGTGCCTAGCCTGAGGCTTCAATCATCTCTTCAGCCTTCGGTCGGCAGCCTGTCTGTAGAAGTTCCCCCACGCCAGTCTAGGCTGCTTCATCTCCTCCTGTACTGTTCGGCGCATGGTCACCAGGACAGTCGTTCAAACTTTCTAAACGTTGACCCGCACAGGTTTAACTTAACTGAATGGATGAGAGTTGGTCTGTACCTGTACATGTATTATACTTTAAATCATTCAATACACTCATTTTGCTTCAATATTCCATCATTGAGTATCTTTGACCCAAAGAGTTCTCAATCTTCTTGCAAACATTTCCCTTGATCTTCTGACGCGAAAAACAATGAATGCATCTCCGATACGATTTTCCTGCAAGATACACTCATTTTGCAAATAGCAAACATTCCATGAAATACTAATGTTTCAGGTCAAATTTGGAAATGTGAAACTCCTCCCCTTCGAAACGGCACCGTGACTCTCTCCCACAAAAAAACCTTCCCAGGTGCCGTGGCAAGCCACACCTGTGCGGCAGGATACACGCTGAAAGGTGCAGCGAACCGGACGTGTCTATCTAACGGAGTTTGGGACGGGGCAGAGGTATCTTGTGTCATTAAAGGTGAGTTAACAATTGATAACAAACATTTGCGGTTTTATGAAATAAAGTTTATAGTTCAAGATTTTCCATTGTACAACTTTGAGAGAGTTAAACTTGTGGCCTGATGTTGAAAATGCGTGGGTCATGCCCTTTTTAACGGTTATAACATAATGCTCAATTCTTCCGGTTCATTCGTGTTTTCTGATGTTGTTGTTTATCTTCTCTTCATGATAGCAACGTGCAACAAGCCACCAGCCATATCTCATGCCCGGCACCCACCGGATAAAGCCTACTACCACGGTGAGAAGTAAGTGCTCCTATAGATGCTTGATTCAATTTCTCCAGTCTTGTGAAAGATTTAATGAACTGCAGTTGCCCCAAAATAAAGGTAGCAATTAGGAAGTGTGAAACATATCTATTTTTTAATAGCGCCTTCTACGCATAATCTCTGTAAAGGTCATAAATCCGTGCAGGGCATTATCCCGAGACGCACTGCCTTTAATTCTTCTGTCTCCATTTTTCAAGACGTCTGTTTTTTTCTGACTAAACCACTTTTGCTCCACACAGATACAGATACACTTGTCATTCTGGGTACGAGAGGAGAAGAGGCGGGTCGTACTACCAATGTAACGCGAGACGCAATAGGTGGGAAGCCCTAAGCTATGATACAAGGCTCATGAGATGCGAACGTAAGTCTACAGAACTAATGTGTACAAACTAGTGAAGGATGTGAATGTCAGATCGATACACATATTTAACATTTTACATTGATAAAGTTTGGGGTTAACTTTAGCTTTGACCAATTCACAAATAGTGAGTTTTTGCAAATCCCCCGAAACACCAACGCGAACGCCTGTCCCATTGTTCGACATCGTGGTCAGAAGCTCAAACAAAGGGATAGGTGTTCAAATGGACGTTTAGGGGGCTTTGCGAAAATTCACTGTTGACTATAATTCCTGCTTCAGCCGTAAATTGTGGAGATCCAGCTATCATCCCTAATGCTGATTCGCACCTGGTTGGCGGTAGAATCACAAGCTTTGGGGCAGAAGTTAGGTACCAGTGCAAGACTGGCTACAAGAAAACGAGGGGAATACTTATGTCGAGAGTATGCCAGGCGAACGCAACATGGACTATCATCGGTCTTCGGTGTGACAGTAAATACCATTTTTTTGTTTGCATCAAACAATTGATACCGAGCTTGAGGTGTTGTTGTACCCTCACAAAACACCGCGGGTACTGGGCTAAATGTGTATATCAAGGCCGAGATTTTGGGGGAAATTACGGTTCCTCCCGAGCGGTATTCTAAAACAAATCAAACTAAACATTAGAATGTAATGATGACTGCTTTCGTTTTTTGACCGACCTGTGTGGTAATGGCTTCGACACCGACATCGCTATGGCCAAGACAAGGCGCAATGTTTTAGTTATGCATCACAAGCAGTACTGCTGCGCAACCAACAGAGTGGCTTGGAATACAAGTCAGACCACATCGTCGTCTCAAATGGAATATTTCAGTTTGCCGAATGTGCGCACTGTGACTGACAGAAGTGCAAATTTTCTTGCATGCAAGACCTAATACAATGGGTCTCATGGTCATATCGTAGATATCATGTCATTGCATTATCTTATCTGTCGAAATCCTTAACAAAAATATACTTAGATTTGATTCATTCATGGAACTACAATTTCGTTCATAGCAGCCCATCAGGTTTCAGGTAGTTTTCACAGGACATATAGCTCCTAAATGCAAGGGAAAATAACATGCGGAAAGTCCTACAACAATCGTGCGTCCAGTTAGCATATTCTAATGGCCGGGTCTATTTGGCAAGCCGCTCGCCGAACAGGCATCTTTTTGTCCTGTTTGGAGAGCCGCTTGCCAAACAGCACTAAAAAGCCGGCCAGCCGGGCTTGCCAAACAGGTAAAAAATCTACCCTGTTTGGCGAGCTGGAGACTTTACTTTAATATTAATGAGTTCGGCTCTCCATTCAGGACAAGAAAAAGTCGCTGTTTGGTAAGCCGGGCTTGCCAAGTAGTCACTTCCATTCTAATTACTATATTGCAGTTGCAACGTGTCCCCCACTGACCAATCCGCCGAATGGAAATGTCCAGATTCGACGCGGCAAAAGCAACCGTTTTGAATACGGGTCGGAATACAAGTACACCTGCGACTCTAGAAGAGGGTACAGGCTGGAAGGGAAACAGATCGATGACGAAACCTTCACTTCGTGTACCCAATACGGGAACTGGACTTATGCGCCGAGCAAGATAGCCTGTGAACGTAGGTTCCCCTTAATGTTTTGGGTTTTAGAATATAATTTTCTTCGTTTAGAATTTATTAATGTATTTCAAATTCAACTTTTCGATAATATGTGTACGTGAACTCGTTCATTTCCAAGTCCCTAAAGAAGCATGTTAATAGACATTTTCCATATCTATATGTTTTATTGTTCCTTTTTTAGTTGTGGATTGCTATGATCCTGGACACATCTTCAATGGTTACCTCCAAGCTGGTCTCACCACGTACTCGTCACAAAGACGGTTTGGGTAAGGGTCATGACAGGCAGTAGTGTAAGCAAAAGGCCAATGCCGTTCGTTGAAAGTTATAAATTTGTAATTGAATTTGAAAATTTCCAATTGCGTAAATATGTACTTAATATAAATTTCAGCCTTGTTGTTGAAAAGACAGGGATACAAATACATTGTACTGCTAGCACCAAGTTTCAGCAACTTCGTATGCATGATAACTGCACTACGGCATTGTGCATAACTGCATTTCTATTTGACTGGCCCACCAGTTATCGCGAACGGGGTACCCATTCAGACCAATTCTTCAGATGGGAAATGCGGAGAGACTGTAGGAAAGGAATCTGGCTTTAGCTATATGCTAATGTTAATGGAAAACATTGCCCGATCATTTCTCGGTATCATGAACACAGTGAAATATCCTCTGATGGCAAATCTTCCCCCTGTGCAAAATCAACTTCAAAATATAATTTCTTTTTCTGTAAAATGCTTACCGCTACATTCTAAAAACGAGGCGAAGGGAAGCCAATATTTGCAAAGATATGGAAATACGTGACAAGTCAATCTTATCACAGACATTACAGATAATCCTTGTTTTCGCATAGAAATTCTCGGCTCATAAAAGCCAGTTTGGTCCTTCGAGGGGAAAATTCACATTCTGGCATCGCGGCTTTAAAAAACATTGTGTTTTGCTGGAGCAGAATCATGCACGTGAAACAACTTGCAATACGCAGCATGTCACGAGAGTTACCACGCTTAGGCTTGTGGCCTTTTGGGCCCTTGTGCAAAAACTACTGGGCCGATTTCTTGACAGACAAAGTGCATTGATTTCGACATCTTCTCCTCTGCACTGCTTATATCTTGATCGACTTTGATGAAAAACATGTACATCAGAAAAAATCGGCCCCTGTCAGATCGACCCCCAAAATCGTCAAAGGGCTCTTATGAACAAGGATTTCTTTAGTTGATTTTTCAAGTCTCTATATAACTTTAAAATTGTGTTAGGTCCCAAAATTAGATTGAACCGCCTTCATTCGCTGCACTCCCTTGCTCGTCATTGAGGAATTTGACGAGCTTTACCTTTTTTCAGGTGCAATGATTTCACTACCATGGATCCAGTCATTAATCCTAGAGGGGCCTACATCCTCTGTCAGAAAGATGGTCGATGGTCTAATTCACTTCCTAAATGTTGGGGTACGTACAGTGTACATGTAAAACATGTATATAATATTTTATAATAGGAGTCACATGAAAAGATCAGATACTTCTCGATGATAATCAGCTGGCAACACTGAGATCCATATTATTTTTAGGAAGTGACTACTTGGCAAGCCCGGCTTACCAAACAGCGACTTTTTCTTGTCCTGAATGGAGAGCCGAACTCATTAATATTAAAGTAAAGTCTCCACCTCGCCAAACAGGGTAGATTTTGTACCTGTTTGGCAAGCCCGGCTGGCCGAACAGGGTGGCTTTTTAGTGCTGTTTGGGAAGCGGCTCTCCAAACAGGACAAAAAAAGATGCCTGTTCGGCGAGCGGCTTGCCAAATAGACCCGGCCATTATTTTATATTACTGCTACTGCACGACCCTGGTGATTTTAATGTCAAACTCGAGGAAATAAGCTGTCCAATTTAAAATCCTAAAGCATTTCTTCACCTATCTCTAAAGAATACCAGTACCTGAACTCCGAGCATAGCAAATTTTTAACCTGGACTTAAAATGATTAGCTGATCGTTTTATGCCCCCAAGAGAGAAAGAAAATACATTTTTTTATGAAAGAAACTTGTTCTTCCATCATGTCTATTAACTTCACTACACTGTCTCTCAAAAACAGAGCTCGCGTTTAGGTATCCAATATTGGAAGTGCACTTATCCTGTTTGCTTCTAATTTCACAGCCAAATGTCGAGTACCAAGCCTTGGAAATGGAAATTACCAAACCAAATGGGGAAGATCGTTTTCCTCAAGTGCTTTGGAACACGAGAATAGCGTAAAACTCCAATGTCGCCGGGATTACACAACCGATATTCGCTACCCCAGTCGTTCGACGAAAACATTGCAGTGCGACAATGGGACACTCACCCAGGGAAGTTGTACAGAGAGTAAGTTTTTTTGTCGAGCATCATTTTCTAATCTTCTGCGGTCAGTGGCAGTTCAAACTGCCAACCAGCGCTCATCGATTCTTAGTCATGAGTGGGGAGGAGGAGGGCAGATTCAAGTCATTATTCGTCCTGATTAAAATGCATTTGGCCAGCGGTTTACTTTGAGGGGAGCCAGTTGGTGAATACACTGGTCTATCGTGTAATGGCTTGGGATCCAATCGAAGTGGTTGGGAGCACGTTTATAGCGGTTGATGTACTGGCGTTATGGTCTGCGAAAGTTTCGCT
This sequence comes from Lineus longissimus, assembly GCF_910592395.1. Taxonomy (NCBI): domain Eukaryota; kingdom Metazoa; phylum Nemertea; class Pilidiophora; order Heteronemertea; family Lineidae; genus Lineus; species Lineus longissimus. Next base: position 1,422,581 of record NC_088324.1, on the reverse strand, counting down.
GTCATCACATGGGCCATTGAGCGTGTTGAATGAGGCAACAAATCGAAAGAGCCCCTGTGCCTCACGATCAATACCTCCACCAGAGTCTTTCAAATGAATTGATTTGAAAGACTCTGATACCACCTTGTCCAGGTCTGGCTGGCGACTGCACCCCCTGGCGATTGCACTTCCCTTTCGAGATGGAGTAATCTAGCGATCATGGCCCTCTGCGCCGCTTTTCGAAGGGCATATGCGGAACGATCGATATTCCTGCTCTTGGATATTCTCATTCTCGCTCTTTAGGGCATGAATAAAACTGATAGCTAGCTAGATGTTCGCGAATTCTCTTGATTTCTTAACAGCTTTTCCAACAACATAATTGTATTCCACACATAAACATTTTGTTTAAACTTCACCTTTCTCAGAGCCATGCGACAAGCTTTCCGAAACAGACGAGAACCTGTTAGATGTTACCTATTCCACTGATATCATCGATGTCGGGACGTCCAAATACTACACGCACGGAACCACCGCAGATATCACTTGTTTGGATACACATGAGACGGCGAACAGAGGGAGCACTTTAAGGTTGACCTGCAACAAACGACGCTGGAACAAACGAACTCGCATATGCGAGCCAAGTGAGTTATTGAAAAATCCACTCATCGTCTCGACCACATTATGCCCAAAGACTTATTTTCGCTTCTGAATCACCTTTAATATATTCCATCTGACCACGAGTGAGCTCTCCGTGAAGCGATCGCCAGTGTGCGGATGACACAGCAAAGAGTGAATTTTGAGACTGAATGACATCGGGAGATTCGGTACTAACAGAATTTTCGCTCCATCTTATGAGTTGATCATTGGTGAAAGTTATTGTACATTCTAAAAGATAATTTCACGGCGTAGAGGATAATGCTGGCACGCAAACTTAGCGAAGCCATTCTTTAAGAGATGTTCTTTGTCAGTTTTAACGAATGCTTTTTCCGAAAAAGGGCGTGCGTTGCCTCCCCGACCTTCTTCTGGCGCCTTTGCTGCTGAATCCATGACGATGATGATGATTATAATAAAAGACAACCACGATGATCGATTGTTTACCACTTGTATTTTATTCCAGAGGACTGTTTTATTCCTGCCAGTGTTTCAAGCGACCTGAGTCTTTACACGACCCACTGGCAGCGCAGGACGCATTACTCTCCCATGAATTATGTCACGCACGACACTATCGTTACCATTAGCTGTTCTGCATCAAAGACAGTGTTCAACAGTACTATGGAAAGAAATGCACTCACCACCAGATGCAAGTTTGGAAAATGGGAGAACAAAGTAGTTTTTGATGAGACATGCGTCCCAAGTAAGTTACTCAGCATCCTTTTTGGCCTTTGGGGCAGACAAGGCCCAGACTGGCAAGGTCACAAATTAGCGAATTTGATGGAAATGCTGAAAGTATCCATAATATCAGTCATTTTGTATTTATTGGTATCAAGATATGGTCACTTGTTTTGGTCCGATACATTTTACAGCCTTTTTGATGAAATGTGCGGATTTGCCTGTATTCTCACCTACATGTATTGGCGTGGTTCGTACGTACTGTTATTGTCTCTCCCGCTAGTGTAGAGATGAATAAAAGTTAGACATTGCCGCTCTAGCTCAATCATTAAGATACATGTACATGGATGTATGACAAAAATCACTGTTTTCGAATCCATCTTGGTAAATAAATACTTTCAGTGTATTCATATCATCAATTTTGATTCCTGTGTATCATAGGAAATCATCATGATTCTCACAACGGAGAAAGCCTTTGATTTCTTTCTGCATTTCTTCCAGACCCATGCTACAAGCTTAATGAGAACAGACTGTTCGTGGACTCCGTGCACTATTCAAAACCCATTGTTTCGTTAGGATGGAGGGAAGAATATGTCCGTCATGAAAGCAACGTCTCCTTCACGTGCAAACCGAATTATGAAGTATCTGAAAATGAACCCAGTGGCTGGGTGAAATGTGACACCGGAAAGTACAGGCCGGGGAATGTCCCTCAGCCTCAAGTATGCCAAGAGAGTAAGTCGGAACTTCGGGGAATAACAAAAAAAGGAATGACAAATGCACTTAGTCATTTAACATAAACCCTTTTGAAAATATTAAAGAATCACCCAAATATTTCGTAAAATAACGGAATGACATACATGTACATGTATGAAGTGCATCTTGTAAATTATTTAGTTGGGAATTAATAAAACATTACCAAATTATACCGTGAAATAACGGAATAGTATTATGAAGCGCAACATGTAAATAAGTGAGTTGGGCGGGAGCTGAACGTCAACTAGGGCTGCGGTGATCAAACAACGTTAGCATTACC